>NW_023270469.1:29381924-29882094 GCF_011800145.1 Mirounga leonina | reverse complement strand
CCGCATCGGGCTCCCTGCTCGGCAGGGAGTCTGCTTCTCCCTCTCCCACTCCCCGTTTGTGTTCCCTCTCTCGCTGTGTCTTTCTCTGTCAAATAAATAAATAAAATCTTAAAAAAAAAAAAAAGATGCTATTAGAGTGAAGTGAGTTGAAGCTGTCACAGAACTGGCCACCGAAGCCACAGCTGGGATCTGAGATGTGGCTGAGAGGACAGGAGGCGGGGCCCCACAGGCATCCAAAACGCACCCCATCTGCTTTGGTTCTATTATCACAAATTGATTTAGAGTCTCTGGCTCTGTCTCTATCATTTTGGGGAGAAAACACAATGATCAGACTTGGGAGTGCTGAGCAAGAGACGTTGGAGGATCTCTAGCCATGGAGAAAACATGTGATGCCGTTGTACGTTCGCTGTGTTAAAACCTTTCATTCCAAGATTTATTTTGTTGCTTGTGGCTCCCTCCTTTTAAGGCTTTTCTTTCTGTACATATGCCAAGAGTTTTCCCCTCTGTATTCCTGCAAGACGGTTCTGGAGCTCCAAGGTGTCCTTTTTGTAATTCCTACTGAATTTTTTAAAAATTGAGAACTCTGTTCCATTTACTGTAGATCATTATACCAATATAAACTCAAAGACATTCAGTGGGTTCCTGACATCAGTCTCCAAGTCTCCAGTTCCTCATTTTTAAGAAACTGATAATAACTCCAAACCAGTGTTTTTCACGTTGGCCTTGTTCTACCCAATGTATGCTAGGATGCGTCCTGGTGTCTGGGCTTAGTTCCTGAGTCCTTAGTTGTTTTAATTAATGCATCACTATTTTATTCCCACCCACCCCCTCAGCTTTGTCTTCTCCTGCAACCCCTTCCAAAGCATTGTTAGCACTCTCATGTGCATCCTTCCACATTCTTCTCCCTGCTCATATAATCATCTTTCACATTTGTAGGTCATAGGGTCCGACAGTGCTCCCATTCTTCCTTGCTAGTGGAATCTTGACTTCATTTGCAATGCAGTGTGCTTAATCCTGGTAATGGGTCATGATTGGTCCAAGCCAATAATGATAGTCCTTTCTCCATATCTCCCAGCCTAGCCTGCAGCTAGAGGTGGCCACATGACCCAGCTCTGGCCAAGGACGTGATAGCTATGGGTGGGGCTTCCAGGAAAATTTTTGATGACTCATTTAGAAGAGTCTTTGCCCTTTGTCCTTCTTCCTGCCTGTATGTTGCCTGTGGGTGCTATAGGCGTCTCATGGCCATGCAGTGATAAAGATGGTGGTGTAAAAGGATCTGGGTCTTTCAGAGCCCTATGGAGCTGCCGAAACAGGCTAGAAACTGTCTATATTCAGACTAGCCCTCATGGAAGAAAAACAAACTCCTTTGTTTAAACCACTGCTAATCTGGTTTATTGTTACCTTGCATCCAAAACATTGATAACTGATACAAGTTGCATATGCAAGCACACACAAATATTTTGGTCTTCAATTTACAAAAGTACAATCATACATATTTCTCTTAGTTTACAGAATCTTGCTTTATATCCTGCATAATACATAATGGAAATTTCTCCAAGTCAATGGGTATAGTTCTAATTTATTATTTAAAAAATATTTTATTAATTGTCATGGATAGGTAATACTGGTACATGGTTCAAAATTCAAAATGTATAAATGGAAAATGGTGTGGTCACTTTGAAACACTAGCAGTTCCTCAAAAAGTTAAACACAGAGTTACTCTATGTTAGAAATTTCACTCCTAGGTATATACTGAAGAGTAATGAAAGCACATATCCACACAAACAACCTGTACATAAATGTTCATAGCAGGATTATTTATAGCCCCAAAGTGGAAAAAAAACTAAATGTCTTTCAACTGATGAATGAACAAAATGTGGTATAGTCATACAATAGGAATATTACTCAGGGGGAAAAAAAAGGAATCCTGACGCAAGCTACAATGTAGATGAACTGTGAAAACATTAATGCTAATGAAAAGAAGCCAGTTTCAAAAAATACAATATTGTATGATCATATTTATGTGAAATGTGTGGAATAGGCGAATCCAGAGAGATAGGAGATTAGTAGTTACCTGGGGCTAGGGGTGGGGGAGCTGGGAATGGAGAAATATCGCTAATGTGTAGGTGGTGTTTTTTTGGAGTGCTAAAGATGTTCCAAATTTTCATGTTGGTGATGGTTGCAGAACTGTGTGAATATATTTAAAAAAATCACTGAACTGTACACTTTATTTAAAGATTTATTTATTTATTTTAGAGAGAGAAAGAAAGAGAGCATGAAGAGTGGGGGCAGAGAGAGAGGGAGAGAGAGAATCCTCAAGCAGACTCCCTGCTGAGCACAGAGCCCACTGTGGGGCTCGATCTCACAACCCTGAGATCACGCCCTGAGCAGAAATCAAGAGTCAGAAACTTAACTGACTAAGCCACCCAGGCTCCCTGACTCCTTCTTTTAAATAGTGCCATAGTATTCAATTTCATGACTGTAACATAATTTAGAGTATTTAGAGTATTTCCAATTTCTGCCTTTCCAAAAAATGATGAAATAAATAATCTTGTCCAAACATCATTCCCTACATTTGCCAGTACATATTTGGGATAAAATGGTATAAAATCCTAGAAGTGGAATTCTTGGGATTAAAGGATAAGTGTATTTTTAAATTTTGATGGAATTGCCAAACTGATCTCCACAGTATCTGTGGGAAGTTACCCTCCCACTAGCAATATGTGAGTGTGTCTGTTTCCCAGAGCCCCAATAGCACCGTGTGTTACAACATTTTTGATCTTGTCAATCTGGTAGTTGAAAAATTATATTGCATTGTGGTTGTAATGCACATTTTTGTTATTGTGAGCACATTAAGCAACTTTTCCACATCGAATACCAACACGTTCAATAAAGTTAATGTTATATTCGTTCATTAAGTCATCTGAGTTTTCTTTTTTAGATTTTATTTATTTATCTGACAGAGAGAGACAATGAGAGCAGGAACGCAAGCAGGGGGAATGGGAGAGGGAGAAGCAGGCTTCCCGCTGAGCAGGGAGCCCGATGCGGGGCTCGATCCCAGGACCCCGGGATCATGACCTGAGCTGAAGGCAGACGCTTAACAACTGAGCCACCCAGATGCCCCCATTTGAGTTTTCTGGAAATCGTTCATATCCTTTATCGTTTTTCTATGGGTTTTGGTCTTTTTCTTATTGTTGTTTTCTTTAGGAGCTCTACTAAGGAAATTAGCTGTTTGTCTCATTTTTAGCAAATATTTTCCCAAGTCCTTTGATATTATGGTTGGTTTTGGGTTTTGTTTTTTTGTTTTTTTGTTTTTTTTTGCCATGAAGAAAATTTTACTTTTGGATATAGTCAAATTTATTACTATTTTCTTTTATAGCTTCTGGATTTTGTGAAATGGTAAAAATAATTATTTCTAGTGCATTTATGGTTTCACTTTTTAATATGTAAATATTTGTAGAATTTATTTTGCTTTAAGGAATGAGTAGGGATCCAATTAATATTTTTCTAGGTGCCTTTTTAGTGGTTCTGACTCCACTGTCAAGTAATCTACTTCCCTCCACTAACTTGGAATGCCACTTTTGATGTGTCAACTTCTTCTATGTATTGTCTGTGTTTCTAGACCTTGTGAGTGACATTGCATTCCTGGAATAAACACCTCTTGATCATGACTTGTTATATTTTTAACTTGGTGTTCAAGTCTATTTGCTAATATTTTACTTAGGATTTTTTTTTTTTTTAAGATTTTATTTATTTGACAGAGACACAGCGAGAGAGGGAACACAAGCAGGGGGAGTGGGAGAGGGAGAAGCAGGCTTCCCGCGGAGCAGGGAGCCTGATGCGGGGCTCGATCCCAGGACCCTGAGATCATGACCTGAGCCGAAGGCAGACGCTTAACGACTGAGCCACCCAGGCGCCCCTTACTTAGGATTTTTGTTTGTGTGTGTGTGTAGTGTTTATTTGGTCTACAGATCAATGATATATCCAGTTCTTTAAAAGATTATGGAAGTTTTTCTTCTTTTTATATCTCTGGAACACTCTGAAGGCATTAAAATTATTTAGTCCTTGAAGGTTATTAGAATTCCCTTGTAAAACCTTCTGAGCCTGGTGCTTTTTGGAATTAATACTTAAAAAAATATTTATTTATTTATTTGAGAGAGAGAGAGAGAGAGTGCATGGGCAGGAGGGGCAGAGGGAGAGGGAGAGAGAATCCCAAGCAGACTCCATGCTGAGCATGGAGCCCATAGTGGGGCTCCATCCCATGGCTGGGGCTCAATCCCATGACCCTAAGATCACGACCTGAGCTGAAATCAAGAGTCTGACGCTTAACCAACTATGCCACCCAGGTGCCCCTGGAATTAGCATTTTTAATATTTTATTTCTTCTGTGGAAATTGATCTTTTAAGCTTTCTTTCTTTACCAGGGTCAATTTTGATAAGCTGTATTTTTCAGAAATTTATCCATTTCATCTAGGTTTTCAATGTATTTTCAAAGAATTAGACAATTTAGACTCATGATATTTTAAAATAACCCGATTCAATAGTTGATCTCCCATTATTTCATTTGTACTTGTGCTTTCTCTCTTTTACAATGATTAGGTCCATTTTGTTGATTATTTCATAGAAGTATTTTATTTACTAATCCTACTATTTGGTTTTTAACTCAATTACTTATGCTTTTATTTTTATTATTTCCTTCTCTCTACTTTCATTAGACTTACTTTTTGTTTCTTTTTTAACTTTTGAGATAGATATTTAATTCACTTATTGTTATGCTTTTATTTTCATTCTTATGTTTAATCTATGCATTTTCTTTGCTTTAACTGTATCTCAAAGATTCTGATATATAGGGTTTTCATAATCATTATTTTTCTAAGAAACTGTTCGATTTTAATTTGTATTTCTCCATTGACTAAGGAATTGCTTAATAACATTTTATTTCCAGATGGAAAAGAACTTGTGCCTTTTGATTTTATTTTTCCATTTTATTACATTGTGATAAGACAATGTTGGTTTACAATATTTTTATTTGGAAGAATTTATTGAAGTTTCCTCGGTGACCTCATATATGGTCAATTTTCAGGAATGTTCCACATGTATTTGAAAAGAAGAAATATTCCCTTTCATAAGGGTGAAGGGTTCAGTATGTATTCATAACATCTATCTTGGGATTATGTTGTTTAGGCTATATATACCTGTGCGTGCGTGCGTGTGCGTGTGCAGTTACATAATTTATTTTCTTTTCCAATTTGCCCTGTGTTGAACTGAGAGTGGACCTATAGCCTGTTCTAATTAATGTACTTCCTTGTATTTCTCTTCTTATCTCCTGTATTTATGCGTTATGAAGGTTGTTGCTCAGTTATGGACACCATTTATATCTTCACTGTGAAGCATGGCCTTCAGTATTATGAAAGTGTCCTTCTTTTGTCTCGTTAAGCACTTTTCCCTCCACAAATTTTATCTTGTCAGATGTCAAGTTCACAATTCCTGCTTTCTTTATGTGCATTTGTCTAGTATAGTTTTGCCCATCCTTTTAATTTTATTGCACTTTGTTTTGGAAGTATCTCTCACAGTGTAGAGTTGGATTTTGCCTTGTGAGACAATCTGAAAATATTTTTCTTTTCATAAGTTTGTTAAAGCCATTCACATTTATTGTTACAACTTAAACGCTTGATCTTAAGTCCTGGGTGATTATTTTATGTTGTATTTACTATGCATTTTTACCACGTGTTTGTCATTCTCTGGTCTGTTTTCTTTGCTTTTTAACAAAAGAAATGTTGGTGATTAAAATGATTTGTGTTGGGCGCCTGGGTGGCTCAGTTGGGGGGAGGCTCAGCGACTGCCTTCAGCTCGGGTCATGATCCCAGAGTCCTGGGATCGAGTCCCACATCGGGCTCCCTGCTCTGCGGGAAGCCTGCTTATCCCTCTCCCACTCCCCCTGCTTGTGTTCCCTCTCTCGCTGTGTCTCTCTCTGTCAAATAAATAAAATCTTAAAAAAAAAAAAATAAAATGATTTGTGTTTTTGTTTTAGTAGTTACCTTTCCACTAATATGTTTATGTAACGCCCATGTTTTATTTAGGCTTCTACTGTTTGGTTTGTCTGCTTTAAATGGTGTCTTTGGCCCTCCCCTTATAATCTATGTGAAATCAATGAATTTATTCTACTTTTCCATTTTTCCCCTTTTCCTCTTATTAAAAAATTATGTTATCAGAGCACATAACACCTACATACTATTCTTCCACCTTGTCTCCCCCTCTGGTTGGTCTAAGACCTATAGTTAAATATAGTCAGTGCTTACCACGGTCCTTCTAACAGTTTCTCCATTCACTTCTTAGTTGGATGAAGGTGGTCTTCTAGTAGATTCCTCATGAAGAGCTCATTAGTACCATATTCCCCAAATTCTTGCATGTCTGTAATTCTTTTTCTATAAACAAGCACATGAAAGGATGCTCAACATCATTAGGGAAACACAAATCAAAACCATAATGAGATACCGCTTCACACTCATAGGAATGACTATTAAAAATGGAACAAGGAAAATAACACGTTTTGCAGGGAAGTGAGGAAATTGGAACCCTTGTACATCGCTAGTGTGAAGGTAAAATTGTTCAGTTCTTATAGAAAACAATTTGGTATATCCCCAAAATTTAAACATCGAATTATCCCATGACCCACTTCTAGATATACACCTAAAAGAGTTGAAACAGGTAATCAATCAAATCCTTGTACCAAAATGTTCATAGCAGCACTACTCGAAGTAGTCCAAAGGTAGAAACAACCCAAATGTCCATCAGTGGGTGCGTGGATAAACAAATTTTGGTTATGCATTCAATGGAGTATTATTCAGCCATAAATGGGAATGAAGTACTGATATATGCTACAATGTGGATAAACCTAGAAAAACAGTATGCTAAGTGAAAGAAGGCAGACACAGGTCACATATTGTAGGGTTCCATTTATGTGACATATCCCAAATAGGCAAATCCATAGGAACAGAAAGCAGATTGCAGTTGCCAAGGGCTGGGGAAGGGGATGATAGAGTATAAATGCTGAATGTATACAGGGTTTTGTTTTGGAGAGATGAAGTGTTTTAGAACTAGATAGAACAATATTGTGAATGTACTAAATGCCACTCAGTTGTTCCCTTTAAAACAATTTCATGTTATATGAATTTCACCATAGTAAAAATTGTTTTTCAATAGCCTTCATATTTGAAAGATTATCCGAGTTGGATAAAAAAAAAATCCTTGGTTCAGACTTGTATCTGAGTTTTTGGTAAGACTATTTGACCACTGCCTAGCTTCCCAAGCTGCTCTTGAGAAATCTAATGCCAACCTGACTTCATTTTCTTTATAAAAGACTTGTTCTTTTGGCCAAGAGGACCAGATTATTTTTTTCTTGATTTTGACTTGAATGTCTAGTTGTTTTATTAAGATATGTTTCAGAGTTGGCTGTTTTGAAGCAATTTTCCTACATGGTGGGCCATTTCAATATGTAGACTCAGGTCTTCTTTTATTTCAGGAGAGCTTTCTTGAATTATAGTATTGTAAGTTTGTCCTATTGCACTGTTTTCTCTTCAGCATCTCTATACTTATGTTCGTCTATTTTATCTATCATTTTCTCACAGATTCTTTTTGCCTCTTTCTTTCATTTCATATTCCTGGCTCCTTTCATTTCTACCCATTATCTTCTATTGTTGGCTTTCACTGGTATTTCTCTTAGGTACCTTATAATTTAGCCATCTCAAGGTTAATTTTTCTTTTCTTTCCCAATGTCAGTTCCCATTAGTTCCAGTTTGTCAGTTTCTATTTTGAGTTTTTAAATTCTTGATCTATGTTTTCTCCCCCCATCTGCAAATGCTTCTTTAATTATAATTAGCTCATGTTGGAATATGGTATTATATTTTCTTTTGCATCAGGGCTGGTTTTCTTGATTCCTTCTGGGGTTTTTCATCTACTGAAGTTTTTCTTCAACTTTAAAAAAAAATGGAAGTATAACATACATTCAGGAAAGTAGGTAGCTGATAACCTGATATTTCACTTTCCCCCTGCACTTACCTTAATCCACCATCATTAAGAATCTACCACATGCCAGGGGTACTGTACCATTTTCTGTAAATAATGTCATCCTTTTTGCCATCTGGTGAGTGACCCATAGTTTCCGAGTCCGATCCTACTGTTCTGCTTTCTAGGGCCACTCCTGGTACTTACTTTTAGCCTGGGTTCCCCAAAGGCAGGGCTGAAACAAGGACTTGCATGTGGGAACATTATTTGGGAAATGATCCCAGAAAGGAGAGACTGGGAGAAATAAAACAGAAAAGCCAAAGCAAAGTTGTGTTATCAAGATGATCACCTCTGTGAGGGATGGGGCTTGATCCTGCTGGAACCAGCAGAATGCACTTCAGAGGGATGGACAGGGGGAGTATTTATGCATTAGTTTATTATTATTTATGCATTAGTTCCTGGCTCCCATTGGTCGAGTTCTCTGGGGTGTTGACTCCCTTGTTTGTGAATAAAAGATGAAGGAGGAGGATCTGAGGTAGCGCCCAAGAAGGGTTTCATACTATTTCCTAATGGCTTCCACTGTTTCAGTTAAGTCAGCTCTCAGTCTTAGTGTTGTCTTATGTCTCTGACTGCTTTTAAGAGTTTTTTTGTCTGATTTTCAGCAATTTTTATAGAATGTGCCTTAAGTGGTTTTCTTTGTGCTTACCCAGCCTGGGCATAATGAGGTCGTTCTTGTAACTGTGCCTTATATGTATTCTGAAAAAGTCTTAATTATTATCTTTTGGGATATTGATTCTAATGCCCTTTTTCCTCTCCTGGGTCTTCAGTTATTAAGTATAACTGTATAGTATAACTTTCCACACAATCCCATGTCTTTTAATACACCCCCCCTTTTTTGTTACTTTTCATGCCTCAGAATGGATATATTTTTTAAAAGATTTATTTTTAGAGAGAGAAAAAGTGCACAAGGACATAGTGGGGAGGGGTAGAGGCAGAGGGAGAGAGAAATCTCAAGCAGACTCCATGCTGAGTGGGGAGCCCAATGTGGGGCTTGATCTGACAATCCTGAGATCATGACCTGAGCCGAAATCAAGAGTCAGACACATAAGTGACTGAGCCACCCAGGTGCCCCAGAATGGATATTTTTTAATAAAATATATTTTTTTTACAGTTCAGTAAGTCACTTTTCAATTGTGCCTGATTTGCTGTTAGATCCACCTGGTGAATTCTTAATTTCATTTATTGTAATTATAGTCTACATTCATTTATAATATTTCCAGTTGTTTTCTTTCGATAACATCCAATTCTATGTCAAATTTCTCAAGATTGCCTTTAACTCTATTAACATTTTTAAAAAGACTTTATTTTGAGAGAGAACAAGCATGAGTAGGGGAAAGGGCTAAGGGAGAGGGAGAAGCAGACTCGCCACTGAGCAGAAAGTCCCGGGTGGGGCTCAGTCCCAGGACACTGGAATCAGGACCTGAGCCAAAGGCAGACACTTAACACCCTGAGCCAACCAGGCTAACTCTATTAACATATTTGGCATTGTTTTTAGAGGTTCATAGATGATGACTTCATTTTCTGAGTTACTTGTGGGAGTTTCACTTGTCTGTTGTCTTAGTCTTCAGTCACATGGTCTTGTCTCCTCATGTGCCTAGTTATTTTTTAATGTGGACCAAACATTGTACATAAAGAAATGCAAGGATAATTTGAGCCTGAAGGAATTACTGGGGGTCTAAATTCTAGTCTTTGGTGGACTCTAAATTTCTAATTTTTGTTCTTCAAAGCCCAATGAGTCTGTTGAAAGCTCTGTTCAGCTTTGCACCCATGTTTTTAAATTGGCAGATGCCTCTAGAAGCAAATGAGCTTTAATGTCTGGCTCGCCCTCTGGGCTTCCCTCTGTTCCCAGATCTTGTTCCTGTGATTCCTTACAGCCTAGGTCACTGGTAGCATTTTGATGTTTTCAAATGCTTCATGTATAATACGAGTGTGTGTATAAAGTCAGATTTTCTAGTTATTCTCAAAAGGGATGCTGGTCCAAACTATCAAACTCATCATTCCTAGGGTAGAACTCCAACCTGCCAAAAAGTTTTCTTATTTTATTTTCTTATGCAATATGGATACAGGAGAGTTTAAGTAAAACTTGTTTTTGATTTTCCTAGACAGGCCAGGAGGGATAATCATATAGGTGGGGAAGAGGTTTGGGTAGCTGACAGGGTTTCTCAGCTCAAGAGTATCCTCTTCTTTTGCTGCAGTGAAGTTTCTTTAATAAAGGGTCTTTTAATGAGAATGATACCATTGAATGATACTATCTTGTTCCACCGGGGCCCATAGTTTCAGCTGGTTCTTTCTTTCACTACTGTGTTTCCAAGGATACCTCCCCTTTCAAAGTGTCTTCTTCTCTTCCAGGTGTCTTCCTAAGGTTACCACCTCTGGTTCTATGCACTTTCCAAGCCCCTTTCTTTCATTTCTCCAGCAGTCAATAACTCTGCCCCACCAGGCCTCAGACCTGTTCTCAGCATTTCCCCACTCAGCATGGCCTTTGTCCTACTGAGGGAACTTGAGTTGGTGTTACCTGTGTTCTACTGCCACTAGAATCCTGTCACACTCTCTCATGTTTAACCCTTGCCTTACTCCCCCTCTGGTGTGGGCTTCTGAGCTGATGTTTATTTCCCCTACTTACATGTGAAGTGAAGTTTGTAGAATTTTCTTTCTCCTAGTTATATAGTAGGAGTGGGTAATTTCCTGTCCTATTAGAACCCAGAATAGTAACACATATTTTTAACTTTTAGATAGTGTTATTTTTTAGTTATCTTTTTGCTATTTTCTAATTGTACTGTAGTTTGCTTCGAGAAACAGTCTACAAGATTTCAATTCTTTGGAAATTGAGGCTTCCTTTGTGGCTGGGTACATGGTTGAATTTTTTTTTTTAATGTTTCATGGGCATTCTATATTTGCTTGAGTTTAGTAAACCTAGTAAGCACATCTTCTAGACTTAATTTTTTTTTTATCTATCACAATTAAAACCTGGTAAAACTGATGTGGCCATAATGTTTTGTCCATAGTTCTGTCAAGTTGTTGCATCGTGTACTTTGAGGCTATTCTGTTAGGTGTATTTATGTTCAATTCTAATGAACTTGAACCAGTATAAATTGTCCTTTCTTTGTCCCTTGTTTTCCACCTTGAATTCTATTTTGCCTGTTACCTTGTTTCAGTGTTAACGTAAGACATCTATCTCGTTTTATAGGCTGTCTTTGCTCTCTTGGTTCGAAAGGGCTCCCTCATCTTGGGTTGTGTGTGGTCTCTTCAGTTTTCTTCTTAAAATCACCCAATTTCTCCTACTGTTATGATAGCATGTGTAACTAGGACAAAACACATTTACGCCGAATAAAGCTTGATTTTAATTACACATTTCCTTAAAAAACAACTCCTTACGCTTCAGCTCCTTACCAGTGATTCCTGAGAGCTTTGTGAGTTCCAGCCTCTGTTGCTTCACTACAAAAAGCAAAGATACACAGATTAGCTTGCTGTTTCCTCAGTTTCATAATGGCTGACTAGCAGTGCCCCTGTCATGTTTTTTTTTTTTTTTTAATATTTTATTTATTTGACAGAGAGAGACACAGCGAGAGAGGGAACACAAGCAGGGGGAGTGGGAGAGGGAGAAGCAGGCTCTCCGTGGAGCAGGGAGCCCGATGTGGGGCTCGATCCCAGGACCCTGGGATCATGACCCGAGCCGAAGGCAGACGCTTAACGACTGAGCCACCCAGGCACCCCCCCCGTCATGTTAAATTAAGAAAAAGGCTTCACACAAAGGCAGATTTTGGGAATGCCAATGGAGCTGGCACCAATGCTGGTATCTAAAGTAGTTGTGGCACCAAGAGAAGAGAAGGGAGAAAAATGTGCCGTGACTGACTAAAAATGAGTCTAGGTGGGAGGAAATGTTCAGTTGAATATAGGTGTAAACAGAATAGATGACAGAAGTAGAAAGGTCAAGATAGCGAATTTGCCTTACAAAGAAAACTAACGGTGTTCAGTGAAGAGAGGGGTGATGCCGTTACAGGGATGAGAAAGGTCACTCTCGACAGAGAGTGAGAAGGGGCATAAGGCAGAAGACAGGCCTGTTGGTGTCCACCACAGAAAAGAGGCCACATTCTAACTCTGAACCAGATTTTTACTTCAGAAAAACTGAAGGAGAAACATGGTTTAAAGATATAAGTCGATGTTATATGGAAAATGAGAGGGTAAGAACAGAAGGCGTAACAATACCAGGAACATGGGCCCCATTTTCCAGGAGGTTAGACTGTAAGGTACAGTCCACTAGTGGCGCTTCGAAATGGAACCAAAAAATCTTGCAAGATAAAAGAGATTAGGATGAGGGATGCTTTCTAATTCTGTATTTTCAGTTTTTAAAACACTTGTTTCTATAGCTTTGCTATCTTTTTAGTTTTCTGGTTGACCTGGAGGTTGTTTTTGTTCTGAACAAAGGGGATGTAAAGCTGTTTGCTCCCATTCATGGATCAAATTAGGCATGTTGTCCAATCTATAATAAATCATGGGTTTAGTTTTTCTTTGTTAAGGTAGTCAGAGGCCTTCAGGCATGAGTGACTTATTGAAATGTACTCTCATAGTTGGGGATGAATTATGATCCTGATATTGTCAATCACTCGGTAATTTGATATCCCCGGAGCTCTCCCCTGGTTGTTTTGTACTACACAAAGATGGCATTTTATTCTCATATTTGTCCACAGACATGATTCACATTTTGCTATCTAGTGAATAAGGAATTCATTCTAAATTCAGCAATGGTGGCAGTTTGACTAAAAAAAGTTATTTTCCATATCCACAAAAATGTTAATCAGATTCTTGTTAGAACATGTGTAAGAAGTGGTTTTCATTGTCAGAGCTTGATGTCAGATTACTAAAATAATTTATGTTTTGTTGTGGGAACACGCAGAACCTCCCAAGTCATATGACCACTTCTGAGCCCACACTTCTTCATAACACGTAGAAAGTATTTGTGTTTTGTGGTAACAAATGAACGGCAGGAACAGCAGAATTTCAATGTGGCTGTTCTTTATTTGATTAAATATATTCTCTATTTATTCTTAAAAAAACTAATTTAACTTAAATGGCAATAAACCATGATAATTTAGAAAACATGTTGAAATTGAGAGTGAAGAGAAATGTTCTCTATGTAAACCGCACTGCAAACCATAAAACTTATTTTTGTCAACTGCTTCTCATGACAGTGGCTGGGAATTTGACATTTCTACTACAGTAGGCAAAAAACCATGTAAAATACACTCTCCCACATACCACATCACATCTCTATTTGTATTTCCAAACTAAAAGCATTACAGCCCCTAAAAGTGCTGAGTGTACTGTGTACATTTACACCAAGAGCTGTAAGTTCACAGAAACCTTGCCTTAAGCTGGTATTTCTGTGGGGAGGCCACTGTTAGCACCCCCTCTCCCGCTCACCATACTTAATGGGTCAGGCTTGGCGTACCAAGGGAAAACCATTGCTCTGTAGTCCAAAAAGGTGGTGAAGCTTCTTCAATGAACTCTGGTCAGCGCAAAACAGGATAAAAAAACTGTTCTCGAACAGACTATGAAACCCACTTGGAAGCATCCATATGATGGCATTCAATACCACTTACCCACTTCAAAATATGTCGGCAGCTATTCTATTACTTAAGAAAATGAGCCTTGTAAGAATTTACGTAGTTGGAAGGTGAGTTATTTTAAAACTGGAAAAGGAATCTTTAATAATCTCTACGGCAAACATGTATGTGACAGAAACATGGCTAGTTCTCTAATCGTATCTGAGGTATACATTCCACCCAGCTGACGAGGTCTCAGAAGTTCCCTAATAAAAACTCCCCCTCTCTACTTAAAGATCGTAAGAAGTCAGCGCAATCCAGTTCTTTTCCCTGCAGAAAGGGTATTTAGTTTGGGATGTAACGTTTTAAAACAATAATACAAACCTCCTGGGAGAATACCACAATAAATGTCTCACAAACCACTCAGTTAATCCCAGGGTATAATCCGGCTGTTTTAAATTACTGCAGGGAATATCATGGCCCTTAATGACACCGTAACTGCATGAAGCCAAAGAAAGCTAGAAAGAGAGGCCAAAAAGATGAGCTCAGAGCCAGCTGAAGTGACAACAAACATGTGGCTGTTTACTAGGATTGGAGAGGTTTAGTCTGCAGATGTTTGTGGTCTCTAGAAGGTTCCAGAGGAATGAGTTATTATGAAGATTTGCAGAGTTTGATGAGAGCAAGATTCTTCTTGGAGATGGCGGGCCCCAGACAGGGAGGCCCAATGGTAGAGACAGAATTTATAGATTTCTGTGGTCAGATCGTACTCTACTGGTCCCACAATGTACATCAACAAATTAATATTGTACGGATGTCATTTCAAAGCCTCCTAAAGACGAGAGTCATTATTGAAGCCATTAGAGCACAGATGGTTCAAACTATATGCAGATATTCATACTTGCATTTTTGCATTATAGCTGCTTTTTTTTCCTGTTGAACTGTAATGAATTGTCTCATAATCTATTCCATCTTCTTGCCATTAGCAGGCTTTGAATGTTCACAAATAGGAGCAAAGAACTCATTTTCCAGAGCTTTAATCACACAAAGAGGGAATGCCTAATTCTCTAAATGAAATGGTCTGTGATCACTGAAGCAGAGATTTAATATATCACGGCAAATTAGGTAGATTTTAATAAATTACTTATCTCCCTGAATACTTTACATATGCTTAAGAAGGAACATAGCCTGTTTGCAAACAGTGAAAACCCACAGCCTATAAAAATCCTTTGAAGAAAATGACAAATAAAAAAGTAAATTAAAAAATGAAATGCATTATATCCTAGACCTCCAGAGACAATTCCTTTGCAGCATTGATTCACAGCTCCATTAAAAATATCAATTAAATCCTTCAGTGAGATTGGGTAAAAGCTAGAAAATTAACTTTCTGAGCTGCTATTCGAGGATCTGGTTATCCAGATACACCCCACCATTGTACAAGCTTGATGTAAATTTAAAAAATGATAAAAAAGATATTCCTTTCAGGTCTAACTAAGCATATCAGAATTTGAGCCATACTTCAAATAATTTCCTTCTGTGTCATAAGCTAAGTTTTCAAAACATGAATTTCATGTATATTCATACATGTATCTATCTATCTCCTCTTTACACACACACATCCCTGGATCCCATTTCACCATAACAAATCCATAAAAATCATACAAATGGGAAGAAGTGTGATTTTAAAGAAAGAAAACCAAAAACTTGCAGTAATTTAATAAGTCGGTGCCAAGTCTCATTCTTTATATTTAATTGATAGAAACTGCATGCATCAAAGAAAATGCATACTGAGGTTTAATGTGCATAAAATGGATATTAGCATTTTAAAGAGGAAGATTAACACATTAATCCAAGTAATTTTCATATATTGCTTCTAATAAAATCTTCACAGTATAAAACTCTTAATGAGGCTAATCATAGGCATTCCATTTAGTGGGACGATTAGGGATAACATAAAAGTATTTCTTTTCATAGGTTTTCTAAGATTTATCCTTTTTGCTTATTAAAAATAAAAATGGGAATTGCATGTCGGTTCTTCATAAGGAAGTGTTGAAAATGCAAAT
Organism: Mirounga leonina; assembly: GCF_011800145.1. Lineage (NCBI taxonomy): Eukaryota > Metazoa > Chordata > Mammalia > Carnivora > Phocidae > Mirounga > Mirounga leonina. Next base: position 29,866,428 of record NW_023270469.1, on the reverse strand, counting down.
AGACTTTCTCATGCTATCATGTAGGTATAAATTATTGAGAAGGTACTGCCCATGGTGGAGAACTGAAGTCCTGAGGGGTGGCAGTCATGGGAAGGAGGGAATAGAAAAATAAACAAATGGAAAAGTATACAAAACTTGAACACTACCAACTCAGGCCTCCCCCTCCCTGCGTGCCATGAATTATAGATTATATACACCAGACTAATTACAGAAATCTCATCTCAGAGCTTTCATGTGAGCGTTTACTCAGGAGCAGGAGATGCCTCCGGAGCAGCTTCTTTCAGCCTCCAAGTCATCTCTGTATTGCTCGTAGACAGATTGCAGGGCATGGAGCGCTTCGACGGTTACCCTGAGCTTGCCGATACGTCCACCACCTGCCCGTGCATCCAAGACTAGGGAGAAAAATGGCAGAAAAGTGTTACTATCATTTAACAGATTTTTCTTCAGAGAGGTTACGTGAAACAGGAATTGCAAACATGAAGACGACTCTATGAAAGTCCAAAGTTCACTGGCACCTCAGAAATCTGTAAATTAAAGCCTGTCCTGTGTGTAGGAAGATACACATTTCAGGTGTACTATGTGTGTGCATCCTTACTGCCCGTGGAGCTCAAGACTCATGATATCTCCTGAAGCTGACCTCGTGGCAAGGCTGCAGGATGACGATTCCCGCACAGGATCAGAATTTCTAAGTTAGAAGAAATAAAGTCTAGAAGGGATCAAGATATGACAATTCCAAAATATTTTTAAGGAAACCTTTAAATGCAAGTTGGTATACAAAGACTTAGGTGGAGACCTGAGCAGGCAGGGAGGTCACGGGGCACGAGTGGTCCTCAGCTCATTCCCGAGTTTCCTTACACCTCTTCTTCGGGACTCCTCACTGCTCTGTCTGGCATAGAACACAGCATTAAAATCCTGACCTGACACCTGAGTGTTTAATTTTTTTGACTCTCTCTCAAAACATGGCCACAGAGGCTGTCTGTGACAGATTAGTGTGGCCATACGTGGATTCTCAGAATGAGACGATGGGCTGCTAACCAGAACTGACTGGAGAAAAGATTAAGAATATAAAGCATAGATCATTTTCATCACTTTTCTCAGACTCTCTTGGTTCTGGTTGTCTTTCAGAGGGTTTAGGTTAATATTTTAATCCTCTCATCTTCTTTTTCTGTGCCAAACAAAGTTGTGACAGATTGTCACGTAGTTAGATATGTATAGTTTATAAAGATTTCCCAGGATAGGTTTCCGATTTGGTTAATTATCTGGCTTGATGTTGACTTGTGAGCATGTAACACATATACAGGACAGACATATGAACCGCAGCCGAACTATGGGGTAACAGTGTCTGGCACTTAAGAGGTGCTCAAGTAAGTGTTCAGTGAATGCACGAATAAATGAGCAAACAAGCCATGTACAGTTTTCCAGAGATGGCTCTGGTAACTTAACACATGCGACTAGGTCTCAGCCTCATTGGCCCTTTATTGTGTACAGCCCTGGCCATCCTCATGATACTGTCAAACGTCTGATTTGGAAAGCACAATTCCTTCACCGTGTTCTAAATATATTATATGAGAATCTGGAGGGTAGAAACTAAGCCCTGATGGGACTCATGCCTTTGAGGTGAAAATCCAGGAGAGTACATTTTGTCAGGAATCCTTTACTCCTCTCTGAATCCTGCTAGGAAGTAAGTGACCGTTACGACTTGGAGTCATTTGCAGCGCCTCTACCACCGGATTGTAACACTGAGTTAAAGAGAAGCCTTACAAAAGACACTATAATGATGACTCAGAATAACATGCCTTGGTTGAAATAAGGCTTGACAGCATGAAGCTTCCACAAACAACATTAAAAAAAAATCCAATGGCCACATTTTTGTCACACACTCACCCCCAATACTAACAAAATGAGTAATTCCTTGTGAGGTGCAATTCATTATTTTAAAATTTCTGTTGATTGAAAGGAAGGCAGAGGGGGAGGGCGAGGGAGGGAGGGAGGGAGGGAGGAAACAGCTTCCAGCTTCAAAAAAAAAAAAAAAAAAAGCTTGAGTTGCAAAGGATTCAACCAATGTGTGACTCAATATCCCTGCAGCTAGCAAAAAAGAAGGTTTTAATAAAGAATTTGGATTTCAGCATTTGTTGTACAAATTGAGCAATACTTCCACCCATACCATCGATATTTTGCTCGATGATGTCTCTCCCTTCCTGAAACATGTCAGCGAGGTCAATGTTAGCAATGCCAATGTCCTCGCACTCCAGATCCTGTTCATCCTCTGGAGGGTCACTGACCACCGTGAAGCGAACACTGAGAAGGGAAAAAAGAGAAAATCCCCACAAAGTAAGGAAAAAAAGTCACCATGAAACACAGCTCCCAAATGGGGTTTTATCACTAAGTATGAAATCTCAAAGTTTCCAATTATTCCAATAAAAAGCAAATTACATGAGGTTAGATAAGTTATTGCATGAACTACTAGAATTATTATAGCATGCCCAGCCTTCAAATGAACATAAATCCACTTTTCTAAGCACTGATTAACATTTAACGCTAGAATCTGAGGAAATTACTAGGCAAAGAGAATAACCAGATGTTCTCTCTAATACACACTATCTGATCGTATTGTGACACATCTACTTTTAAGGCTAAAAGGATCACGTGAATAAAGACCACGGAGATCAGGGCACCGTTTTCAAAAGAAATGCAACATTTTCTGTAGAAATGTACAACTTCAGAGTGGCTACCAAGCAATTTATCCAACCCTCTGTGTTCTATGAAATACAGGGACCATGCTCCCCAGTAACATTCTGAGTCACGTTAGATAAATATTGTAGCTCTGCCCAACAGCTACACGGAATGTTTGTACTACTTCAGCAATCTTTTAACTTACAATCCTAGCATCCAAGTTTTATTTTACTTTTAGACACGTAATTGTAGGGTTCCGATGGAACTGATTTGAATTAGTGGCTTGTGTTGAGGCCAAACACACTTGGATTGACCAAATGACAGGAATTTACAGTTAAGTACTCTTTTGATATGTCTTGGCAGCGGAGCTTAAACCATGGATACTTGTAAACTACCACTTTAACCATTTTCAAAATGTAGCCATCCCAAATCAGAAACAAAACATGAAACTTGTTTCTTAGATCACATTTTGAGATGAAAATCTAAGTCTCTGAGAAATCATGCCTTGAACAATACATGCAAATAAAATCCTTTCCAAACACAGGTAAACATGATAGTATTTTTAACTAATTTGCTGAAAGTAAGCATTCGACATTTCATTCCTTTACCAAGTCCCTGTTTTTAACCAGCAATAAATTTTGATTAGAAAATAGAAATCCCAGGACACCTGGGTGGCTCAGTTGGTTAAGCGTCTGCCTTCGGCTCAGGTCATGATTCCAGTGTCCTGGGATCAAGCCCCACATCTCCGCTGAGCAGGGAGCCTGCTTCACCTTCTGCCTGCCGCTCCCCCTGCTTGTGCTCTCTCTCTCTGACAAATAAATAAAATAAAATCTTAAAAAAAAAAGAAAAGAAAATAGAAATCCCTTCCATTGAAACCAAATGCAACACCTATTCACACAATAATTGTGAGGAATACAGATCCTGATTTGTAACTGGCTGAGTATTTTATATGATGCATAAAACAAAGGGATTAAGACGGAGTGGTTAAAGGGCATCCATTGTGAGTTCAAATTTAGCTCTTCTACTATTAGCTGTGTAATGTTAGAAACATTACCAAACCTCTCTGTTCTTATCTGTAGAATGGGAAGGGGAATGTCTGTCTCACAGGGCTCTTATGAGGATCAAATGAGATGATACATGTAAACAGTGCCTGGAACATGTTAAACATCGAGGAAATGTTTGCTCTTTTATTACTATTATTTTTAATCTAGGTAGAGCTGCTTAAACTTCTACATTTCTAATGGAAGAGAAAACGAAGACATGGGGAAGACTTGTTTCAATTGAAAACTGAGACTGCCAAATTATACAATGACTGTATCAGTCAGTTAAACAAGAAGAATGGTGATAAAAGTAATTGTCCTAAAATGAATATGCTTGGAAGACTAGGACTTACAAGTGATATCTGATGCACATTTTACATCCACAAGACTTACAGAAAAGACAGAGGCTATGCAGATTGTCCTAATATTGTTAAGTGTTATCCTCCTATAATGTCTCATATTTAAGGATCCTATCTCTATCACTTTACAAATGCAGACCATTACCTCCACTGAACATATGAGAATTCTGAGACAAAAAGGAAAAAAAAAAACCCTTCTAAATGCCAGGGAAAGGGTTAAAAACCAAAATTCAGTATTCCTAGCTTTAAATTCTATAGAGAACAAAATGAGATGTCAAATACGAAATTAAGAAATTATGAAGTTTAGCTAAATAGGGAAGAAGGTACACTCAAATAATCTAAAAACTACAATTTGGCTTAGGATAAACTGCACATAAGATATAAGACACATTTTCTGTTTCCCCTTTAAGCCTACCAAACAAAGAGGTGGAAATCTTGCTTGTTCCGTGTCCTAAAGAGGCTTCCAGTCCAGGCTGAGGACCAGGGAAGACACGTGGGGTAGATTTCAGGTGGAACCGGAAGTGCCCTGGGAGCTGCTCCTGCCTCCCCTTCTCCCCTTTCCCTCCTGCAGAACTCTCCCCTTGCTGACCTCCCTTGGTCCTAGACACAGACCTCTATGTCTTCCTGCAGGCCCGCATTCCCTCTGCCTGCGATGATCCTCCTTGCATGGTTCACGACCTGGCTGGGTCCTCTCGTCCCCTCACTATCCAGCTTACTGTCACTGCCTTAGGCCCGCCGTCACTGTTACTTTCTATGTGAGCAACTTGTTTAACCCTCTCTTAACAACTTACTGTAAAATGTAATTGGTTTATTTGTTTACTTGTTGTTGTCTGTCATCCTCAGTGGGACGGAAACTCTGTAAGTGCAGGGACTCCACCTTGTCAAGCATTTCGCTCCTGATACTTATGTAGGGGATCATAAAGATTGTTGAATTACTACACGAACTGCAAAACGGACGCTCCTATTGAAGGCTGGCTCATTTGAAGCAGGTCAACTGGAGGAGGCAGGCCCTGGGCTGGGCATCAAGATTTAGACCTCAAATGTCACTTGCTGTTATTTAGGAAATCAGAAAGCACTAAAACTCCTTTCGTTTAACATTTTTGATTCTTTCCTCATTCTGAAATAATTCCTTTTCATACAAAACAGGATAGAAGACCCTAGGGGTTACCTGTGAGTTTTACATATCGGAGTGCTGATGGTTATGGTGGATCTGCTCAACAGAACATGTTAAAGAGAAGAAATGAAACCAAAAGAGAACCTTAAGTCAGTGTCAAAATGATGACTTCAAATAAATAATTTTTAAGTCCTGCTTCAAGGTGTTACCTCCCTTTGAAGGTGACACTTGTATACATGCAAATATGGCCAGGGCCAGGTGCAAAGGTACTGTATGTACTTGTTATACAACGTACATAAATGTATGTATGTCAGGGAGGACTGGCCAAACTTCTCTAACTGTGACTTTGTAAGCTGCCTCCATGCCTCCATATTCAAGGGGTGTGTGTGTGGGGGGGGTGGTCCTGCCTGAGAAAGCGAATTCTTATAAACTAGCAGCTACTTTAAAACAATGTGAAGTAATGGGACCCGTAAGTATTTGCAAAAGGTGAGAACATTCACTGGAATAACAACCCCCTTTTGGCTGTGGAAACTTGTAAACATAAACTCCCCCTTTCTCCTGAAGAAAATGATACTGTCAAGGGAGAAAAGCAGGCACGCCCCTTCTCTCCTGTGATGGCCCCGTTCCTGCCACAGTGGCCAGTGGTGGTCCGGGCATTTCCTCGGACCCCATCCCCTGGCGCCAGTCCCTCTGCGTCTCCAGTGCCTCTCTTGGTTTTTCTCAAAATGACATGAACATTTGTATCTCTGGGGATCATTTAGAGATTTTTAGAGAAACAGGGATGGGTCAGTGGAAGTCATTATGTTTACTGTGGACTTAAAAAAATTTTTAAGACAATTCGGCTACAAGGGGGTAGGTCTACTGAGCATTTACATTTAAATGTAAATTTAAAGCAGAACCTGTCTTTTTAAAAACACATTTAAAGCAGAACCTGTCTTTTTAAAAACACACACTTTTGAGGCAACAAAATTGCTCTCCCCTGATGAGGAGTACTACTTATAATATGTTCTAACATTCCAGAAACAAAATGAACACAGAGGTAGACAAATCAGACTGGAAAGATTGGGAAGTCCAGCCCAGGGTTTGTCCATGGGAACAGAGCTCAGTCCCGGACAGTAACGACCCAGCCTGTTGATCACAGAGAGGCATTACACAGCACTGACCAATGACATGGTCAGTGCTGTGTAATCACTTGTGCCCTGGGATAACCCTAGAACACTGATGGCATTCAGGGGGCCTTCAAAGAAGCTCAAGTATACAGAGTAAATAAGTAAAACTTGAATGATTATCTACCATGCTGGGAAATACAAAACTTCAGGCTAATTAACAGGGTTTTTAGCACCCCTTCTCCAGAACTGAGATCCAAAGAACTGATATATGTATTTCAAGGAGTTAATGAAAAAGCTACTATCAGATCCTAAGAGCTAAGAATTCCAGTTCCTTTCTTGAAAGATAAGATCAAATGCTAGTTTGTAAGCTCTTTTGAAAAACAATGTCTTGGGGAGCCTGGTTGGCTTGGTCAATGGAGCATGCGACTCTTGGTCTCAGGGTTGTGAGTTTGAGCCCCATGCTGGGTGTAGAGATTACTTAAAAATAAAATCTTAGGGGCGCCCGGGTGGCTCAGATGGTTAAGTGTCTGCCTTTGGCTCAGGTCATGATCCCGGGGTTCTGGGATTGAGCCCTGCATCGGGCTCCCTGCTTGGCAGGGAGCCTGCTTCTCCCTCTCCCTCTACTATTCCCCTGCCTATGCTCTCTCGCTCTGTGAAATAAATAAAAAAAAAAATCTTAAAAAAAAAAAAGAAAAGAAAAATAGAATGTCTTTAACCTTCCCTTCATGCCCTCTAGGAAAGGGGAGAACTTGAGCCTCTTTCTAAGGTGGGCAGGGGCGAGCTCCATTTCTGAGGCACTAAGTGTGTCATCTATGGGCCACAAAGGCAAGGAGAAAGAGACAACAGAGAGATAAAGGGCCCATCCTGGCCAAGGGAGGAGAGCTAGCAAATGGGCTGATGGGCAGCACCTTACATAAGTTCTCAAACTGTACACATGGGAGCTCACACAAAAGCAGGAAGTTACTAAGATCAGGAGTTTTCCTTCTTAAAAGGGTATCATTTCTCTACTGAACTAGAATCGCAAAATCTTCTGTTAAGATTTGCAAAAAAAAAAAAAGGCATGAAACATAACATGAAATGATGAATAATTAAACCATGATAGTAAGGTAAAATTAGTCTGGAAGGCTGATGAGCTAGTACAAGTAATAATACTGACATCACTACTACTTACATTGATGACAATGAATGCTTATTGCGCACTCTGTGTCCAGCACTATTCTAGCCATCTGCATATGTTATCTCGTGGAATCCTCACAACCACCCTATCTGGTATTATCTCCATTTTACAGATGAAGAACATGAGGCAGAGGGTAGTTGTCCAAGGTCAGACAGCTAGTAAGTGATGAAACAAGAATTTATACTCAAGCCATGTGGCTCCAGAGCGCACCCTCCTTGCAATCATGTCATGCTCTTTACCATTATACTTGAACAGTAATGGGATACTGAGTACACACTGTATGGTGTTTTGGTTTGCAAAGCACTGTCGGATCTTTACAGTTGCTCTGTATGGTACGCAGGGCTACTTTATTGCTAGGAGGAAAGAGACCGAGAGGAAACATACTCATTCAAGGACACAGGGTGAATCAGAATTCTGATTCCGCATCTTGAGCTTTCTTTCACCACAACCATGCTACAGAGATCTACTTTATATAAACCATCCGATAATGTAGAATGCTCACATGTACCTTCTGTAAGGCAGCTCTTGTTTCAGTAGTATTGCTTTTAAGATGTCTCTCTTTGCTTGGTTGTTTTCTTTATCCACGTAGATCACTATACCAAAAAAAAAAAAAAAAATCCACAGAAAGAAGTCACTCAGGAATATGCTACATTAGTACCATTCTGTATTTGTATAAATACCTGTTTTTAGAGACACGAGTCATGCCACCTCACTTGTATGCCTGGGAAAAGAGAGCAGCTCTGGAAACCAGAATCAAATCTGAGCAGTCATGTGATCTAATGTCATGTCACGGGCAGGTTTATGTGCACACTGTCAGAAAAGATACAAGCAACATCTAAGAGTGCCACATCGCTGTCACTGCCTGTTAATGGCACTGGCAGTCATGACAGTAAAAGCCAGCGGTCTTTATTGCTTTGTATTTGAGGGATTTACTGCATTTTCTCTCACCCAAGAAGTGAGTGATAATGATAATGTATGGCAGAGAGCTTGTCCTTCCTGACAGCCTCGGTAATTTAATCCTTCTCTCCTGCCACAACATGCAATAAAAGAGGCATCTAGTGTATTGGGTTGAGGAAATCCAGAGGCTGACGTTTGCTGATGTTCGGGGTGGGGGGGGCGGTACGGGAGAGAAATGTAGGGAAGGGAGAGAGAGGCTTTTTAGGGTATGAAGTTTGTCTTTGGTTTTTAATGGTGCGTGTTGGGGGGCCCTGGGGTGGCTCAGTCGGTTAATCATCTGACCCTTGGTTTGGGCTCAGGTCGTGATCTCAGGGTCGTGGGATGGAGCCCTGCATCAGGCTCTGCACTCAGTGGGGAGTCTGCTTGGGGATTCTCTCTCTCTCTCCCTCTGCCCCACCCCTGCTCACACTTGTGCACACACTCTCTCTAAATAAATGAATCTTAAAAAAAAAAAAAAAGATACATGTTGGCATGCAGGAATGTGGCCAGACTTTACTTGGCTGAAATACGAGATGAGAGAGCCGATCTAAAGTCCCACCAGGAAGAAGGCGGTGAACACTTGAAACTGTAAATAAGCACCTGCGCTTTGGGAAAATGGCATCTCAGAGTGCGAACACCAGTTTCCAACCTGATTATTTTTTCTCAGCTCGGCAGCCATGCAGCATGCCTTAGCTTCTGAAGACATTTCTTTTTCAGATGCCATTTTGGAGGTAAAGTGCCCCTGTGACCAGATCTCAATTTAGAGACTATCCCTGATCAAAAGTACACAAAGGGTGAAAGATACCATGACAATTCCAAAGCCAGACTCTGCTGAGAACGAACATATTTCATCCCGAGAATGTTTCCTTGGACAATTTTAGTCCAATCTCAAATTATGATACTATCAATTCATTTAATCATTTGGCTCAGTTGATGTGCTGGGCACTGAGTTAGGCATGCAGGGTGGGAGACACATCAGCGTCTGTGTAGGGGTGGGTTAACGGTTTAAGAGAAGTGAGAACCAAAGTCAAACAACGGCTCTTAGCTTGTTGCTACTGCATGATGCAGTACCAGTAAATTATACAGGTTATACTAATTATACAGGTTACTGAGTTTTATAGGAATCAGAAAAGATAAAAGGTTCAGAGTATTTTGTAAGTATAGTGCTTTGCTTATCAATGCTAAAAAGGCTTACTAAGAGATGTGTTCCACTAATGCTGGGAGACTGGACCTCATTTTGGCCACCAGTACACCAAGCCAAATGGGAACTTTTTCCCCCGAAATAGGACTTTTTTTGTTTTTGCTGTTAATCACCAATTCAAGATGTGGTTCAGCATATCTTTTTGACTTCAGAGTTCTAAAGCTTAAAAGCCATAATGGTCTACATTATTTTTTTTGTGATAATTTTTTGGATAATTTCCCCCCTAGTTTTATTGAGATAAAATTGACTTATAACACTGTATTAATTTTAGGTGTATAACATAATGATGTGATGTATGTATATATTACAAAATGATTACCACAATAAGTTTAGTTAACATCCATCACCTCACTGAGTTAACACTTTTTTTTTTTCTCTGATAAGAGCTTTTTAAAGATCTACTCTTAGCAACTCTCAAATACACAGTAGCCTTGTTAACTATAGTGTTCTACATTATTTGAAGACAAGGGTTATCTCAGTGATAAAGAAAAACAAAAAAGACTGAATTCAAAGTCCAGCAACCAGATAGTTTTGCAATTAAATTAGGCCAGTTCTGACAAATCTCAATAGCGTGAAAAAATTTTTTTTTACTGTGGTCAAATACACATAATATAAAACTTATCATTTTAACCATTTTTAAGCATACATTCAGCGACATTAAGTACATTCATACTGTTGTACAACTATGACTACCATCCAGCTCCAGAATTTTTTCATCATCCCAAACCGAAACTTGGGTCCCAGGTTCCCCCAGTCCCTGGTAACCTGTAGTCTACTTTTTGTCTCTATGAACTGGACTCTTCTAGGTACCTCTTATTAAGTAGAACCATACAATATTTGTCCTTTTGTGTCTGGCTTCTTTCACTTAGCATAATGTTTTTTAAGGTTCATCCATGGCATGTATCCAAATTTCACTCCTTTTGAAGACTGAATAATGTTCCATTTTGATATACAGATTTTGCTTCTCCATTCATCTGTTGATGGACATTTGGGTTGTTTCCAACTTTTGGCTATTGTAAATAATGCTGCTGTGAACATGGGTATTCAAGCATCTGTCAGGGTCCTTGCTTTCAATTCTTTTGGGTAGGTATCCAGAAGTAGAATTGCTGTACCATATGGCAATTCTATGTTTAACTTAAAAAAAAAAAAATCTTTATCACTGAAATTGGTAAAAAAAAAAAAAAATGGTATAGTTGGGACACCTTCTGCTTCTGCTTCATCCAGTTGGCCAGCACACTGTATTTCCTATTCTCTTAACAATGATACAAAGTGACAGCTATCATTTATTGAGTGATGTTTATGTACTAAGTACATAATACTCAAGTACTCAATACTTTTCTTATGGCAATCACATGTGTTAAGAACCATACTGTCCCACATTTGACAGATGATTAAATAGACCCAGAGAAGGTAAGTAATTTGCCCATGCTCACCTAGTTAGAAAGTGGCAGAACCAGAATTTGAATCCAGCAAAGTCTGCCTCCAGAGCCTGCCTTCTTAACCTCCATGATAGAACTTCTCCTTAATATGAAGCCAAAACTTTTCCTGCTGTTAAAGCTGCAACCATGTTGTCAGCACAGATGGGAGTGTGAGAGAGAGAGTTCTATACCCGCATCAAGGGAAGCCACCTGATCCTCCTTTCACTTTCACAAAGGGATATTGCTTGGGTACAGCTGGTCCAGGTGCCTTAAACAACTCTCTTGGGCTGAACGCTTTTTAAAATTCTTTTCTGAAAAAACTCAAGCTCCTTACCCATCAGCTTACTTCTCCAAAAGTATACCAAATGTGAAATCCAGCTCTCCTGCTTGCATAAACAATGCCTAGAATACGGGCGTCTTAATCTAGTTCAGCGATTCTCCGCCTTTAATGTACGCCTTTAATGTACCCTGGGAAGGCTGGTTAGAATGCACATTAATGAGCTCACCCTGAGTTACTAATTCAGCAGGCCTGGGGTAGGGCCTAGACTGTGCATTTTTATCTTCACAGCAGCTTGTCACACACTGAGAACCACTGTGTAGCTCAACATCCCTTCGCCTAATTTTTTAATAGGATTAGCAACCAGTGGACAATTTGTGGTGAACATGTGTGGAATCGGGACACTGGGGCCACCTCCAGATCAGGGTCCCAAGGATATCCATTTGGTGTTCGGAACTAGATGGTTAAAAAAAAATCTACAGTTTCAAAACTTCAAATAGATCTTTTTTTTTTTTTTAAGATTTTATTTATTTATTTGACAGAGAGATAGCGAGAGCAGGAACACAAGCAGGGGGAGTGGGAGAGAGAGAGAGAGAAGCAGGCTTCCTGCCGAGCAGGGAGCCCGATGTGGGACTTGATCCCAGGACCTGGGATCATGACCTGAGCCGAAGGCAGACGCTTAACGACTGAGCCACCCAGGCGCCCCTCAAATAGATCTTTTAAAAAGCAATTCTGGTGATTTAAAAAGTATCAGAACTCTCTAAAAATTAAGCCATTTATCTTTTTTTTTTTTAAAGATTTTATTTATTTATTTGACAGAGAGAGACACAGTGAGAGAGGGAACACAAGCAGGGGGAGTAGGAGAGGGAGAAGCAGGCTTTCCGCTGAGCAGGGAGCCCGATGCGGGGCTCGATCCCAGGACTCTGGGATCATGACCTGAGCCGAAGGCAGACGATTAATGACTGAGTCACCCAGGCGCCTCGCCATTTATCTTTTATTTTCATTAGAAATCACTGGTTTAGGACTTGCTAGATTTTGACAAAACTTACTGAAAGCATATGTTTCAAAAAAGGTACAAAATAGTAGTCCAAAGACATAGGCTGATTTTGAATTGTCTACCATTAAAAACCTATCCTTCACTTCTGCAGTTTGGAAAAATCCTTACATTCTTTATCAGTGTCATTTGGCAGAAGAAATGCAGATGGCTTAACTACAAAGGATTGATAAACTGTTTCTCAAAAAACTTTTTCTGTTGGAGTGTTATCATCCTCCTAATCCTTATCTTTGCCAAATTTCTCTTCCTATTAGTGACAAAATGTAAATTCTGTATTATTTTCATCTTCTGAATTAAATGTTAATTGTTCCAAAACATAGACTGTTCAGTGCTCAGAGACTAAGGACCCAGATCCATATAAGTCTCATAAAAACTTTGGATGATTTCATTAATCTTTTTTCTTCCCACTGTCAATTCCCTAGAAGGCTTTATTCAGCCCAGACAACATTCTTCAGACCTACCATTAATCTTATTTTTTCCAAACTATTTTCTTGCTTTCTCAGCATTCTCTGGGCAAAATTTTCAGGCCCAATAAAATACAAATGTTTTGTTCATGCGACAAATGTCTAGCAAGTGAATTCAACTTTGTTTTTTTTTTCCCCCCGCATTATTTTTTCCAGCATTTCCAGCCTAAAGAAGATGCATTTTTGTGTAAGTGGAACTGGTATTAACACCTCTTAATAAAGACTGAATCAAGCTATAAATAATTGTTGGGATCACTAGACTAAACCTCTCTTTTTATGTACCTAATTTAGGCCTCAGGATACAAATCCCTTTTGAAAAGATTCAAGCCATAATGCAGGGTAAAAATCATTGTGAGGTTTGGTCAACCTCTCAATTGGTATGGTGTTCAGATAGGAGATAGCATGTACTAATTGTCCTTTAGATTTTCCATCTGAATTAAAAAGTCAGTTTGGAAATAAAATTACTTTCATTAACATTTAATAAGATTTGGAAGATGTAAGTCTACATTATATTGACCTTTTACATCAAGTCACAAGTGAATGGCAAATTATTACAATAATTAGATGAGATAGTTACTTATTAACCAAAGATTCAAGGAGATTCTCCTGCACTGAAGGTGATGCAAATACGATAATTTAAAAATAAACATTTTCACTGTTATAATTAAGTGAAAACTAAAATAAAGCCTCCTACAAGGTTATTATTTCTCAAATTTGCTGATGACCTAAGACTACATTTTTTCAGATATAATAGATAAAAAACAGCATTATTTTGCTTGGAAGCACAAAATACATTCCTCTCCCTTCCCACCAGGAGGGGATTTAAATATCCTTACAATTCTTTTCAATTAGCCTTTAAAATTCTCATAGTCAAATCTCAATAGGTAGGAAGAGAAGGGGAGAAAAGGTATAGTAAACATTTCCATGGAATTCATTTCTAATAAATTATTGGTTTTCTTGTTGCATTCAGATGACTAATTATTCATTAGAAACATAAGCAACTCTTAAAATACCAATTAGAGAATAGGGTATCTTGCAGTAAAAGGAAAAAATATACTGAGCAAATGCCAACCAACTAACAAAAAGCCCCCCAGAGCCCTTGGTTACCATGTGAGAACGTTACAAAATTCAGGACACTTGAGCATGTGTTAACAGGTTGCATCCCCAGAATGATTTGCATTGCTTCTTAAGCAAATAAAAACAATCTGCTGTACAGCAGGCCAAATTTCTCAATGTACAATTTCTAAAAAGCAATTTTGTTGTCAGTCCAACCAAACATTCTACTGCTGACCTTTAAAAAGAGTAACACAAAAGCCAGAAGAGTTTGTCTCTTTTTTTGGGGTATCTTCGTTATAATTAGTTGTCTAATTAGTTCTTCCATTAGTAATAATATTTTGATATGGTTTACTTTTCTGAAACTTTGCAGGTAAAAGATCTCTAGGAAGCTTGAGAAAATATTTTTGGAAATGTTTCTGTTATATCAAGTCAGTGAAAGGAAGGAGGAATCAGATTCTTGTCCTGATCACACTATTTATTTCCCCTGTGATTTCTCAACCTATCTGTCATTATAGGATTATAGAATTTGAGCTGGAGGGGATCTAAAGAGCGCCTGATTCAATAGATAAGAAAACAGGATACCATGAGATTTAAACATCTTGCCCAAGTTCACATAACTAATAAGAACTGTGGATACAGGGAAGACTAGAACAGATTTGTGGATACTCATGATTATTGTCTCAAGCAATGACCACATTTCCAAAAGTAGCAGGTGTGTGCACATGCACGCACACACAAAGCAACCATGAGCATTTGTAATCTTACTGCATGATTGATCAGTAGCATGATATACATACAATCAATAGCATGATTGCACATATTGATTAAAATACCATTTATAAAACTGGTGAGAAAAAATATCAGTGTTCAACTCGCATAAGATGGCCTGTTTTTGCTAAAGATAATGCAACACTCCATCTTCATGGTTTGTTTTAATATAGGGCTTTAGAACTTAGTAAGCAGTTTTAACATAGGGTCATGTCAGCTTGATATGACATTTTACTCCTCTTTAATTATACACTGATATATACTATTCTTTAAAACATCTTAAAGTTGGCTGATCGAAGAACTTACAGGGTACCAGTTGGGTCTGACTTAGATGTCAACTAGCTGATAGATAAAGCCCTCAAAGAGAAAACCGGCCTGCAGCTATCAGTGCACGTGTGGGCTAAATCAGGAAAAGGTATTCTAAGAATTCATGTCATTCAACTAAAATCCTGAACATATAGACACTGGGAAAGATGTATACGTATATTGCAAAACATCCATGTGCTGACACTGATCAGAAGGGTAGAAAAAAATTAGGTCACTGAATTGTGTGAATCATATGATTAAAAAGCTAGTACTTTTTCCTCCCTGTGAAATATTGTACTTTTTGATTCAATTCCATTATAGACCTAGGTGACATTTTTCTACTGATACTATAATATAGCAGGAATGTCGAGAGACATTGTTTTTCTACCGTTTTTTGTTTTCTCTTTAGTATTACTTCAAATTTAATTTCTTAATCCTTATGCTACAGGTTTGACTTTTATTAATCCATTCCGATGAGACTTCCATGACTTTATGTGAACATTAGAGAATTATACTTTTTCCTTGTTCCTGCAACTACCTTCACAGATTAAGACAAAAATGAAAGTCTGTATTATAAAGGAACCATACATACCATTGCTATAATTATAGTAGACCCACTGCCCACTCTTGGGTTTTGGAAGTGACACAGGTGTCTCTTCAGCAGGAAGACTGTAGAATCTGCATTCAACGAACAGCCGCTGGATAGCGTCATCTGCAGTTACTCGAGAATCATTAAGGCTTAGAGCTATGATCTCAATCCGAATTTTTTCTGATGGCTGATTAAAAACAACAACAAAAACAACAAAGAAACATAAAACAAATGAGCAAAAACTTTCCTCTTTTTCACTATCAATTTTAAATAAAACATAAAGGCCAATGGGTTTCTTTTTTGGAACGCATTGTACACTACTGTATAGTTACACATGATAGATTATTCACGACAGAGAGAGACAGAATGAGATTCTAATGCCCCAGGGTTTGAAGTTAACAGTGTCATGGCAATAGTCTCCTGATTTACATTTGAGGCTATAAATACCCCACTAGTAGTCTATCAGGGGCGAAGATTATGAGATCTTCATCTCCGATTGCTTTCAGAATGACAAGTATCAGTTGGCCTTATTTCAAACTATGTAATGAAGTACATGTTTATCACTGCTTTTATTTAATCTACAGTACCTGAGAAAGTTTCGGTTATTCAGAGATCAAAGCCTGTTGAATACTTTATAGCCATTATGCTAATAAATGTAGCTATATGAATCCATATTAATAGAGCAGAAACTATAGTTCATCCTCTTATATATTCTGCCATAGCATATTTCACTCAATAAGTACTGTTTTCAAACAAAAGGAAAAAAACTGTTATCTAATTTACCACACATTTCCTTGGAATTCATTTTTTATCTCATTTTTACCCAATTAACAACTAAAAATATATTTCTTTTACGGTGTAATTTTCATTTCAATCCTTACTTAATAGATTTTGGTGTCACAGACATTATTAAACAAGCCGTATATGTTTCCTTGAGTAATGATTTAAAACAAACAACAGACTATGACTTAAAAATTAGATCACACCAAGACAACTCCTCGCTTAAATATTTGTTTTTACCATTTTAAATTTGTGCTTCATTCCCTTTTCCTAAATCCCTCCTTACTAAATTCAGATGCATGCTACTGTAAATTATATAATTTCAAATAATAATTAGAAAATCCTGAAACTAAGACCTGTCTATAAGACCAACTTTTAGGAACTTACTGTCAAACATAAATCAGTGTGCAAATTCAACACAGTGATTACTTAGATATTTCAAAGCATGTAATATAATTAATCAAACTGAAAAGCATAACTATCTTATTGTAAAAATATCCCCATAAAGAACTATTTCTATTGATGTCAAACCCCCTCAATATTTGATGAAGTAATTTTACCCCATTCTTTCAAAAGACATTTTCTTTTATTATGTATTCTAAGACACTTTAACTAAAAACCCAAATCTGAATATTTCAATAAGGTTATTTTATTATTCAGTAGATTCATGGAAATTTTACTAGGATGACAGAGAAAATTCCACACCATTCTGTCTCCACTAATACAGGTACAAGGCTGCAGCTGGCAATATTACTAGGATTAGCATAGTATGATGAAATATTTAAAGGAAAATTTTTTCTAAAACCTAATAAATCAAATGACTGCCAAATGTCATTAAAGTGATGGTCTTTGACTTGAATATGCTTTTCATATTCAAATTTGAAAAGAAAGAGATGAAAGCCTGGAAAGGTTACTCGGTTTCAACTAATAACCTCAAGCCCTCTCCGTTCACGTGCATAAAAAATGAAGTTGGCTCCATTGTCTAACCTCACTTCAGAAAAGCCCTTCTCTGCTTGCTGAAGACTAACATGGTAAAGAAAATATTTTAAGTGATACTATTTTTTCCTTAAAACGTATGGTGGTTGTCAAAATACCACACACGAACACCCATTTTATAATTGTACTTCAAATGCAGCACGATTAAGCCTTTTACATGACTTGTAATTTGAAAAACTCAGAATTGTTGTAACACTAACTTCTTATAAAACATTCCTGTTCGTTTCTGCACAAAAGAATTAAAGGAAATTAGCCATAAAAAAGGCAAAAGAGGCATATACATGGTTATTTCTACACTGTGAAAAGAAGAATTTAAAGTTGTTTATCATAGAACCCAACGAAGAGGCAAATGAACTTTTAAATAGCAGGGGAATCAAATTTATTTAACTGGTTATTTTATTAATAATATATTAAGTATATAGTTCCCATATGAAAACTTGCATTATTGTAAGAATGTATTCAGGTTGTTAAATAAGACTATATATAAAAATACAATTCTAAATGAAAGTAGATTACAGCCAAAGAAACAACCCAAAACATCAATACCAAACAAACCAAAAGAAAACCCACTGTATTATTCAAATAAATAAAAGAGCTTTAAAATTCCTCACATGGTATCACCTCCTTTCTGGTCCAGTTTTTTGTTGTTGTTATCTACCTGCCCCCCCCCCCCCCCCCCCCCCCCCCTACCTCCCTCCCATTTCCTTCCAATTTCTCTTTTATTTTTTTTCCATTTTATTTTTTTTATTTTTTTTTTTTTTTTTTTTTTTTTTTTTTTAACTTAAAATACATCAAAAAGGGGATAGGTTCCAAACCGTATATATTTAGGGAAACACACTCTGAATAAAGAATTTTCCAAACATGATACATTTTGGCTACCGGGCTAGCCAATTTATTTTTCAACATTGGAACAGTTCTGGTCGTGTTCTTGCCTCTGTGAATCAAAAGTTCAACTAGATTATATATAAAGATTTTGAAGATTAGGAAGCACTTCAACTGCATAACTGACAACTCCAACTTAGTGTCAGAAATGAACTCAAATTCCCTCCTCTCCCCCAAGCTCATTCATCCTCTGGAGCTTCCTATCTCAGGTGACACTGCCATCTACCTGGTCACCTACAACCAGGCAACCATGGAGCCACTTGCGCCATCCCCATTTTTCATACCCACCACATCCTACAGATTACCTATTCCTGTTCATTTTACTTCCTAAATATCTCAATGATTCATCAAATTATTGAAAGCTTATGATATTTCAACATTGTATCAGCTACTAGGGAGATACAGACAAAGCAGGATATGGTTTCTTTTCTCATTTTTATCTCTAGAGAAATTTCTTTAGGTTCTCATCTGATCTTGGGGGAAGAACTAATTCAACAGCTTTCTAGTCTTAGAATGCAGTTTGATAGACTAACAGGGGAGAAATCAGAGGGAATCATAAAAGATAATTGGTTGCAGAACTGTAAGCAGATGGATGGTATGAGACTATCAGCTCAGTGATACAGGGACTATTATCTTGCATGTGGTATCACTGGTGTGGTATGTAGTACACACTCAGAAACAAAGTGGATCTACTCTCAGGGCTGTAAAAGAGGTGAGGCACTCTTGCCCTTGATCCCTTGTCTGCAGCCGCAACTACTCTTCTCCTGGCTGAATTCTCTCTCTAAAAACCAATCAGGTATCACCTTCCTGCTTGAAAACAATTAACCTATACTCTAGCCATTTTCCCGGACCAGTGGTGTGCTGTTTATATAGCTCAGGTTTTGCATGGAAAACCTTCTCTATCAGACAAAATTCTACTTATTTTAGGCCCTGGGCCATACATGCTGTCCTTTTATGATAGCATCACTCATCTTCAAGAGCAAGCTGGTTCCTCCACTGGACGGACCCTCCCTGCAGTTTTCAGTCACATTTTGCTGCATAGATTTCTTTATCTATCTGCCTCTCTCTGGAGACTGTGAGCTCCTGGAGACCAGAACTCTATCTTAATAATCTTCTGCTATTTAACATCCTATCTGGCACACAGTAGGCTTTCAATAATCAGTTAAAGATACAGAGTTAAGGGAGGCTGAATATCTTTTATATATTCAGATTATCTTTTATATATTGCCAGAAATAGGTTAAGCTGCAATTATTAGTGTTTTCTCTTTTAACAAATATTTATTGTGTCTCCCGTGTTTGGTAAGCTGGTGATGAAAAACTGTTGAAAAATATACAGAAATCTTGCTGTTCTAGATTTTAGTTAAATAAGAGTATTTCAAAGACAGGTCAATATTGTGGAATTGAGATGGTAGGTTACTATTATTTCAACTTTTCTGCATGTTTGAAATTTTTCATAATAAAACAATGAAAAGAGTTCCATTAGGAGACTTGGAAGGGATAACAATGTTCAAATGACTAAAGCGAAGCCTCTGCAGAAAGATGCATAATACTGTCTGTTCAGAATCACTAGAACATGACGGGTGTACTTCAGCAGGGCACCAGTCGCCTTCACGTATAGTATGTTTACCATACGGTATAGGCTTTAGGCCTTTCCTGTTTCCTTTTTTTTGAGAGAGAGCTCCCACGAAGGGTGTGGGGCCACAGGTGGGGGAGGGAGAAAGAAAATCTCAGACTCGACCTCGGGCCTCCATTTCATGACCCTGAGCCAAAATCAAGAATCCGACACTTAACCAACTGAGCCACCCAGGCGCCCCTCCCGTTTTCTTTTCTATATGTGTGGACGTTTGTTACTAAGTATGATGTTACTTTTTTTTGTCTCCTTCACCAACTGCCCTATTAACTTCCCTAGTTAGCAAGATGTTGACGTCAGCATATAAAAAGAGCATTTAAAAATTCTGATTGTGGTGAACAGAGGTAATAGAAGTCACTCAAATATGAACTGCAAGCAACTTATTTTTAGTTGTCTGTATAGATGGACACTACATATTATGTGATTGAATGATCTAGAAATGTGATGACAGCTAGTATTAGTCCCAGAGAAAAAAAGTTATAGTTCTCATGATTTTGGCTCAATTCCACTATTGCTTTCCTGACTGATGCTAATTCACTTTTTAGGCCATATATTTCTATACTATTTACTTAAGCTTTTATTGGTTTGCTTAAATTTTTTGTTTTACTTCAGAGGATCATGCTGAATTCTTCCTTTGGTTTCCACCATCAGAACAGCCACATTGGAGTTGAATTGTTAGGCTCCTAAAAATTAATTATACTTGGGGCGCCTGGGTGGCTCAGTCGTTAGGCGTCTGCCTTTGGCTCAGGTCATGATCCCAGCATCCTGGGATCGAGCCCCGCATCGAGCCCCGCATCGGGCTCCCTGCTCAGCGGGAAGCCTGCTTCTCCCTCTCCCGCTCCCCCTGCTTGTGTTCCCTCTCTAGCTGTCTCTCTCTCTGTGTCAAATAAATCAATAAAATCTTTAAAAAAAAATTAATTATACTTGACAGCCCTTAAACATAGTATTCCTTAACTGAGAATGGCCTATGATAAAGGTTTTGCAACTTGTATCAATTAGATTTAACTCTAACTCTGGTGAGATTACCTATGAATTTTATTTCATTTTAAATTTCTACAGTGTATAAGCATTTCTGTAAAATTACAAAGTACAGAAAATAATTTGGCATATTCAAGGACTCAACATCTTAAACAGATGTTACCATTTTGCTGTAACTGATTCAAACTTTTTTGTTGTTACTGAAGAAATAAAACATTTCAGGTGCAGGTAAAGACCCCACCTCCTAGTTCCTTTCTTTCCTTCCTCATTCCCCCAGAGGAAACCAGTATCCTGAAGGTGATGTGTATTACTCCCAAACATGCTGGTATGTTTTCTGCAACATATGTCTATTTCCATAAACAACATATAGTATTGCTTTCTGTCTTTACATTTTATATTAGTGGTATCATCCTCTATTAATCATTTTGCAACTTGTGTTTTTTTCACTCAATACTATATTTAGAGATTTATTCATGTTTATAATTAAAATCTAATTCATTCATACTAGTTGTTATACAGAATTCCATTTATATGGCATATATAACATATAGTCCACTTATCTTTTTTTACTGATAAACAATTGAGTTGTTCACAATTTTTTGCTATTAGAAACAATATCGCATTGTCTATCCCTTTATGTTTTCCTGTGTATGTGAGTGATTCTTTCAGAAGAACTAAGTGAGAGAGATGAGAAATTCAAATTACTCCTCAAATGGTTACATGAATTTACATGAGTATTATATTTATCACCATAAAAATGTGTGGGGTGTGTTTGTGTGTAAATAAATACAAACAAAGCCTACCTCTTAGGAGCCACAGTAGGTAGAACTTGGTACTTTACAGTGAAATGACAGATACAAAATGGTAATGGAAGGTGGTGATCTATATCTATGCCCTTTAAGAGCAAACTTTTAATTGGGGTGAGCTCTAAAAAAAGCTCAAAATAGTTGGTTCAAAAAGTCAAACTCACTGGTACTGGCAGGCCATATGTAAGTAGGGTAGGAGTGCATACTGCTTAATGATGGTTCTTACAATTTCTCTTCTTCAGGCTGGGGGTGGGCAGAGTCATCACAAAACTTCAAAAAAAAAAATTTTTTTTTTTTTTTTAAAAACTCAACTCACACTAGGCTCCAAAACTTCCTCTTATTAGGAATCATACCCACTCTTCACACGTGTTTTGACTGAAAAGTTTTTGGTTTCTTAAAATAATTGCTCTTTGGGAGAAATAAGAGTGAAGAGAAACCCAAACTGTGGAGATAACGTTTTCAACAAACAAAACCAAAAAAACCCCAGCTTTCCTCTGTGGCAGTAACCTATCTTTTCTCATTGGTTCTGTGAAAGACCTATACTGAACAAATGTGATAAATATTGAAAACTTCAGTGATGGAGATAAAAATGGTGCTAGGGTTAAGAGTGCTTATTTTTAGAATATTTTCATGGTCTCCCTTATACACCATGTAAATTACTGCATCTATAATGGTCAGCAAATTACAGAAGCTTGTTACCACATGTTCTAAAGCAATGGCTGGAATATTTTTTCCTGTCCTAATATACCCGAGGGATAGGACACATTTCCATCATTAACTGTGGCTGACTATGGCAATAATGTGAAGGAAGGAGAGAATTTTAAAAATTACCCTCAATTTCAGGTGATTTTGATATGCCATTCCATTTTCACCATCATTGAAAACAGATGTTAGAGTACAGTGGCTCTCAATTTTGGCTGCCCATTACTATCACCGGGGGAGCTTTAAACAAAATTCGGATTTAGCTGATCCGGATGGAGCCGGGCCCTGGCATTTAAAAATGCTCTCTAGGTGATCCTAGTGTGCAGTCACAGTGAGAAGCACCGCTTTTCCCTCAAATTGTTCTCAAACTCTAGCATACCCCAGAATGACCTGAAAGGCTTGATGACACACGGATTGCTGGGACCCAGTCTCTGAGTTTCTGATTCATGAGGTCTGGGGTGGGGTCCAAGAATTTGCATCCTCACAAGTTCTCAGGTGATGCTGATGCTGCTGGTCTGGGGACCAAATTTTGAGAATCACTGCTCTAAACCAAAAAAAAAATTCAACCTACATTTGTTGACCCTTTCTAAGATATTTATTAAAAAGCTTCTACAGGGTGGCTCAGGTGGTTAAGCGTCTGCCTTTGGCTCAGGTCATGATCCCAGGGTCCAGGGACGGAGCCCCACTGGCTCCCGGCTCAGCGTGGAGTCTGCATCTCCCTCTGCCCTTCCCCCCTGCTTGTGCTTGCTACCAAATAAATAAATAAATAAAATATTTAAAAAAAAAAAGCTTCTGGGGCGCCTGGGTGGCTGTCGTTAAGCGTCTGCCTTCGGCTCAGGTCGTGATCCCAGAGTCCTGGGATCGAGCCCCGCATCAGGCTCCCTGCTCCGTGGGGAAGCCTGCTTCTCCCTCTCCTACTCCCCCTACTTGTGTTCCCTCTCTCGCTATGTCTCTGTCAAATAGATAAATAAAATCTTTTAAAAAAAAAAAGCTTCTATAATATTCATATTAAACTGTATTTTAGTTATTATTTAACATTTTAGTACAGAATTAGCTTACAAATTATTTACGCTCTAGAAGCAATCTACACTCATCGTTAAAAATAATCCAACAATATAAATCCTAAAAAGTACAGTATAAAAGTTCCTTGTTTTCTCCTAACTCAGGGGTTGGCAATTTTTTGCTGTAAAGGGTCAGAATGCCAATATTCTTTTGCATTGCAGGTCATATGGTCTCTGTTGCAAATACTCAGCTCTTGTACAGTGAGTGTAGAGCATAGGCAATACATATTTATATGTGATGGGTGTGGCTGTGTTCCAATAAAACTTTATTTACAAAAACAGGTAGAGGGCTGGGTTTGACACATGGACCATAGTTTTCTGACCCCTGCCCTGACCCATGTCTCAGAGATACTACTAATGGTGTTCGGATTACATACTTTCAGACATTTTCTTTGCTTACATAAACCTAAATGTTGTGTCTTTATGCTCATATAAAAATAAATATGTATGTATATACAAATATTTCCCATTTTTTGCTTCTTTGTAATGAAATTATCAGTGAGGTATAATTTCTTAACCATTAGTTTGGCAAAGGTATGATGTGGGGAAGCAGGAATTTTTATCCATTGTTATTTTAACCAGAAATGTTTGTATTTTATTTATTTTATTTATTTATTTGAGAGAGAGAGTGAGAGAGAGCACATGAGAGTGGGGAGGGTCAGAGGGAGAAGCAGACTCCCTGCCGAGCAGGGAGCCCGATGCGGGACTTGATCCAGGGACTCCAGGATCATGACCTGAGCCGAAGGCAGTTGCTTAACCAACTGAGCCACCCAGGCGCCCCTGGAGGGACTTATTTAACCTACTGATAGGATATCATATTTAATTCTGAAGTGGTTTAATAATTTTTAATACATGAATTCTTAAAGTAGTGAGTTGCTTTATGCCACTTTGCCCTTCAAATCTTTAAAACATATTTTGCTGAAGATCATTACTGCAATCACCTGGTAATGCCAGCTCATATTGTTCAAGAGGACCTGGTTTCTAGGTGGAATTGTAATTTAGTCCAATTGAATATGGCAGTTTTTATAAAACTGCTATTAGTAGAAACAGAGACAGATGTAAATATGCAATGCACAGAAGAGTCCATTGCTCTTTCAGCGTGTGAGTTCCCATTCTTACCTGTGGGCGCACTTTAAGAAATCTGTAAATTGATGGCCATACATTTCGTTGTGAAGATGGAAAGCTCCATTGCTTAAATGATAAAACTAGAAATACTTTGCAAGAAGGATTGTTAATTCTTTTTTTTTAATATCATGGCAGATGCAAATTTTTGGTTTTGATGTCTATTTTAAGGACCTAAAACAAGGCTTTTAATCAATGTATTATACATCAAATTGATACTGTTAACTTCTGATTATTCAAATTAATAAAATATTCATAGAGAAATGTCCAAAGTTTTACATTTCTCAGGCTCCCCCCTTTCCCCCCTTAATTATCATGCCTAGAAGCTTTTTAGTAGAAGCACAGTCATCAGGCTGACGGAATCTGACAGGCCAGCAAGGCCCAATTACACTGGTGCTCTGTGGTACTTTGATGTCCTGCAAACGAAGAGAGATAGGGGCAAATTGGGTAGCACATTATGTTAATGACTTGATTTAATCCAGCCACTAAACTTTATGTAGCCTGTTAAAAAAGATGCTAACACTAATTATGCCACTTTGGAAAGAAAAGGAGGGGACAAGCATTTCACTCTGACAAAGCGAAGCTCATAAATGTTGTAAATGAAATGAAACAAAATGAAGTAATCCATGATTAATTATACATCACAGACACGGAGAGAAGAGGAAGAACCAAGTAATATGTCTAAGTCCTGGGAAATCTGTTAGATTCTTTTAAGGATCAACATTTCTAAGGAGCTGTGAGATTCTGAATCATGAAAAAAAGAAACTGTGTGATCTTAAAGTGTTTACACAGTGTAGCAGGTAATTCAGATTCACAGTGTAACTGGCATAAATGATACTTATCTAGGACACTACTTCTAGTCTCACTTTTGTGACATTATAGGGTAGAGGCAATTAAAAAAAATCTATCAAGTGGGGATAACCACAGAGTAGGGTTCTCTAATTACTTTTTAATTAGTCTCTGTGCCTCTAATCTATTCTTTACATTATTGATAGCATGCTCTTTTAAAATGCGATTCAAGAGTGTAAACTCCCTAAGAGCAAGAGGATTATTTCTCTTCTTCACTGCTATATTCTCAGCGCCTAGAATAAACCTTGGAACGCAGCAAGTGCTAAATATCTGTTTAATGAGTAAGTGATCTTCCCCCTCCCTTAAAAGCCCTCATTGGCTGCTCATAGAACTTCAGGATAGGCTTCAACCTTCTAGGATGATACACAGAGGACTTAATGCTCAGGACATGCCTATCTTTTCAGCATATTCTCCTGAGCTTCCACAGGTGTACCATAATGTAGCCCATCCTAAAACCATTCTGAATTCCAGAAAGATCCATGCTCCACAGTCTAATTCTTTTTTTTTTTAAAGATTTTTTTTTAAATTTATTTATTTGACAGAGAGAGCACAAGTAGGTAGAGTGGCAGGCAGAGGGGAAGGGAGAAGCAGGCTCTCTGCTGAGCAGGGAGCCTGATGCGGGGCTCGATCCTAGGACCCTGGGATCATGACCTGAGCCGAAGGCAGCCACTTAACCGACTGAGCCACCCAGGCGCCCCAGTCTCTCTAATTCTTAAGTTATCGTTTCTTTGACCTATAATGATCCCTCCATGACCCTTACTAATTCCTAATCATCTTCAACACTTGGCTCAAGCTTCACTGACTTTAGGAAGTCTGCCTTGATGAGGGTCCCTCATTGTTAGGTAACTGCCTGAATGCTCCCATAGCACCCTGTGCATTCTATTCTCCTAGCGCTAACCACTATGCATTGATTGTGTTTCCCCTGCAGACTGTGACTTCTTTGAAGCCAGGGACTCCTTCTTTTATGACATACAGTAGATGCTAATGAACGCAGAACTGTGATCATAAAAGGACATATTACATAGGATGTGCTTATTAGCACATAAGAGCCATTCAGTAATACCTTCCTTCTGATGAAAGCCATGTATCACTGTCCTGAGATTTCTACCTGAAGCAGTTCTTGAAGAAGAGGTAAAGAAAGAAACTAATGAGCCACGAGGATTTTTAGGCTTAAAAAAGGTTTTCTGATAACAATACCTTCATGAAAGTTAACATCATCAACAATTGGACAGAATGACATCCTGTGCCTCCTGACATGATGTACTGGAAAGGACGTAGTACTACTTTTGTAGTATTCCTACCAAAACATATAACTGAATCTAATATGAGGAAACATCACATAAATCCAAATTGAAGGCTATTCTACAATATAAATGACCTGGATTCTTAAAAAATCTTAATCTGAAAGAACCCACATAAAGAAAGGCTGAAACCATCATCATGGAATACAGAGGCTAATGAGACAGGAAAGCTAAACACAGTGTGCGATCTGGATTGGATCCTGGACCAGATTAATCAAATGCTATAAATTATGCTACTGGAACAACTGGCAAAATTTTAATGAGAACTGTTGATTAAATAATAGTATTATATTATTATTCTGAAGTATTTAAGGGTAAAGGAGCATGACTTCTGCAACTCTGAAATGTTTCATTATAATTATGTATGCAAGAATGTGTATGTATACATACATAGGTGCACATACACATATATAGGAGAGACAACAGAAATCATAAACAAATGTACTGAAATGTGACAGCTGATGAATGTGGGTGAAGTACATTTAGGAGTTCTTTGTACTACTTTTGTGATCTTTAAAGAAAAAAGGTTCCATGACTCATATTGAACGACTGTTAAAGTAGCACACAGAAAAACTGGTATAATCACTAGAAAACACTAAATTTCATGATTTTGATGATCTCTTGAGGTTTGTTCCTATGTTTACAGATTAAACTATTTTACCATATTTGGTAAATAATTTTTTTCTTTTTTAATTAAAGATTTTATTTATTTGACAGAGAGAGACACAGCGAGAGAGGGAACACAAGCAGGGGAAGTGGGAGAGGGAGAAGCAGGCTTCCTGCTGAGCAGGGAGCCTGATGTGGGGCTCGATGCCAGGACCCTGGGATCATGACCTGAGCCGAAGGCAGACACCTAACGACTGAGCCAACCAGGCGCCCCCATATTTGGTAAGTAATTTAACACAACTAAATATCACCTATTAACATAAAATACTGGTTAGTACTTTCTCCTAAAAGTAGAATTTTTAAAAGCATGTGGGAGGTGAGTAAAGGCAACTGAGGCATAAAGCATTGCTTACAGCAGTTGCTTCGTTTAAATGATATTCACACATTTGAGAAAGCATCTTAAACCATTATAATAAATCACATTTGGAATGGCAGTCAAGACTGTAGCAGGCTGTAGCAAAGTAACACAAATTACTTTCCCAGGAATAAGAAGAAAAAAACCTCAGTTTATTCTAAAGGAAAAATAGATGTGTACGTTAGAACTAGTTGGATATTTTAGAGGGATAGTTCTCTTTCACTAAACATCTTTGTTAAATCGAAGTGCCTTATTCTGTCTTAGTCAAGGGCATTGAACAATTCCACTGAGACGCTAGCCATGTTGCCAATACACATGGTTCCACTGAATGAAGGATTTCTCAGCCTCAGCACGATTGACATTTCAGGCCAGATAGTTCTTTGCTGTGAGTCCTGTGCATTGTAGCATGTTTGGCAGCAACCCTAACCCCGACCTATTAGATGTCAGCAGTCCCTCCCAGTCTGACAATCCAGAATGTCTCCAGACATTGCCAAATGTCCCCTGGGGGACAAAATACCCACTCCCCCCAGTTGAAAATCATTTGGTCTAAGATGCTATAATTTAGATAACATTTTCCTATACTTTCAAAGTTACTTTTGAATGATGAATACAATGTTTAGAAAATAAAATTAACCATTACAATGTCTCCCTAGTATCTATTGGATAAAATCCAAAATGTTTAGCTTGTATCTAAAGTCTTCTACCCTCGTATATAAAAAGGCTGCTCTAGTTAGTGTATTCTTGACTTCTGAAACACACAGGCACCCCTGCACTAGAAGTGCACATAATTTTCTCTCTGCTGCCATATATACGCATCTTTGAGATGTCACAGTTAAAGCAGAACACCCCTTCTTACTGTGTGATTGACCATAGCTGAAGGGATCAGGGTATAGAACTGATAAAGATGGACCCAATCCAGAGGCTAGGCATGGCTAATTAGATTTTTCTCCTTGGGGCTGGGCATGTTTGTATGGCTATCTGTGGGCAATAAACAAGGAAAGCAGAGAAAGTCAGCTTAAAATTAGAAAAAGTAGACATGAAGCCCACAAGAAGGCAGATGGGCCACCTCTGGGCATATCTTCCATAAAGCCTACTAAAAAGTCACTTCAAATTTCTCCTTCCCCTGGACTTCCTTAATTAGTGGCAAGATTATCAGCAAGTCACTTTATCTCTCAAGAGCTCAGTTTATTCATTTGAAAAATGAGAAGGGGAGCCAGAAAACAGCTAAGTATTCTTTACCTCAAATATCTATTACATTAATTATTGGTACTGTCACCTGACATTGTTTTATATTATAATTTAACAGCTGAATAACTACTTGAATTTTCATGAACACATCTTCCCAGTTAATGAAGATGTTCCTTGAGGGCAGGACCAGAATACTGTGTTTACTTCCTTAGGAGAAGTGATGACAAACTGCAGACACTGAATCCCTGGGAATCACTGCGTTATGACAAGAGGGATGAGTGTTGCTTGTACTTTGACCAGATAAATACATCCCTCAGTAAAACCCCAGGACTGATTCAGTATCTCATTTCTCATAGTCTTATGTTCAAAAGGCTAAATCATATAGGTGTTCAAAAATCTTGATGAGTTAGGCAAAGTCTTCCAGAAGAACTATTGACACATGAGAAAGAAATGTCTGATTCAAACATGCAGGCTTACTACTCTTGATGTAATGAATGGATGGTTCTTAATAAAATGACGTCATCGTCAGATTTTTTAAAGATTGACTGATTTGAGAGAGAGTGAGCGAGCACTGAGTGTGAGCAGGGGGAGAGGTAGAGGGAGAGGGAAAGTAGACTCCCCAGTGAGCATGGAGCCCTGAGATCATGACCTGAGCCGAAACCAAGAGTCTGGTGTTTAACTGACTGAGCCACCCGGGGAACCCCGGATAGTTAATTTTATCTGTCAACTTGACTGGACCACCAGATTTTCAGACCTCTGGTCAAACATTATTCTAGGTGTGTCCATCTGGCTGTTTTTGGATAAGATTAACATTTGAATTGGTAGGCTGAGTAAAGCAGACTGTCCTCCCTAAGGTGGATGGGGCTTTCTCCAACCAGCAGGAAGACCTGAAGAGAACAAAAATGGTGAGAACTCCTCTTGCCTAATGGCCTTCAGAGGCAACAATGGTCTTTTCCTGACTTTGAACTTGACCTGAAACACTGACTCTTCTTAGGTCTCCAGCCTGCTTGCTTTCTAGCTGGAACTGATGCCATCGGCACTCCTAGTTTTAACAGCCCGGAACTACACCACTGACGTTCTGGGTCTCCAGCTTGCTGAATACAGTTCCTGGGACTTCTCAGTCTCCATAATGACGTGACTCAATTCCTTATAATAAATCTCTTTATATGTACATATATTTTTTTTAAGATTTTATTTATTTATTTGAGAGAGAGAGAATGAGAGACAGAGAGCATGAGAGGGAGGAGGATCAGAGGGAGAAGCAGACTCCCTGCTGAGCAGGGAGCCCGATGCGGGACTCGATCCCGGGACTCCAGGATCATGACCTGAGCTGAAGGCAGTCGCTTAACCAACTGAGCCACCCAGGCGCCCTATATGTACGTATTTATACGTATATATCCTACTGGTTCTGTTTCCCTGGAAAACCCTAATACAAATGGCTATGAAGCTAAATTCCACACAAGGGGCTCATTTTCCCTTTGATTCCCATCATCAAAAATTTCTAATAGAGAGCAGAGAATTTCTATTCGTTAGTTTGATAAATAATTTAACAATTTCAGGTTTGATAAAGCCAAAAAGCTAAATTGAATTGAACTAAATACTACAATTAAAAGTCTCTGGGCAACTATATTTAAGATTCCTTCCTTGATTTATTGATTTTGAACAATAAAGATTCCACATATCAGGATGCCATGTGTCAGGTGATATTATAATTAATAATGATAATAAAACTTTGGACAGATGAACTGTTCTGCTTGTACTTATCAATCATCTGTTTGTATTTGGGTTTGTTCTGCAGAGAGGTTAAGCTAAGAATTTTAAAAGTTGAAAAAAGTATTCCAATTCTTACCCATAAAGTAGAAATTCCAAAAAAAGGAGTACAATTAATCATTTCAGGAAAATCAACGTAGATGAATAGAAAAAGCTAGGGCCTTTTTACTTTACTTATATTTACTTTATAAAAACTACCCCTCCCCCCTTAAAATAAAAAAAAAATGCTCTGGTAAGGGGTATACTTTCCACATGAATTAAAGTATAATTTTCTTTTCAAAATTTCCTTTTACATACTGCTTTTCAGCAATGTGCTACAAAACAAGTACACCTATACAAGAAGTACACCTTCTATGAAGGTTTAATTTTTTGGTGGAAATAACTTTATCAGTGGACATATTTAGTGTATGAATGAATTCACACTTGAAGTATTATAGTTTTAAATATCCCATTTTGAATTCTTAAAGCTCAGATTGGATTTTGTTAAAAAAAGATTTTATTTATTTATTTGAGAGAGAGAGCACGAGCAGGGGGAGGAACAGAGGGAGCGAGACAAGCAGACTCCCTGCTGAGTGGGGAGCCTGCTGAGGGGCTTGCTTCCAGAACCGTAAGACCAGGACGTGAGCCAAAATCAGATGCTTAACCTACTGAGCCACCCAGGTACCCCTCAGATTGGATTTAATACATCTTTGTACAATCCTTCCGAAAAGGAGTCAGGGATGTCAACTGGTTTAAGCAAGTAATTATTAAAGCTGCTGCTGATAGGTATTGTTAACATGTAAGCAAAAATAACACAAGTTATGACCCATTACAGAATGAAACTACATATGAATTTTTTTTTGTACTAGATGATTACATGGGTAAGATTGTGAGGATACATAAAATTTTCCCAGAAATATTTTTGCCTTCAGATTTACATATGCGAAGACCCATACACTATGAATGAAAAGCAGCTTTATTTTGTAACATTTCTAGCTGGCATCAAGCTACTGACCTGTTTGATATTCTTGGAGATATGACCTGGAATAATACACTCATCACTGTCAGATGCTGATCTGTCTTCCTCATCTGTTAAAAAATAAAATTTCAGTGGTTCAAGTCTGTTAAACCAATTATATTTATACCTTATGAAATGGAGGGAAATATAAGGATAACCTTAAAAGGACAATATGATAATCATGTCTAGACCTTTCTTAGCAGCAAAGATATTTACTCTTACATTATATTTTAGAAAAGATTAAAAAAATGACTTAAAATCCCAAGTTTAGTTTTAGTAGAAACAAAAATAATAAAAATATACCTTGCTCTGAAATTCAAAAATAATCTCTTTAAAGAGAAGGACAGGATAATAGGTGTTTTCTAACAGCCTAACCAATTACATTGTGCAAACATCAAGTTAATTCTTTTTTTATTTTTATTTTTTTATTATGTTATGTTAATCACCATACATTACATCATTAGTTTCAAGTTACTTCTTACATTTAGAAACATTTAAAAAAAATTTGCAGTTTTATTTTTTAAGATTTTATTTATTTGCGAGAGAGAGAATGAGAGACAGAGAGCATGAGAGGGAGGAGGGTCAGAGGGAGAAGCAGACTCCCTGCTGAGCAGGGAGCCCGATGCGGGACTCGATCCCGGGACTCCAGGATCATGACCTGAGCCGAAGGCAGTCGCTTAACCAACTGAGCCACCCAGGCGCCCCGAAAATTTGCAGTTTTATTGTGGAAAAATTGCCATATGAAAAACTACACATATTTAAAGAGCAAAATTTGATATTTTGACATATGTATAATTCTGTGAAATATCACCACGATTAAGATCATGAACCCATCTGTCACCCTATTAAGTTTCCTCATGCCCCCTGTAAACTCTTTCTGTATCTCTCAGTTCCCATTCGCCCTTCCCTACGCATCACCTAAATGCTTTGTCACTATAATTGCCTCGTCTAGATATTTATATAAATTAAATCCTGTTAAGAGTTGTCTTGAGTTTTTAGTTTTAATTTTTAAAAAGTTAATTTCTCCAGAATAATTCAGATGATAGTATAAAACCCAAAGAAAACATAAAGCCACTTAAAACGTAAATTGGGGACACGGTCAGCAGTGAGTCGTGGATTGCACTGTGGCCCTGCAGGTTGAGATAAGAAGGTTTGCAACAATTCTGCCTGCCTTTAGCGGACTACGCTGACCTGTCAGTCAAGACATAGGTATCATGAAGTAGATCCACTATTATGTGAAGATGTCCTAGGAGGCACGCTCTAACAGATTAAAGAAAGCACACAATTAAGTAAATAATGGTAATTAAAGAAAGGAAAAAAAATCACCTTCTGGTTCCAATTCCTCAGTTATTTCTGTTTCATCTTCAGAAGAAGTCCAGCTTCGATCTGCAAGTTGACCCTCAGACAGGAAAGATACATCATCATCTTTTCCTTGTTGAATTTTCTCTTTTACCTTAGCTCCACTGCTTTCTTGAGAAACCTGAAGAAATTGCAAGCACACTGATAACACTGTTGCTTAGATCACGTGTGTGTACTTGCTGAAGCACCTGACTCAGAAAGAATGTAAGCTTGAGACTTAAATATATGGACATGCATTATATGTAAGTGATTCATTAGAAAAACCATCACTAAAGTTGCACAAATGATAATATGAAGATAAATGAAAATATTATTAAAAGCCAAGGATGAAAAATATATTAATATCAAAATGAATTTTACATTATTACTCTAATTCACATATCTACTTATTAGCAGCTAATATCAGCATAATTACAACACTGGTCGATCTTTCTGTCCCCAGGAAGTTATACACAAATATAGGATCAATGCTTTGAGTTCTTGATCCATTTTAAATTTTTTTTTTTTTTTAAGATTTTATTTATTTGAGAGAGAGAGAATGAGAGACAGAGAGCATGAGAGGGAGGAGGGTCAGAGGGAAAAGCAGACTCCCTGCCGAGCAGGGAGCCCGATGCGGGACTCGATCCCGGGACTCCAGGATCATGACCTGAGCCGAAGGCAGTCACTCAACCAACTGAGCCACCCAGGTGCCCCCTTGATCCATTTTAATACAAAGACAAAGCTTTTTTTTTTTTTTTAAGATTTTTATTTATTCATTTGAGACACAGAGATACAGAGAGCGAGAGAGAGCGGCAGTCAGAGGGAGAGGGAGAAGCAGGCTTCCCGCTGAGCAGGGAGCCCGATGCAGGACTCGATCCCAGGACCCTGGGACCATGACCTGAGCCCAAGGCAGACGCTTAACCATCTGAGCCACCCAGGCGCCCCCAAGACAAAGTCTTTTACGAACCAAATTAAACCTTTCAAAATAATTTTAATACATACCTCAGGGATATGTGAAAGAGTTGGCATATTAGTTTCTATTTCTGGCGTATGCTCCACTACTGATGACATTTCCTTCACATCTTCAGGAGGAGGAGGTATCTCCTTTTATTGATGTGAAAACATGCATATGTGTTATTTTGTATTTATTACTTTATTACTAAATCCTATATATATATATAAATCCTATACATATATATAAATCCTATATATATATAAATCCTATATATATATACAGATATACATATATACACACTGTATATATATATATATACATATTACCCATATGACCCTAATTTTAGTTAGCATATTTCAGTAAAATGGTTGATAGTCATCATGGTATATATACTGTTGTTCATTGAAGCATTGTTTATAATTGCAAAAAAAGTGAAAACAGTGCAAATGTCCAACAGTATAGGGTTAAATAAAATATGGTATATATCCAAATACCTGAGTTCTTTGCAACCATGAAAAAAATGATAATGCAGATCTGTACTTACTGACACTGAAGAGAGTACCCGATACAGTGTTGAGTAAAAAATGCTAGTTACAGAATAATACATATAGTTGTATACTGTTCTGTTAAAAAACAAACATGCAAACAATGTGTATGTTCCTATGGGAATAAGTATGGAAGGAAATTCACTAAAATTCTATCTCTGATATATAGATTTGGGGAAATTTAATTTTATTTTTAACGTTTTTTTTTTCTTATTTGTATTTTCTAATATTTTCATGATGATTATACATTACTCATGTAATTAAACAATATTGCATATGTGAAGATACATACTTTCTAGGATCAACATTATTTTTTAACTGTATCAAATATCAATTTATGGTCAACCATTTTCCAGGATTCATAAACTGGTTTATTTTTAAAATATAGCTTATCATTTTTGCTAGTTTAAAATTAAACATGTCCAATATAGAAAATGGGAAAGATAAACCAGAAAACAAAAGAAATTAATACAAGTCCATATTCTCATTACCCAATGATAATATCCATTAACAGGAGATTTTGTTACAATTTTTTACCTTTTCCTTTATGATTAATTTTTAAAAAAATTCTTTCAAGTTGATTTTAAAGATTTATTTATTTGAGATGGAGAGAGAGTGAGTGAGGTGAGGGACAGAGGGAGAGGGAGAGAGAGAATCCCAAACAGACTCCCTGGGGAGTGCGATCCCATGAGATCGTGACCTGAACGAACGGGTCAAGATGTTCAATGAACTGAGCCATCCAGGTGCCCCTTTATGATTTTTTTTTTTAAAGATTTTATTTATTGGGACACCTGGGTGGCTCAGTCGTTAAGCATCTGCCTTCGGCTCAGGTCATGATCTCAGGGTCCTGGGATAGAGCCCCGCATCGGGCTCCCTGCTCGGCGGGGAGCCTGCTTCTCCCTCTCCCTCTGCTGCTTCCCCTGCTTGTGCACTCTCTCGCTCTGTCAAATAAATAAAAATATAAAGAAAAAAGATTTTATTTATTTATTTGACAGAGAGAGAGACACAGCAAGAGAGGGAACACAAGCAGGGGGATTGGGAGAGGGAGAAGCAGGCTTCCCGCCAAGCAGGGAACCCAATGTGGGGCTCGATCCCAGGACCCTGGGATCATGACCTGAGCCAAAGGCAGATGCTTAACCAACTGAGCCACCCAGGTGCCCCTTTATGATTAATTTTTAATGCAAATAAAAAACTTTCTTGGTTACATAGTGGTAATTATAAATATAATATATCCTGTTATATTTTAAAAAAACCTTAATATTACAATATAAAATTTTCTCCTGGTATGAAACTTTGGGTAAACATTTTTAATAAGATATAATATTAAAATGAATGGATGTATCATAATTTAATGAACCATTTTACTGGTGTTGGACATTTAACTAATTCACTATTTTCAGCAATTGTGACTAACATTACAACAAACATCTCCATGTATATGTATGTCTTTTTTATACTTATAATTATTTATGTAGGAATCCAGCTACTTGTGTTCAAATTCCAGATCTAATATTTTGCCCTTGAGCAAGTTACTTAAGCTCTGTACATATTACTTTCCTGATCTTTTTTTTTTTTTAAGATTTATTTTTATTTGAGAGAGCAGGAGAGAGCAAGGAGGGGAAGGGTAGAAGGAGAGGGAGAGAATCTCAAGCAGGCTCTGCCCTGAGCACAAGCCTTGCACAGGGCTCCATCTCACAACCCATGAGATCATGATCTGATGTGAAATCACGAGTTGGACACTTAACAGAGTGGGTCAACGAGATACCCCTTACTTCCCTGATCTTTAAATGGCAATAATTCTAGTATGATCATAAGGTTGTTCTTAGAATTAAATGAATTTGTGGGCATAAAGCATTTAGTTCAGTGTCTGACACATAATGAGCACTCAGTAAGTGTTTGCTGTTAAATATGGCCTGAATAATAGTTTCTGAATTCATTTATTTAGCACATATATATTAAATGCACTGTATATGCCAGGTATCACCTTAAGCTCTGAGGAGAAAAAATATTTTTATTTTTTAATTTTTATTTTTTAAAGATTTTATTTATTTGAGAGAGAAAGCATGAGAGAGAGAGCACAAGTGGGGGGGGGAGGGGCAGCCAGAGAGGGGAAGCAGACTCCCCACTGAGCTGGGAGCCCAACGTGGAGCTCAATCCCAGGACTGAGATCATGACCTGAGCTGAAGGTAGACACTTAACGGACTGAGCCACCCAGGCGCCCCAAGAAAAAATATTTTCATCTGGGTGTTGTTTACCCAGGTGTGTACATAGGGAAAAATTCATTGAGAGGGGGCTTAAGTTTTGTATCTTTTAACTATTTAAGAGTTATATCTCAATTACAAGGAAAATATTTTTTTTAAAGATCCAAAAGAGATGATGGTGACTTGAGTGGTGACAGTGGAGATGATGTAAATACAGGATATGTTTTGAAAGCTATAGCTGACAGGTTTTGTGGATGAACTGGACGTAGGGTGTGAAAAAGAGAATGACAAAGGGATGCCTTCAAAATTTAATGACTATGGGGCTGCCTGGGTGGCTCAGTCATTAAGCGTCTGCCTTTGGCTCAGGTCATGATCCCAGGGTCCTGGGATTGAGTCCCGTGTTGGGCTCCCTGCTCAGTGGGGAGTCTGCTTCTCCCTCTGTCTGCCGCTCCCCCTGCCTGTGTGCGTGCTCTTTCTCTCTCTCTGGTAAATAAATAAAATCTTTAAAAAAAAAAAAAATTTAACGACTATGCAACTGGGTGAATGGTTCGTCATTTATTGAGAATGGGAAACAATGGAAGAAACATTTTGGAAGGGGGATGTGAAGTCACATTTGGTTTGTGACATGTTAAGTTTAGATTCCTATTACACAACTGGATGCATATGAAATAAGCGGGGAGAAAATAAACCTGGAATTTGGCAGCAAGATCAAGACTGAAGATAATAAATATGAGAGGGATTGCATCTAGATGTTTAAAACTATGAGACTGGCTAAGACTGGCTAAGACCTGTGAATGTAGATACAGAGTGAGAAGAGGTCTAGGTCTGCAGTGAAACTGCTGAGGCACCTCTACACTGAGAGATTTGGTCTGGGACAGTGAGAAGAATAACTGGTAAAGCTGGAGAGAATCTAGAAAGGCATGGTGTCCTAGAGGCCAAGTGAAGAGGGAGCAAGTATTCCACTGTGTCGAATGTTACTGGGAGATAAAGATGGGGACTGAGAACTGACTACTGGATATGGCAAAATCAAAGTCATTGTGCACTTAGCAAGAGTGGTTTTAATGAGGATGAATTTTGACTAGAGTGAGTTCAAGAAATGGTGTGAAGAAAGGGAAACAGAATTAAGACTTTCTGAAGAGGTTTCTTTTTTTTCCCGTCCCATAAATGGGGGAAGAGGATAGGGTAGTGGCTGGAGTTACAAATGGAGTCAAAAGAGGGTTTAGATCAGAGTAAGAAGAGTAAACATTTATACACAGCGCCAAATTAAGAGCTAACATTAAAGGAAAAAGAAGTATTTTATTCACTGGTTTCCTTTGAAATCAGGTAGGGTATACAACACCTACATCATTTATTTAAAATATTTGGTATGAGAGAAAAATATCAGTATTTTCAGTGTTTACTACTTACAGAACTCTGTTGTGGTGTGATATCCACAAAAGACACTTTCTTATCTACAGGTGTTAAACGCTGTCTTGGTTTTGGTGTTGGTGCCTAAGATAAATCAATATGTCAAACTGAGTATGATGAACATACACTTAGATAAAACTACAACTATTTTTTCTTTCTTTTTAAAATAAATTCAAAGTCACTGTTACTCACAACAACTAATGTGCTAATAGAGGATGTTGGAGGTACTCTTTGAACAACTTCTGACTCTTCTTTGCGTATAAAATTTCCTGAGTCTTTAATTGTTATAGATCCACTTGGTGGAAGGTAAGCAAATTTCCATTTCAATATAACATGGATGGTTCCTGCAGGATGCTTTTTATCATCTGTTAACTCAAACACTCCTGTCAAGTTACAAAAATACTTTTAATTAATGCTAGAGTGAAGTTTTATTACCATAAGAATTAAAGAAGAAGAACTACCCACAACTTTAAAAATAATTTTGGCTTTTACTCACACCTCAAATGGCTTAGAGAATAAAGACAAAATAATCTATGATAGGTTCATCTCTGAAGCAGACTCCTTTCAGAAGTTAAGGCCTTAGTGATAATACTGATTCCAAGAAGAGAAAATTAACTTATAAATATTTTAATTCACTGAAATTAAATTCAGAGATTATTCAGAATTCTTAGCCTTCCTCTAAGACATTATCTGGATTATAGCTCAAGTATCAACCTCCTTTTGCCTTAAATATTCTTGCAAAAGACTTGTCTCTGTAGAAAAATATATTAAAACTTCAAAATTTCAAATAATTTATATATCTAAGGAAGTCTTCATATTACCACATAATTTTATCATAATTTTAAATATATTTTACTGGGATTTGTTAAATTACTCCAAATTAATAGCAGCACAACAAAAAATGTCCAGAAAATAGACAAACTGCCCAAAACAGTAATAAAAAGTATCACCTAGCTGCAACTGTAATACAGAGTCACAAATTTTAGTCATTATATTAAGGTTTCTTTTCTTTTTTTTTTAAGATATTATTTATTTATTTGAGAGAGGGAGCACGAGTGGGGCGAGGGGCAGGGAGAGAAGCAGGCTCTCCACTGAACAGGGAGCCTGATGCGGGGCTTGATCCCAGGACTTCGGGATCATGACCTGAACTGAAGGCAGACGATTAACCAACTGAGCCACCCAGGTGCCCCTTTCTTTATAAAAAAGAAAAAACTAAATAGAAATTCTGGAGTTGAAGTTATAATTACTAAAATGAAAAAAAAATCAGTAGAGGGTCTCAATAGGAAATTTGAGCTGGCGGAAGAAAGAATCAGTGAACTTGAATACTGACCAACAGAGCTTTTCCAATATGCAGAGAAAAAAATGAAGAAAAATGTACAGAGCTTCAGAGAATGTGGGACACCATTAAACACAAATGTACATGTAATGGGAGTCCAAGAGGGGGAAGAAAGGGCAGAAAAAAATTGAAGAAATAACAGCAGAAAACTCCCCAAATTTGGTACCTAACAGTACCCTACACATAAAGAAGCTCAACAAATTCTAAGTAGGATAAGCACAGTGGGATCCACATCATAAACATCATAGTCTGTTTAAAGCCATACATAGATACACACATACACACACACACACACACACTAAAAAGAAGATATTGAAGATAGTAACAAGTACAAGGGAACCATAATAATAACATTTCTGATTTCTCATTAGAAACAATGCATGCCAGAAATTAGTCACCTGATATACTCAAAGTGCCAAAGAAAAAAATAACTGATGACTAAGAATATATATATATATTTTTTAAAAGATTATTTATTTATTTATTTGACAGAGAGAGAACACAAGCAGGGGGAGTGGGAGAGGGAGAAGCAGGCTTCCCGTGGAGCAGGAAGCCCGATGTGGGGCTTGATCCCAGAACCCTGGGATCACGACCTGAGCTGAAGGCAGACGCTTAATGACTGAGCCACTCAGGCGCCCCTGACTAAGAATATTATACCCAGCAAGACTATCCTTCAAAAAAATAAAAGCAAAATAAAGACATTCCTAGATAACAATTGAGAGAATTCATTACCAGCAGACCTGAGTTACAAGACATATTAAAGGAAGTTCTTTAGGTTGTAAGGAAGTAATACCAGATCTCAAATCAACATAAAGGAACAGAGACCAATAAAAGTAATCATTTAGGTAATTATGAAAGACAGTATAAATATATTTTTTGTCATTTCTTCTCTTAACTGGTTTAAAAGACAATTGCATAAAACAATAATAGTAAAATTATATTGTTGAACTTAAATAAAGATAAAAAATATATCATCATAACAGCACAAAGGAGAGAGTGGCAATGGAGTTATACTGGAGTATGGAAATAACACCAGACAGTAACTCAAATCCATAGGAAGAAATAAAGA
Organism: Mirounga leonina; assembly: GCF_011800145.1. Classification (NCBI taxonomy): domain Eukaryota; kingdom Metazoa; phylum Chordata; class Mammalia; order Carnivora; family Phocidae; genus Mirounga; species Mirounga leonina. The sequence continues at coordinate 29,825,953 of NW_023270469.1, read as the reverse complement.
ACACCAGAAATGGAAAAAAAAAAAAAAAAAAAAAAGGAATACCAGAAATGGTAACCATGTAAGTTAATGTGAAAGTCTCCTATAATTATAGATATTCTCCCCTCTCTTGACTTCTTTAAAAGACAAAAAGTTGGGTGCCTGGGTGGCTCAGATGGTTAAGCATCTGCCTTTGGCTCAGGTCATGATCCCAGGGTCCTGGGATCGAGCCCCGCATCAGGCTCTCTTCTCGGTGGGGAGCCTGCTTCTTCCTCTCCCTCTGCCATTCCCTCCACTTGTGCTCTCTGGCTCTATCTCTCTGTCAAATAAATAAATAAAATCTTTAAAAAAAAAAAGACAAAAAGTTATACAATGCAATAATTATAACATTGTATTGTTGGATTTATAACATATATAGGCATTCTTTACATAAATATATGACAATAATAGCACAAAGGAGGGGGAAGGAAATGGAATTATACTGGGGCAGATTTTCTATATTTTGATGGAGTTGTCAGCATTAATTTTAGACTGGTAAGATACATATTGTAATCTGTAGAACAACTACTAAGAAAATAACTAGGAAAAAAACTGTAGGCCCAACGTTTAAGATTATCTGAGAACTTAGGAAGGTTAGTCATATCCATAACTGAAATATAATTTAGGTTTGTTTTTACAATTTCATAGATTCAATAAATATGCTTACCTGAGATACACCTGTCATGTGCCAATGAAATCAGAGGCACATTGACTTTTCCTATATATATATTCTCTTGAGTATCACTATCATCAAATACATAAAAACTCAGAGACTCTGACTTAAGGTATCGATCCAAATCCATATTCATTGGCACAGGGAAACACATATGATCATCAAACTGTGGATCATTGCTACTGGGAATGATGGCTGTATCATGGTCTGCAAAATCAAAAAACTTGTACACAACATATGGGTGTGGCTGAAGGCGGCTTGCTCGGGACTTCAAGTGGCTGCAACATCTGACTGTAATATGAAGTTCATTTAAGTTGCCATCTGTGGAATCAGTAGAACTGAGCTGAGCAGTTTTGGGTGCTTGCTGACTTGACTGGAAAAAAATACATATTTATATTATAGTAATAATACAATGAAAAGATAAATAGCAGCTGCCAAATCCCAAACAAAATAATTTTGTAAATGGACAAAAAGATGTGTATTTACACTTCATAGTGAATTTCTCAGTAAAAGACCTGATTCTTAGTCAAAACTAATATTCCCTAGAACATGTGTGAACAGGTGATCTTAAGCTATTAGCAATAAATATAGATGACTGAGCATACATGTAGAGACTGTTGTTAAAACAAAATAAAACCAAGAATTGATATTCTTTAATTCTATTTAATAACTAAGAGTAAAGTGAACAGATGAGTCCAAAGACAAATGTCCTCTAGTTCACAATTTTATTAAGAGCTAATCCTTCAACTGCTCCAGCTATTGTGATCATAACTCACTGTTCTGTAAGAATCCAGTGAATTTGATGGAGCCCACCCAGAGAGATTATTTCATTATATTTGGGTTGGCCCTCATCTTCAACCAATGGTGTTTGGGGACGCAGATACATGGCCTAAGATTATCCAGTAAACTGAAGTTCAACTAATATAAGAAAAAGAGAATAGGGTCAGAGATAAACATTGGACGGCATAAAAAGTTAGGATTGGGAGGACATTTCAGAAGAAAGATGAGTGAAAGGAATTATAATGCAGAACTAGAAGCTACTCTATGGCCCCTTATGGAACTATTGTTCACGTAGCCGGTGCATAAGTGTTTTAACAAACAATTGCCCTAATTAACTTGTTAAGCCACCATAGCTGATGCCCTGGGACAAAGAAATGTTAGTGTTCCTGGGTCTTGTTTAGTTTAGTGTTGGAGAATTCTCTATTTTCCACAAAGGGGCTCCTCCTTCACTGCATTTCTGAATCTGGATGGAGCATCTGGAACCTTTGACTCCAGCGAAGTTTACTGGAGAAGGCAAAATAGACCCAAACTCATAATGTCCTCAGTAGAGACATCTGGTGGTGTGCAGAGGAGAAAACTGAGAAGAAACCTGTATTCTGCTATAGAATGCTAAGTGGAATGATTTAAAAAGTACCCCCTCTGCTTCTTACTCCAAATCTACCCACAAAAGCTGGAATTCCAACAAATGACTCACCCAAGCCAGAAAGTGGGAGTCTAAAAACAATTAAACTACAAAACTAAATAAATAGCCTGGTCTATTTTTAATTCTCTTTTCCATTAACAGCATTTCCCAACGTCTGTTCTGAAGAATACTAGTCCAGAAAGATGATCTCTGGGAAACAGGTGTCATTCTTTCTTAAGTTTGGGAATCGATGTTATATTAGTCATGGTTCTTTAACCGAAAATTATAGAAACTAATTCCATCTAGCAAATACAACAAAAAGAGACTTTAATGCAAGTCCATATGGTTATTTCATGGAATTGTATAGCAGAAATGTGGGTGGGCCTTAGGAAGGTAAGAGGACTGGAAAACCACCAGAATTTACACTCGATCTAGTGGCCATTTTTCTCTGTATGCTTGCTCATTATTCTTTCTCTCCAGACCCATTTTCTTTCCTTTGCTGGTTAACATGGTAGAAGATGGCTACCCCACAGCTCCCAATTTTACATGTTCCAAGCACAGAGAGTCTTGCTTTCTCTTGAAAGCAGAATCCGATTGGCTTAACTGGGGTCAGGTGGATACCCCTGAATCATTAGTCATAATTGAGTACAAAGTGGGAGAGAACAGGACCACCAGACATAAATCCCCATAGACTGGGAGTGACAGTGGTCCAAATGAAAAAAGATAATTATGATTTGAGCAGGCATTCCAGAATGTTTCAACTATATTTTATCCCTTTGTTACTCAAATGCATACTTTAAGCTTTCCTCTTGGGATTCTTGTTATACATGAGAAGTCAAGGACCCTATTTCACTTTGCTCACTTTAGTACTTTCTGCATTCATTGGATCATGGAATTCTTTTGGAAGTATGGCCATTAAGACTACATGAAACACAGTTTGGGAAATGCTGCTCTGAGGAATTGCATTTAAACTTCCAATTCAGAGTACTGCAATTCTATTTTTCAAAAGTACCCTGGGTTGCACAAGGGAGTTCCTTTGTGGTGATGGAACAATTCTGAATCTTGCTTGTGGTGGTAGTTACATGAATACATACACATGATAAAACTGCACAGAACTCATAATACGCGCGCGCACACACACACACGAGTGCATGTAAAAACTGATAAAATCCGAATAAGGTCTGTAGTCTAGTTAATGGTATTGTACCAGTGTCAATTTCCTGGTTTTGATAATGTACTGTAGTTATGTAAGATGTTACAATTGGGAGAAGGGGGGTGAAGGGTACACAGAACTTCTCTGTACTGTTTTTGTACTTCCTGTAAGTCTATAATTATTTCAAAATAAAAAGTTAAAAAGAGTCACTTGATGGCTGTGAAAGAAAATGATTTTGGTTTAAAGCATGACATAAAAAGACATATTATAAAATTTCTGTATCATAAAAATGTCTTAAAGTCCAACCAGCTCACCCATTGCATTTGCTCTGGCCCCTTATAATTTGATGTTATATATCCCAAAGCCTTTGCTCGTTCTCGATAAAGTCGAATTGCTTGATCCATGGGAATCCGTAATCTGAACCAGTATTCCACTGTGCCAAAATTTGGGATGTCTCCTTTAGTTCCTACAAACCAATGCACAACTCACTGTTAAAATTTTATACTGAGTAAAATAATATATGACTTGCACAAATGATGTGTGATTGGCAAAGAACAGAGCTAAAGAAAATAAAGTTTCTTCTGCAAGTATGAGTTTCATTGTATGTTAAGTATTATTAAAGATCTATGTCAAATTATGTTTGAGATATTCCAATTTATACTATTTCAATCCTTCTAAAATATAAAGAAAAAAACTAAACACTGTATTAAATACTCCACAGATTCTTTTTGATGCTATAGTAGCTTGTTTTTAACAAGTTGTACTCAATGTAGACTGAGAGATACAACAGGAAATCTCAAAATTATAAATATGAAATTCCACATCATGATTCAACTTTTGAGAAGTCTTTGGCCCCTTCCCACTTCTCTACTGTGCCACAGGTGCAGGGACAAATGCCATAGCTATGCCAAATATATGCCGGATGTAATTCATACTCGCATGTTTGCCCTGTACACCCTCACTCTTCTTTTCAACTCAGGCAGCTCTTCATCTCTCTTTCTCTTGAAGATTTCCTCTACGGCTCCTGGGGGAATTAAGGGTTCTCTGCTTCCTTCAAAGAGGGGAAGGATATGTCCTCTCATTAGGACACGGATTCCTTTCACATAACTATCTGTTCACCAGTGTATTTCTCCACCCACACTATAAGTTTCTTGAGGGTAAGGACTGTGGTTTCCACTGATATATTCCTACCAGAGGGACTAGTATACAATGGTACTCAACATTTGTTGAATAGATGATATTCTATACATAAACTTTCCTGAGCATACCATATTATTAAAACTATTTCCCCATTCTCTTCTACTTCATCAATTTCTTTCTCACTAAGGGATCATTCTCATCAACATACAAACATGATTGAGATCTGCTATCATTTAAAAAAAAAGTTCTAAAATGAGAATATTAATGGATACACATATTTGCTTGTATATGCTTAAAATTTCTTTGGGAGAATTTGCAACCTTTGGTGAGGGGTTCCAGGGTAGCTAAGGGACAGGGTAGCTGAGGGAATAGGAGAGAGAGATTTTATAGTATAAACTTTTACACCTTTTGATTTGTGAATCATGTAAATAATATGTTAACCCTGTGATCGATCAATCAATAAATAAAATCCCTCCCCAGAAGCTAAGTCACCCTCTTTTCTTCTTGAAATGGTTTCTTTACTTGGCCTCTTTTGGAAGTATGGCCATTAAGGATACTGTATGCTCTTGGCTTGCCTTTTAAATCACTGGCCACTCTTTAGTTTCCTTTGCTGGTGTCTTGTCTTCTTCCTGAACTCTAAACTGTGTGGTTTTCCAAGGCTCAGTCCTTGGCCACTTTCTCCCCTTTGTGTACATTCACTATATGATATTACCTAGGCCAAACGCTTAAAATAGATTCCATATGGAATCTATGGACTCCTCCTTTCATATGTTTATCCCTGACCTTCCGGCTAGGGCTAGTGTATCCAACTGCCCACATGCCATTTCCACTTGGCTGTCCAACAGGCAGCCAGTCTTAACTTGTTAAACAAAATTCTTGATTTTCTTCCTCAGATTTGTTCCTTTCCCAGGCCTATCTCAATAAATGGGCTCATGATTCTCCTTGTTGTGCATGCCAGAAATTCTTGTCTTCTCCATTACCTTCATTACTCTCCATTTGATTGATAAGCAAGTCTTAAAGTTAATCAAACATAAACTGAAAATAACCACTTCTTGTCACTCTTCTCATTACCATCTTAATCCAAGCCACTATCATCTTTCCACAGATTAATGCAATAGCCTGATAACGGTCCTAGTTTTCCCTCTTGGCCCCGACAGACTATTTTTCCCCAGCATCCAGGCTGATTTTTTAAAACCTATGTGTGATCCCGTCACTTACCTCCTCAAAACTCTCCAATGGGTTTCATCACTCAGAGAAAAAAAAATCCATTTGCCTCACCATGACCTACAAGTTTCTAGAGCATGATCTGGTCCTTACATTGTGTGTGTGTGTGTGTGTGTGTGTGCTTTAAAGTGTACTTTCCTTTTTTTTTTTTTTAAGTTTTTATTTAAATTCCAGTTAGTTAACATACAGTGTAATATTAATTTCAGGAACAATTTAGCGATTCAACACTTCCATACATCACCCAGGGTTCATCACCAACAAGTACCCTCCTTAATCCCCATCACTTATTTCCCTATCCCCCACCCACCTCCCTTCTGGTAACCAGCAGTTTGTTTCTCTAGAGTTAAGAGTCTGTTTCTTGGTTTGCCATCCCCCTCCCCTTTTTTTCCCCCTTTGTTCATTTGTTTTGTTTCTTAAATTCCAAATATGAGTGAAATCATATGGTATTTGCCTTTCTCTGACTGACTTTGTGTAGTCATCCTTCTATTGCTTTAATCACATTTCTGCTTTAGCCACTGGCCTTCTTGCTGTTCATCCAACATGTCATGTTTGTCCCTCCACCTCAGTACTTGCTGTTACCTCTGCATGAAACATTCTTCCCCCGGATCCTGTCATGGATCTTTACTCAGGTCTTTATCACTGTCAACCACCAGGGAAGTCCTTATCTGAATTAGCAACCTTCCATCTCTCTCATTAGCCTGTTCATTTTTCTTCATCTGATGAAATATATATTTGTTTTATGGCCTGTCTTCCCCTCTAGAAGGTAAGCTACATGATGGCAGGGGCTCTGTCTGTCTTACTTAGCAGTGACCATTGTATTTCCAATGCCTAGTAACAGCAATAACATAAGCTCTTAAAAAATATTTGATGAATGTACTACAATTAATGTTTAATCAAAAAAGGGTATTAATATCGTAAATAAATATTTGCACTTATAAACTTTTAAAAAATTAATAGCCATTGCAATTGACATCACCAATGACATTTAGGATAGTCCAATCAACTGTGGGCAGATCAATTAGGGGACACTGTCCCACCCTCAAGGCATCTTGAATCCCTAGGAGAACACAGTAATGTAGAATACCATATTAATATATAAACCAAATTAGTGATTCAAATATCCAAAGCTTATAAGATTGTACTTACCAACCAAACTTGCTGTGCAAAATATTCGACCACTTTTTTCTAGAATTTCATGGAATCTCAACTGACCTGCCGCAATTGTTTCATAATCTGTGCTGTAAGCTTGGTGGACCTCAAGAGTGATAGTATTCTTCTGAATATATTGTAAAAATAAGTCATTAACATGAACGAGATATTGAGAAGTGAAGTTATATTCTGGGTGAAGGCCTTGCACTATGGGAGTTGTCTGTAGCTCAAAATCATAGAAAGCATAGGTACAGAAAGTGACAGGCTCTTTATCTCCAGATGCCTGTAAAACTTCAGAAGAAAAGGTTACTTTGTTGATATGGATTTCAAATAGGTTTTCGCCTCGTTCTAAGTGAACGGTTTCATCAAATTCATCAACGGAGTCATCTGGCGTGATTTCTGGTTTAAATTTATATTGCTTGGTGCCATAGGCAATATCCTTTAATTGGGCTGCAAGAGAAGACACACAGTTTAGATATTTTAAAATATTGACATATGAATATACAAACTGGCTTTTGAAGTGGTATGAAGTCTTAACTGCTTTTGTGAAGAGTCTCAGTCTTAAATTCTATGACTACACTGTTTTTCTGTGAGTAATGTTGTATTCTACAAAAATTCATCCTTTGTTTTGACATCACTTATTAACAACAAAATTACAACTCAAGTTATAATACAGCCTGTACCAGGGGAAAGGAAAAAGAAAAAAGAAAAAAAGGCTTTTGAATGAACAGCTGAGGTAAATATTTCGATTCTCCTTATTCCTCTGCTTCTGCTTTATTATATTCTCTCCTTTAAAGTCAGTTTCTCTTTCCACTGGCTCCTTCCCTTCAGCTTATTAAAATATCCACTTTTCTACTTTTGGGGTGATGGATATGTTTATTGCCTTGATTGTGGTGATGGTTTCACAGTGTAGCCATGGGCCCAAACTCACCAAGCTGTATGCCTCAAATATGTGCAGTTTTAAAGTATGTTAATTGTACCTCCATAAAGCTGCTTTTTAAACAGATATATCTCTTTCTAGATACACATTTTATCCCCATGTTACATCCAAATTTCTGGAAAAAGTAATGTATGCTTGTGTCTACAACTCCTCATCTAACAGACACTCTTCAACCTCCTCCAAAGAGTATCTGCCCTACTTTTCTCATGAAACTGCTTCAGAAAAGGTCACCAATAATGAAGTAATTGTTAGATGGAATAGACTTTGGTTCTTGTATCACTTGATTTCTTTGCTTCCTTGACATTGATGGTCACTTTCCCTTTTATGAACCTCTGTCCTACTTTGGTTTCCATGTCATCAGCTGCCCTGCTTCTCCTTCTACCTCTCTTGTTTTTTTAAGGGGTTTTTCTTTTTCTCATAGTTTGCTGGGGGCCCTGTTTTTATCCTTTTGTTAGTCTACATATTCTTATGGGTAACCTCCATCTTTTATGACTTCTGCTACTATCAATATGCAAAGACTCTCCTTTTTCCACTTTTTTTTTTTTTAAGATTTTATTTATTTATTTGAGAGAGAGAGAATGAGAGACAGCATGAGAGGGAAGAGGGCAGAGGGAGAAGCAGACCCCCTGCCGAGCAGGGAGCCCGATGTGGGACTCGATCCCGGGACTCCAGGATCATGACCTGAGCCGAAGGCAGTCGCTTAACCAACTGAGCCACCCAGGCGCCCTCCTTTTTCCACTTTTAATTCAGATTTATTTCCTGAACTCCAGACCCATACATCTCATGGCTTGCTGGGCCCACTGTCTAGATATCCCCTAGCTACATCAAACTCAACATATCCAAAATAGAATAGAGCCAATGTAGAGTATTCTCTTCTAGTTATTTCTGTATTCTGAATCTCAAGTGCTGGTATTAGCATTCATCCAGTTGCCTAAGCTTGTTGTTACAGAATCGTTCTAGTTTCTCTTTCTCTTAACTGTCCCCACATCCATAGGGTCACTACTATTCAACACTGTCTCCTAAGTCTTTCCAAGTTTGTCCCTGTCCATTCTCTGTCCACTAATGCTACCTTACCTACATTCCCAGTGTTTACTACCCAGATTATTATGGCACCCGAAGTGCTTCCTTCCTTCAAATCTTATAACTATAGCATAATCTAATAACTATAGCATAATCTCCAAAATGTAGTTCTGGGTGTATTACTGCCTACCTTAAAAATTGCTTAGTGGTTTTCAGGTTATTAAATTTCAAACTCTTTAAGGTGGCAAACAGGGCCTTCATGATTTGGCTCTTCCCAGCCTTACCTGGAGAGATTCTCCTCCTTTTACTAATTATGAGTTCCAATTAGATAGATCTGGGTGCAGTTTTGCAAATGAAAGGCAGTGCTTCACATTTAGGGCATTTTTACCTGCATCCTCTATTGTCTGGAATGCCTTTCATTGCTTTTCCTTAGTGGTGAATTCTGTCATCTTTAAAGATGCCAAACCTACTTTGTGGAGTCTTCTCTGAATCTTCAGGTTTAAATAGGCATTCTCTCCTCAATGTTTCCTTGGTATCTTTTGCATTTTCCTAGCTTCACACTCTTCATGGTCAAGTATAACTGTCTATGTATGTGCTCTTTCTTTTAAAAAAATATTTTATTTACTTATTTGAGAGAGAGAGAGAGTGAGCGAGCGAGCATGAGCGGGGGGAGGACCAAGAGGGAGAGGGAGAAGGAGAAGTAGAATCCCCGCTGAGCGTGGAGCCTGAGGCGGGCAGGGGCGGCAGACAAGACAACGCAGGGAGATCCCAGGACCCGATGAGATCACGATCCAAGTCGAAGTCAGACGCTTAACCTACTGAGCCACCCAGGCTCAGCACATAGGATAGCTATGTGCTCCATCTTATGAGTTCCTTGAGGATGGTACCTGAGCTTTTTTCTTTTTTCCTATTTGGATTCTCCCTGCCTAGCACATTGTTTAGGATGCATCAAGAGCCTGAGCATGTTTAAGGAATCAATCAATGAATTTAGGGGACAGACGAAATATGTTGGTGAAGATTTAGTAAGACTAAAAGCGATGAAAATCCCAAACTATGTGATCTCCTTGTTATTCAGGAAAATTCAATTAAGCAAATATTTATTGAGTTCTACTTGAAATAAAAGGTATATACTGCTCTTTGACTTTTAGAAAACACTGTTCGGGCAGATAAAGATATTTATTGAACCCTTCTACTTAAAGCAGTGGTTCTCAAAGTGTGCTTTGGGAACCCTGAGGGTCCCTGAAACTGCTCTGAAGGTTTGTGAGGTCAAACTATTTTTAAAATAATCCTGACATGTCACTTGCCTTTTTCATTCTTATTCTCTCACAGGTGTTTAATGGAGTTCCCCAGACTACATAATGTGTGGTATCATAACAGGCTGAATGCAGAAGCAGGTCTAAAAACCCAGCTGTTTTCTATTAAGGTATACACCAAAAAGTCTGCAAAGACGTCAAACAACTAAAAAAATGTAAAACAATTTAAAAGAATGTCACTCTTCTCACTATTTTTTTTTTTTGTATGGAAAGTACAGCTTTTAAAAAATAAATACTGTAATTTATGTTAACATGTAATGGGTTTATTATTATTTTAGCATGACGTAAAATAAATATTTTCAAAATTTCTCTTTTAATCCTTAGTATGGTAAGTAGAACCCATATAAGCAAGAGGACTTTGGGATCCTCAGTAATTTTTAAGAGTGTAAAATTACTGCTGGCATCAATCATTCGAATTAAACATTGTATGGCAGGGGACATGAAAGAGAAACTCAGTACTTAGCCTCACAGAATTTATATTGCAGTCACAGGGAATATGCAAAACTCCAACAGTGAAGAACACTTACATAATATAATCCCCACACATATTTTTTGGTACATAAGAGGAAAAATGGGAAGTACTAAGTCTAGTGTTTTTCAAAGTATAGTTTTGCACCTGCATCTGAATCACTCGGAGTTATTTCTAAATATATAGAATCATGGACCCCCAGATCTCTAGGGGTAGGTCCCAGGAAGTTACATTTGAAACAAGATCCTCATGTGATTTTCATGCTTGCTCAATTCTGGAAACCACTGCAAGGACATTTCAAGTAGAGGAATGGCTAGGAGTGATGGGAGCCAGCTTCCTGGCAGAGGCATGCATTGCATTTGGTTAGATTTCCAAGCAGGGTAAAAAGGGTATATGTTGGGTAAAAAGGAGGCTCAGGTGGAGCAAAGGTACAGTGATAGGACTGGGAAAGGTGAATCTGACAAAGAGCAAGCAGACTTGTTTGGATGACATACATAGCTTGCTTAGAAGAGAAATGAGGAATGGGGTGGTGAAGTTAGTTCTGCGGTACTCCATAAAGTACTCTGAAATTTTGCCTGCAATACTGAATTTGGAAAGCAATAGAAAATTACTAAAAATTCTTGAGTAGAAAAGAATCAGATAAAAACCACCTTTCTGGTAAATTCTCATTACAGCTCTGAACTAGAAAAAAACAGAGCGAAAGAAATCATGAATGTAGATTTGGATGACATTTTCAACTCCCGTAAAATCCGTTCACCTAGGTACTGTGGACAAAGAATTGTACCTTCTAGTTTCTGAATGCGTGCAGCTCTGCTATCAAGAAGATGAACATATTGTTCCACTTTGAGTTCATAATCTTGCTGCAAATTTTCCATCTTCTGGGTCACTGCTTCAACTTCCATCTAAAAAATATGAGATAACAAGTTTCAATACTTAGGATTAGTTCCATTTTCATTTTTTAAAGCAACTCTGACTCAAGCATTTCCTAGATCCTGGGGATCTCGGGAGCTGTAAACCATGATTTTCTGACCTCAAATAGCTTACAGTTTAGAAAATTATGCTTGGCAATGTTCTTAAATCAGAAACAAAATTAACAAGACCCCAGATTCCTTCTCCTGGGGGTAATTTTCCTGTTTGTTAAAGGCTAAGATAACATGTGGTTGTGGCAGGAGAGCTACGATGCATTCGCACGATGTGCTAATACAGCACAGGTAAATTCATGGCTGCTGTTTCTGCTCTAAAACCAGGGCCTTTAAAGAATTATTTGTTTTTGGGTGCCTGGGTGGCTCAGTTGGTTAAGCGACTGCCTTCGGCTCCGGTCATGATCCTGGAGTCCCGGGATCGAGTCCCGCATCAGGCTCCCTGCTCGGCGGGGGGTCTGCTTCTCCCTCTGACCCTCCCCCCTCTCATGTGCTCTCTCTCTCTCATTCTTGCTCTCAAATAAATAAATAAAATCTTTAAAAAAAAATTATTTATTTTTAAACTATTTACTCTAAGCACCTAGTTACAAGGCCAAATTCCAGCTTGTGGTAATACATGGTAAGAGATTATAACCGATGATAATACATAATACTGCTTAGAAAAGTAAATCATCAGTAGAATATCATAGGAAGCCTGTTCTCCTGTCTTCGTGCAGCACATTACCTGATAATCTTTATTAATTTTATGTTGCATAATCAGCATGTTTCGTGTCTTTTCAAGTTCTTGCACTGTTTCTGCATGAGTTGCTTGTAGCTCTCTCATGGAGCGTTCTAGATCTTTGTTAATTTTATTGTCTACTTTCTCTAAAAAGGAAAGGTCTCCATTTTTTTGTGATTTCTGAGCCTAAAACAAAAACATGTTTTATTACTGAAATAACAGTTTCTAAAACGTATCATGTGAATTAATATAGATATAGCAAAGAATAATCATTAATTAAAAACAGATATATTTCCATTTTCCATCAGGAACAAAACCATCCTGATACAGAAAATATATGTGGATAGTCATCTGGAACGATTACAGAGAATTCAAAAAACACTTTATTACTTCATGACATAAAGAAGAATCATGTACCTTTATTTCCATTTCTTCAACTGATTAAAAGCTACACTGTGTTGATCTAAAGGGAAAGAAATGTATTTTCTCGTGTCTTCTTATAAATAACAGAATATCCTAGGACTGAAAAATATCTTCTGGTAACATTTATAATTCAATATTTTATTTAAGATAATAGGGTGTACCAAGGTCTCTTAGGACAGAAAATTATTGATTAGTTTTATAGTGAGGTGTGTAAAAGTGAAATGTTTGTTACAGTTGGAGAAAGTGCTTTAAATAAGAGTTTTTGAGGTCTATTTTAATGTAATTTTGATGTCATTATGAAATATGTATATGCTGTAACTAAATGTCACCTGACCACTTTCCTGAATAATTCATTCTCCAAGTATAAGGGTTACAGACAAGGGTCATCATTATGCTGAAACAGTTATATGTAGACATGAAATTCATGGTGAAGTTCAGAAAGTTACCTTTATAAGCAGGAGAGCTTCACTCAATTCATCAGCATTAATATCACTCTCCTGCAAAAGACAGAGTAAGTAAAAGCTCACAATGAGATATTAATGAAAAGTACAAGAGACATTCCAACTATGCAGATTATCCTCATGGAGCATAAACTGCCTGATACCATGAATTAAGAAACTAAGTATAAGAGACATTCCAACTATTCAGAATCTCCCCTGAAGTGTAAACTGCTTAATAACCATGAATTAAGAAACTAAGTAATACATTTGTAATCTTTTGCTTTGCAGCATAGTTTCCTCCTGGCATAAAATATTGAGATAAAAATTTGGCGTTTATTTCCTAAATAAGAAAATAGTTCACCTGGTTGTAAAACTTCAGGCGGTGTTTAAGGTCATCAAGTTGCTGCTTTTGTTCCAGATACTGTAACTGTAGTTCTCTGTTTTCTTGAATGAGTTTCTCATTTTGGTCTTAAAAATAAAGTTGATACAATTAGAAAGGTAAGAGAGCATGAGGCATAAGAACGCATTTAAAATTAATTTAATTCCTGATATACACCAAGCTCAAACTAGTATTGCTCTGGTCAGAGAGGAAATTGTGCTAGCACCTAGACAAAGGCAGTGAGAGAATGAGGAACAAATGAACACTATCATGTGTCTACCATATGATCCAGTTGCTTATCAAAAACTGAAGACTTAAGTTCACAGCATTAATACAAGGAAATTGTGGCCTCTGGGACTTCAAAGGAACATTCTATCTAAATACCTAAGAAAATATGTTTCTAAATCTATGATTTTTACTTACTTATTAAGGGTCCTGAAAGGCATGCAAAAAAATTTGTTTTTGTCTTTTAGTGTTTTAATCGACTTCCTTAAGTTTTCTTTTCCCAATTTAGCATAAAGTCCTTTTATTAAAACAACATAATTTCTCTGGTAATAACTAAACCCATAATTTTAATCAACTACACTTTGAACAAATCTGTTAAGATAGGAGAAATGGATTCTCAGCCAGTGTGCATGGTAGCATCAGTAATAATTCATGTGTGCTCTTTATTCATTGAGTTCGTGCTGTTAATTGGTAGGACATGGACCCAGAGCTCTTGTTAAGGAGTAGAGATAGGTTACATTCGCCCAGACACTCATTCGCCTAAACCCATAAGCAACAGCACAGGGTAGAGCTACAGGAGACAGTAAATCCATAAAGAGACTAATTTTTTACTCCCTGCATTAAACATATGCTTAACTTAAAAGAAAAAAAAAAAAGCTAGCTACCAAATTTATTCTTTAGTCTCATGTTCTTAAGCGTACTCTTCAACAGAGTTCATTGTGGGGGTCAAGTATCCTTTTTGGCTCCCTGTAGCCTAGCTCTAAACCATGTCATCCAAAGTGTCTCCACTGATCTCATCCTATTTTCACAGATTTGTGTTTATCAAAAGTCCTCAATTCAAGTTGTACATTTTTGTTTCCATTTCTTACAAAAAAGCCAACACATTTGCCAAGAATTCCTTACATGAATATATTTGCACACTGAATGCATTTTATACAAAAATACATTTCTGACTTCTATAATGCTTTGTGTTCCCCAGCTAGAAATGCTACATGTAAGTGAAAATCGTAAATTACACAATTAAGAAGAAGGGGACTAAATTTGGATATTTTTAATGTCACATATTTCCTGGCAAACTAAAAGGGAAAAACACTGTGACTCTGGGGTATGCAGAGACATTTTAATATCAAATATATAAACCTTTTTCATCTTATCGATAAAAGGTTAAAAGGTTATACTAGAGGATAAATTGCTAATACTCAGTGACCTAAATGAGAGAGTTTCCAAATGAGAACAGTATTTGGAAATTTTGAAGGTAAGGGTCAAATACCTGTCTTTAAACTAAAAATTAGGATTAATAATAAATACGAATTTGTAGAGGAGATAAACAACTTTTTCGGTTACAGAGTAGAATAAGAATGCGGAATGCTTTATTTTATGAGGTTAAAAAAATCTAGATAGGAATGGTTAGGTAACAGAAAGAAGGTAAATACAGTAAGAAAAATGTAAAACCAAAGGTCTTGAGGATGATATAATTTCCTTCTCTGGCCTGCAAGAAGTGTTACGGGTTTTGAGAATGAGGTAAAGGGTAAAGGACATGATTACTCCACCTTCATCCAGACAGTGTATTTTGATTTCTAGTTTTATGCTCTAATTTTTCTATTCTTTCAATATTTCAGAGCAGGGTCCTAAGAATGATATGCTAGTAGGTATAAATAAACTTATTCAAATGTTTCTTCCTTTGCTGGTTTCTGTTTCCACAACAACGTCCCCGTTTCATTGATCGTTTTAAACCTAGGGTGTTATTACTGAGAAAATAACTTATTAGTGGAAGATGACATTACTAAATACCAGTACCTTTCTCTCTACTAAATTTTATGTAGAATTATCCGCAACATTTTTCCTTTCTCAAACTGTTTATTGGGGATAGAACTCCTGGCTCTTTAAAAAGCACGGAGACGCTGTAGTTCAAAAAAGAGATAGACTTGCTGAATTATAATATGAAAAATCAAAGCATCCTGTACAAGATGAAAAATAACCTCTTTACCTTATGATTTGACAAAAAGCAGGTTAAGCTAAACAGCATTTTATTTAAATGAGATAACATTTTACGCTTTCAAAATTATGTTCTTCAAGCACACCATTAATAAGCAGAGTGCAGAGAACAATTCAACTAAACAATTTTCAGAGCTCCTTTGTGCTAATATCTTCAGCTGTGATCAATATAACCATATGCATTATGCTGAATTATGCATTTCAGCTAAAGATAGAAAGGAACTTTCAAAAGCAGGGCCTTTAAACACATGCAGTTAATTTAAGCATTAACCAAATGCAAACTGCATTTACATATCCTTCTCCCACATATTCACACAATCTGAAACTAATTTGTACCTTGAATAAAGAGGTAAGTATTCTCTAAAAATAATTTGCCAGTTAGATGAATGACTCTAAGAACCCAGGGAAACATCTTCTGGCAAGGAACACTTGATACATGAAAAGGTAAATGTGTGAAGAGACTTCAAAGTAAAATGAAACAATTTCAAGATCTGTAATACAAAAAGGAACTTTCTAAATATTAAAAGACTTCCTCATACAGATCATTTCAGTTCTTTTTGTTTAGTATTTCCCTGGAAAAAATGGTTCAAGACTGTAATATTTTTCTTATAATCTATTGTAACATTTTCACAAAAAACCCCCAAACCTAAATCATTAGATCTATACATTTCAGGTAGTCAAGCGAAATAACTAAAATAACAATTGTATTAAAAAGATTCAGTTCTAGCAATTTTTCTTAACAAAACATATGAATAAACGTGTAAAGATTTGTGTAGAAAGATGTTTATGATACTTAAAAAAATGGAAGGTATTTAAAAATTCATCCACAGAAGACTGTTAAACAATCTTTGGTACATCCTCACATGGAAAACTATGACAGCCATTATAAATGATGATGATGTGGATTTACATTTATACTCAGGAACGATTTCATAATAGAGTAAATAAAAAAGCACATTATAAAACAGTATCTACGCATATAGAAACAACTCTGGAAGGACACACATAAAAATATTAATAGTGATTATCTTGTGGTTGTGTGATTGAATGACTTTTAGAAAGTTTTTTTTTGTTTACTGAACTTTAATGTTATACATTAATTATTTTTAATCATTCAAAAAATCCTAAAAAGACATAAAAACTAGTAAAAAAAAGATGAGGAATGGATTAATGGTGGTTTAAAATAACTTAGCAACTGTAATTTTAATCATTTAAAAGAAGCTTTGGAATTAATTCAACAACAACAGATAGGTTTAAAAAAAAAGCCCACCAAGTTTCTATCTCCTTAAGAGTTTCTTTCCAGAGACCAATTCAGATGTTTAGAGATAAAGAGCTTTGGAATTTTTAATATTTAGGGAAATACAGAAAGCACAGAAATAAGAGAGGTTTTTTTTCATTTCTCTTCCTTTAAGAATGAGCAGTTTATATTTGTCTTCGGAAAACAGGGAATACAGAGCGCTTCTGCTTCCTTCAGTCAGCAAGTATTTACTGAGCAGCTACTAAACAAAAGCACTGTTAAGTATCACATGAAAGTCAGGAACTATATATCTTTGACATCAAAACTTTTAAATACCCACCCAGTCACAAATCATGTCATCATCTTATTCTACTCACAATATTCCCAAGAAAAATTCATAAATAATTTTTCATAAAATTCAATCACTTGGTAGATAAATACTGCTTATATGTTTCACCGAAATTAAGACTACATCGATTTCAGACTTCTTAAAATATTAAAAAAGGTCAGGCCATAATTTTAAAATGTTATCATTTACAAGATGCATCACAACTTGAGATGTCAAAATGGGAAAAAAAAAAATCTCTCTTATAGTTAATAAAATATGGCATTGTGATCTAAATCAATATATAGAGTACTGACAAGATATGTAATTTTTATTTTTTAACTGAGCCTGCGTTAAACTTTGAAATGCTCTCATGCAACAGAATCGCAAATGTTCAAAAGAAGCAACCTTATTATCACATCACTTGGTTTATGTAGTGGATGAGCAACAGATACAACGTTTGAAACAAATAATTCAATTCCCCTGTTGTGCATTTGTGTGTATAATCTAGTAAATCAGACATCTACTTTAATTATAATTATTTTATTTCCATGAGATGAGAAGGGTGAGATCTGTGACTCGTATATGAAACTTATTAATGATTATTATTTTAACAGGGACATCCTGACAAGTCTTCCTGGTATTTAAGTTCACTGTCACAGAGTAGATTTAGACATCTAATTATCACAGAGATCTTCCCTGTTCGACCTACCAAAACTAGCAAGCAACTACTTCTGCTCCTCTGTCATCTTACGCTGCTTTGTTTTCATTCCCACTGCACTTGCCGCCACCTGACACGTTGCACATTTATTTAATTATTGTCAGTTTCTCCCTATTGAATTTATGTTGCATGAGGGCAAGGCTTTTGTTTTACTCATTGCTGTGTCCCCCAGAACTTCGAACAGTGCCTAGCACATACTGGTGGCTCAATAAATGCTTGTCGACTGCTGAATACAGCAAGGCTTGACATTTAGGAAAACAAAACAAAACAAAACAAATGAAAGGCAACCTGAATAAAAGTATCTCTGGTGAAGAAATAACTCCTTTGGCGTATATGCTAGGCTGAGTAAATGGAAATTTTGAGCGACCAATAAACTCATGAAAGTGGATGGCTGTTAATGCAAGCGATGTCCCCTACATGGAGCAAGGTGCCTGGCAAAACAGTAGGCGCCACAGTCGGCGCTGACTGAGCCGGTGAATAACCAGGAGTAACACAGATGTCTGAAATGAATAATTCAGTAGTTGTTTTATGTGTACCTCTTTCAGTTTTGAATCTGTCAAGGATTTCAGTTTTGTCTGTTAGGTCAGATTTTAAGGCAGTCTCGAGTTGAGCGATCTGTACTTTCAGCTGCTGTTCCTTGAACTTCCATTGCTCTTCGTGGGCAGCACTGAAGGCACTGCAAAAACACACATGACATGCAAGGAGAGCCTGGAAATCGGCCTCGACCGAAAATACGAAAGAGAAAAGCTTTTAGTGGTACAGAGACCACTGTCATCATGTCTTAGGAATTAAGTAAACATATGCTGGTCTGCTGCTGTTGAAACCAAGGCGCCTTTCTCAGGCTGCGGTTAGCAAACATGAAAGGGTTTGTGGGATGAGCAAAGGAACTGGCCTTAATTTAGAGCTCTACAGTCAGAGAAGTTGGCAGTGTGCAGCTTTTGTGGGACTAGTAAAGGAATTTAGATACTGTACATACTCCAGAGGAATCCGCAATTCCAAACCTCAGCCATCGGCTTCAGATAAAACTCTTCTCTCCCACATACAAACCCTCTTAATACAGAGAACAGGGGCTCGCCACCTGATCTTCACTGCTAAGATCTGAAACTTTTACTGAGTCTGTGCTAATAACACATTCACAAAATTCTGGCCATGAAATGATAACACACTGAACGTTGAGACAGTAATTCTGCTGTGAAGAAGTAGTGATAATGTAGTTTTTGTCCTAAAACACAAACAGCAACAACAGACTAAGAACAAAGTTTTACTTTGTTCACGACTAGGATGAAAACCCAGCGAGAACACCCTGGTAAGAAGGATGAAGACAGAAATGTTATTCCTCAGTAAAAGTGCAGCAGTTTAAACTCTCGTTACAATCTACTAGTGATGAAATCCCAGCATCTATTTGCGCCAGTGCTGATAAACTGAACACTGGTGCTAGACCAGTTGCACTGAAAACACTCAGAGAGATTTAAAAATGAAGGTCCTGGAGCCCAGGAATTCATAGTTTTATAAAGCTTCCCCAGGTGATAGCCAGGTTTTGGAAAAACTGATCTTGATCTGTATTTCAGCAGAAAACTATTATCTGCGAAGCTTGATTTGACTGAATAATTATCAGCAGCTTTGACCCTTCTCCTTGTTTTAAACCCGGTAAATGAAACAAAAATTTATAAAATCTGGTTTTGTACTGATGATGAAGTGAATGGAAGAAAAACCTGTTATTGAAAATTGCCCTTAATGTTGCTCCCAGCTAGTCTCGAGGTTTTATTCCAAGAGAGATACTATTCTGGGAGGCATAGCTTTCAAAGGAAAAGAACTGTGTGTCTATTTTACATTTTGAATATTTTTATTGCATTTAAAATAATATGAACATAAAAATAAATGGAATTCTAGAAGTTTCTCTAAATATGAAATCTGTTCCTTCTATCAATGTTCTCATTTCACATATGGAATCTTAAGAAATGCATGGACCTATATACCAGTATTTCAAGTTAATTTTATCAGAGGTACAATTACCTAAACTTACATGAAATCCAAACAAAGTATGCACTTTAAATATTAAAGAATATTCCTTTACATTTTCACTTTTTAAAATAAAGAACAAATACAATTTTTGTGTCTGGTCAAATTATGTAAACTAAACACACACACGTGTGTGTATGTGTGTGTGTTTGTGTCTTGTATTAAAAACATGTACTACCCGGAAAAAAAATTAGCATGATGAAGTAGGCACAATTATACATCATATCAGACGCCAAAAATTGGGAACAGTAGTGTTCCAATAGCATTAGTACCAGCAAAAAGATCACCAACAGTTAATCTGGCAGAAACATCAGAAGCTGTATGTGTTTAAATTAAGAACAATTTAGCAGCCTGGTTTTTCCAAACCCACAAAATACTAGTGTAAATCAGCGTAAGTCAATCTGAATTTGGTCCACTGCTATCTTCCCTCTAAATTTAGGATTACATTCCACTGGAGTTTCATGAGGAATTCCTTTTGAATTTACTGTACTCCTCTATGCTTGGAGCCGTCTGTGTAACTATAAATGGAGAACCACATCTGGCTCCGTTTTCTTTGTAAAGGCTGTGTACATGATTAAATCTGCATATGAGAACAGTTTGAGAACCTTTTATTCATGAAAATGTTTTTGTATATTGCCTACAGTGACAACGTGTGGGGGGGGATCACAGTTGGTCTGTGTGCACATTTCATTGTTACATTCTGTTGCAGAAGTGAGAAAATGTCAATCGAATGCCCACTGGTGCCTGTGGTCACTGCATGGCCACTGGCAGTCATGGGTCAGCATCCACACTGCTGAACAACAACACGATCAGACAGAAATAAGAGTGGAAGAATTTGTCTCCACCCTAAGGCCTTTTTTCTTACAGAAGAAATTCCATGTATTCCAATGTCTAAGGGCAACCTAATGTGAGAGAGAGGGAAGGATAAGCTCTACGTCATCCACAAAGAAATCCATAGGTACTTTAGTTAGGACCTAATGGAAATTAAATACGTATTTACATAGGGATATCTCACGTACTGAAAGAAAACGATGCTCCAAATGTACTCAGTTTGATTTCTGGGAAGCACCAAGTGCTCCCGTTTGATCGCATGAGCTTTCATGGTTCCTAGAAGATTGCACGGGACAGGTGCTCACTTCACAGAAATGGAGCCCAGAGAGTCTATGGGTGGTCAGCAGAGCTCCATTAAATTCTGGATAATAGATGCCTACAATTTACATAGTAGAAACCAATTCTTAAACAGTTAATACCATCTTCAAAAACTAGACCAACTCTTTTTTAAAAGCAGGTATTAGATGAGTGTCTCTTTGGGAGTCAATACCTTTTAAAATCACCTCTAACAGATTCCCTGGATCCTATCTCAAACTGACTAAATCTGAATCGGATGGTGGTGGGAGGCAGGGGAGGGAGGTTCCAAAGGTGGTGAAACCTACATTTTGCTGTTTTCCAGGTTATTCATATATACTATAGTGGAAGGACTATTGTATTCATCAGTTACACCACCCTAAAACTATACTAACTTTAAAAATGGGACATAGCTTTACAATATTGTAGTATAAAGTTTCTCTCTGACCACACAGACTTAACTGCAAAAAGTTTATTATGAATTTTTAAATGGACTATTTCTTAAAGTTATACTTATTTCTTGGCATTGTATCAAAAATGTTCTCGCATATTAAAACAAGCTCATACCAAATGCTAACATGAGGGTTTTATCTTACCAGATGATTCTCTAATATGCCATATGTCAAGTAATAAACACATTCAAAATTTCATTTGGAAAAGGAAGATGAGAATGTAATCTGCAAATCATATTTTTCTCCTGAAAACTAGCCAATTTTGAATAACAAACAAATGCTCTCCTTTAAAAAACATGCTATCACTATGACTAACCAAACAGGGAGTAAAATTTATTTAGTTTTTGATGAGCACTAGTTGTTGGCAATGATGAATAACAGTGCCATGAAACATAAAAGCTGTAAAGAATCTTAAGGACAACGATGATTTTTGTAGAAGCTTCTCCAACTCTGCTTCTGCAAACATATTATATATTAAAAATTTGTATTAGAGAATTTTATGGTTCTATTTCCTATCATATGTGCTTGCTGGGTTTTGTGCTTAAGTGACATTAAGTTTATTTTTGGCACAAAATGTTTTGACACTCATTACACACATTTATTTCCATATATCTCACACAAAATTCAAGTGTAAGCAGTATAACGAAGTCTGTTTTTAATGTGACAGGAAAAAAATGTAGCTCAAGCATAAAACATTAAAAAAACCCTTCAAAGTCAGATTTACACTCTCAGATCATCTTCTAATATGGAGAGATAAAGTTTCATGGTGATAAAGTAAATATGAGAAAAACATGTCTCCCTCAAAATTTCATTTATGCATTATTCCCGGCGAAGTTTAATGTTTTTTATTCCCAGAAGGTATATTCAGTAAATCCTCAAATTGGGAAGTAGAAAATGTATAAGTAATGGCCAAATGGCACTTATTTTCTTGTATTAAGACCATGTTAAATTATTTGAAATTACAAGATGTTGAAGATAAATATAAATCAATAAAAAATTCTGGATGTATGGTAGTTCTATTATTCCATGAACATTTCCCTTCCACAGAATCAGTTTTCCAATGCAATTAAAATCAGAGAGATAGTGAAGCACAGTGAAAAAAAAATTCAAGTTTTAGAGTCAACAGAATTGGGTTTGGGTCCTATACTGGAGTCTCAGCAATGCTGTGTGAATCTGTACAAGTTTCTTAATTTTTCTTGAGTCTCAGTTCCCTCATTTCTAAAATATGGGGATAACATTATTTTCTCTGCCCTATAATGCAGTGGTTGGGTGATCTACATACTGAAATTTGGAATTTTCGAACACGTAACTACTAAATACTTAGATATATCAATATAAACCTTGTATTGTTCTATAGAAATGAAAATATAAAACAGGAAGCATAATAAATGCTTTAGGTAAAATTAACCGGGGCTGATGAGAAAGAAGCCAGAACAAAGCAAATAAGGCCAAATGATCTGGAAGGGGTCCAAGGTGGATCCCACATAAAGATTTTTAGCTAGCCTATCCTTGCTGGAAAGCCCTAGGTATTATTTTAATTGATGTCTGAATCTGCTATTGATAACTCTTAATATAATGAGCCACTGTGCAAAGATAATCAACAGTAGTAGGTAAACAACATAGATGATCCATGCCACTGGAATGATGTCTAACAATTATCTAGGTATCTTTTCAAAGTAAAAATAAATAAAAGCCTAACCCTGCACTCTTTAGGTATGATTTGCTTAATTTATAAAATGTAAATTTAGTTTATAAAACATCCAAAACATGCAGTTAAAAAGAGGTGTCCCTGTACATCAGATGGCCACTTTCTGATGTTTCAGAATATGATCAATAGAAGCAACTGTTGAATATCAGCTCTAACACATATCTTCCAATATATGTATTAAATTTACTTTCATGTAAATTTGTATTTATCCTTTATCAGTTATTATATATTGAAAAGACTTAAAAATACACATGTATACACAGACACAAACACATACACATAGATATCTGAACTGCTTAACTAAGCTTAGCTGCGATGTAGAATTTTGTTTCTAACATTATCAGAAGGGTTTAATTTTTAAAATACCATCACCATGAAGTAGATTAAAAAACTAAACTGAAGTAGCTCTTTAAAATTTATCTTGAGGGGTGCCTGGCTGCCTTAGTTGGAAGTGCGTGCGACTCTTCATCTCGGGGTCATGAGTTTGAGCCCCACATTGGGTGTAGAGATTATTTATATAAGTAAACTTAAACAAATTTATTTTGAGATAAAGATACTTATGTTTCTTTTTATAAGGAACAGAGATGATTGTAAGTGGACACCTTTGTTTTCCACTAAGAGGATCACTCTCAGCTAATAGGCTGGGTAGCCCAGTGGAAGAGACCAGGGCTTGGAGAGACCTTGAAGAGTGTAGGCAAGTTACTTAATTCTGTTTTATTTTCATTGCCTGCAAAATGGGCATTTACACTACCTACATTTCCAGGTTGTTGTGAGAAATTTATAATAATGTATTAAAGAGTAGTTAGCACAGGGCCTGCTTGCTTACAGTCTATATTCAATAAATTGTAATAGCAATTGTTACTGGCAACAAAGTGATATGGTTTTCTTGTAATAGACTAATGCTCAGCTTAAAGAACTTCTTACCAATGCCTAGAAAAAGCTTATTTTTCTTTTATAACATATATATATTTTTTGCAATCATCCATTGCTAATTCTTTAATAAATATTAGATATTCTGACACCCACTGCTTTGATATATAAGATCTCAAACAAGAGAATGAGAGAACACATGTAATCATGATTTACCTGTTATAAAGTTTATCATAGTTTTCCTTTAAAAGTTCCCGTTCCTTTTCTAAATCATTAATTCTATCCTGCAGCTAAAATGAAAAGAAAATGACACATTAGGTGATTATCGAATAAAATCACACAGGGGTAAAATAACATGAGAGGAGGCTAAGATGTTTTAGTCTTGACTTCTAAATTGCAGCTGCTAACTAGTCAACTTTTATTGTCTGTATTTAATTTAGCATTGATTTTTTTCCAAGTTGTTAAGTAAACATGAAATTAATATTTCTGTTTTAATTTAGTAGAAACATATGCATTGCTTTATGGTGACATGTGCCAAAACTCAATAAAGAATGTGTTAAAAGTTTGCTGTGAAGTCTGGGAAACAGTATTTTTTACTTTCCTCCCTGATGAATTCCATCATTATATTCATTTTGTATTAATTTTCAATTGGCCCATAAAAAATAAAAGGATTAACTTTTCTTTTGGTTCATGGTTCAAACAAATTGTGTCAATCACAATTCACTCTGAAGACAAAATTTCTTTTGTTACCTGGAATTTACAAAGATCCAGTAGCACATCTTCTAAATAAATGAATGAATAAATAAAATCGTATACCTTGTTTTATCCTAATGAATATTTTTAGAAATAAACTCAGGATAATCATCATAGCTTTACGACTAAAATGTAGCTTTCTGTATTTATTCCTAGCATTCATGTTTAAGTTTTATTCACCAGTATATTTTGTAGTTACAACCTTTTCCCGTTGGGGTCAGTATTCTTAAAATTCATTTCCATGTTCATAATTCCCTTTTGATGCTAGTTTGAGACACAGTAAGGATTCTCTAAAGATCAGAACAGAATGTAGGTATCTTATTTCATTGCCATTCTCTTTAAGAACAAGTTTAAAAGACGACAGAAAGAGACTGTGCTAGCTGGGAGGCATGAGTAGCAACAATAATAGAGAGATGAGTGTTCAAACAACTTCCTAGAAAAAAAAGGAAATAATTTCACAGAACTGCTGACGTTGTAGAACACAATATACTTCTCTTCAGAAACAGATGTGTATTCGTCTAATGTGGTCTTGGTATCTCAAATGGCTAATCAGATGTTAAGGTTGAGAAAGTTAAGTTCCACAGGTAAGTTGCAAAATGTTATGTGTTCTTTTTCCTCAAGAGTCAATCCTTTAGGTAAACAGTGGTTATCAGCACATTTGTAAATATTTTTAGGCACTGAGTTGTCATGTAGTTTAGGATCTTTAAATAAATGTACTCTTTGGAATGTCTCTATTTTACTTTTTCGAAACAGTGACAGAGAAGTTTGAATGCAAGGAACGGCTAATAAATTTTTCGGAGCTTACCTCTTCTATTCTTCTTTCAGAAAATGTCATGGAATGTAACTGTTTCTCAAGACTGCAGCATTTTAAACGCTGCTCTTTGAGTTGCCTGTTTAGTTCATCCCCATTTGCCATCAAGGCATCATGGCTGATCCGGAGACTTCTTTGCTTCTAAAAAACAGAATCTTTTTTAAATTAATTTTGGATTCTGCATTAAATAAGTGATTACAATTTTATAAGTGAATTTACTCCTAAAGCTCACATTATACAATTCATTCTTCACCTCACAATGTATATGTGCTACTTGTCCATGGAGACACTCTTGACCCAAGTGTATCATTAGGGGAAAAAAAATACAGAGTTTTCTTAGCACAGAGTCACATAATGCAAACTTTTTGTCCTT
The DNA here is from genome assembly GCF_011800145.1 of Mirounga leonina. NCBI lineage: Eukaryota > Metazoa > Chordata > Mammalia > Carnivora > Phocidae > Mirounga > Mirounga leonina. The sequence continues at coordinate 29,799,961 of NW_023270469.1, read as the reverse complement.
TATTTTATTTCCTCCTAGTTTTTGACTGGTTGATTAGTGACCAGTGAGTAAATTAGTTTTAGCAAATTTTTTTTTCTTTCTGCTGTGGTTACAGTGGTTGGACATGCTGTCTAAAAATGCTGCCACATGGGTCAAAATAAATGCTGACCATAGATAATCAAACTTGAAAGGATTTGTCACCACAGCACATAAACAGCCTAACAGAAGGTTGTTTTAATACAATTAGGTTGAAATTTTCAATTCAGTAAAATAGTTACCGAAGTCTTCTTAATTTTTACAACAGATTTTTATTTTTACTTATTTATTTTTAAGTAATCTCTATGCCCAACGTGGGGCCTGAACTCACCACTCTGACCCAACCAGCCAGACATCCCAATTTCTTAATTTTTAAAATGGCATTTATGAATGTTTTAAATTCAAATGTATGTTCTTAAATGCCTCATGCTTTTTTTAAGAGATAAAAAGATGATCATACTAAAGTCTTTTCACAGAGACCATACGACCATAACATGTAATGGCTCATCTGCTAACTAATTTCACTTACATTCTACTGAAGTTCTCCAATCACTTAAAGGAGACATGGCTATGAGTCCAATTTTTGTTAATCTTGGTATTATCAGAGCACGCTATCTTTAACCAGCTTTTCCTGGGCTTCCTACCTCATTCATTGAAGCTGTTGGTCTGAACCTCTCAAATCTTTACCCAATATCAATCCCTCGGAGAAGAACCTGTGTCGTGGCAGACACTTGACCTAACAAGGGCTTTGAACAAATACCTGGCAGCACTGTTAAATGGAAGCCAAAATGGTCAAAGTGACAAAAGAAGGTAAGCTCGCTTTTTATTTCCTTTCCTAATTCCCCATGTTAGAAACAGCCCTCAGCTCCATGTTTTCTTAATCTCCCTCTTCTACCTATAGGCAGACAGTGCTATTATCTCCATTCTCCAGTTCCTCTTCTCTCTTTCATAAACTCTCACATTTATGTGGAAGGCAGTTATTACTTCACATTTAATCAGGGGGGAAAACACTAACCAGAATACATTTTTAAAATATTTATCTAATTCAATAGTAAATTTAGGTTTCAGAAGACCCTATGCTTTCCACCCATTTACTGCTTTCCTTGTCTCAGTACTTCAAAGAAAGTACTGCTTAATATGAGTTCTGCTCATCTGGAATGATTTGGAGTTCATTAATTCCAGAACTTATGTTAATTATGCAGTGCCAATAAATAGGAATCTTCTGATGGCACATTCCTGTGGGGCCACAGTCCTAAGGCAGCCGGGATGAAGAGTCCCAAGTATTGTCAACCTGAATGGTCAAGATTTAAAATAAGTACCCTGATAGTTGACATGATGGGTACTCAAATATTTTGTGATAATGGTAGATAGTGACAAAACAAAACACATTAAAGAAACATTGAACAAAACCTGATTACTCGTATTTTTAACTTGATCTATCTTGGATATCTCATAAATGCTTATAATTGAAGATAGATGGAAATACATCTAACCAGTGCTATGCGCCCATATGAATTCAGATAAAAGGAGTTAAAAATACATTTTCTTGGCATGAGATAATATATGATAAATAGGTTTTATTTTGAGATGACACAGATATTTATGAAAAGTCCAAGCAGTTATTTCTTTAGTCATTAAGTTATAAATTACAAATAATATATGAAGTGAAATCATACACATTTAAGAAAAAGAGCATCTTTAAAAATAACTTTTTAGTGTTAATAGCATTCTATTTAAAAAATACAACTTAAACACTATCTTTGATAGCGTATCTATGTATACACTATGTATACACATAGATAACTTTGTATTTATGTATTACCATAATAAAATAAATGATCACAGTACCTCTTGAAGCTGAATAAATTTTCCTTCCATTACTGAAAGAGCATTGCTTTTCTCCACTAGTTGTTTATGAAGCTTAATCATTTCTACATTGTCCCGAATGTTTGACCTTCAACAATGTGTTTAAGAAAGAGAGACAGAGTAAAAAAATGCAAGGCAAAAGAAAAAAAATCTGTGGTTGAATCACAATTTTTCATTGAAACGTTACCTAGATTTTTAGTTTATTATACACTTAGGATAGATTTATTATTTAAAACCAACCAATCAGGGCGCCTGGGTGGCTCAGTTGGTTAAGCGACTGCCTTCAGCTCAGGTCATGATCCTGGAGTCCCGGGATCGAGTCCCACGTCGGGCTCCCTGCTCGGCGGGGAGTCTGCTTCTCCCTCTCCCGCTCCCCCCTCTTGTGCTCTTTCTCTCACTCTCTCTCTCAAATGAATAAATAAAATCTTAAAAAAAAAAAAACCCAACCAATCATTGTTCTTTAACTTCTATACTCATAGACTCTCAGAGTTTGAAGGGAGACTCAAATTTGAGGACCTGTGTCTCCTCTACAACAACTGATAATAAGCACTTAAAACCCTTTTACAGCATCCTGAAAGATGGTGCAAAAGGACATCAGTCCATAGCACAGCAATCCTCCCAACCCCCAAACTTCATACTTATTTTAAGGAGGACGATCATACTATTTTTCCCTAAGAGAAAAATATGAAAGACAGCCACTCATCTTCCTACCACTCCCTTGAAACAAATGGTATCATAAGATTACCATTTATTGGAGTTTCCTCCTGGAGTTTCAACTTTTCAAAATATTTCCCAAAAAAAGTGACTTAGCATTTTATACTAATAATGCCCAAAGCTGGCATTTAAATATGTTGCAGATGTGCCTTTAGCTGGAAGAGATCATTTAACGTCCACAGGGTATATAGAAACTCTATATGCTGCAATACTAGTTTGTATTTTTCCTACTGAGATTAAAGCAAATGTAGAATTTAACAGGAAGATCTTGTTAAAGGTTAATCATGGATCTAAATGAATATCCGTTTTCAAAAGACATTTACTTTCCCAACAGAGAAAGCCTCCTTAATTTCATACGTTTTACATTCAAAAGTATTTTAAAAATTGTGAAGCTCAGTTTTAGACTTCATTTCTTTAAAAAAATAAACATAAAAATTTTAAATTCAGAAACTTATTTCAGGATTTAAAGTAAGTAATTTTACTTCCAAAACTTATCTAGTATACACATATTGGAAAAATTGTCACAATGCCCTACTGGAACCAGAAAATGGACTACAAAGCTCACACATCTGTAAACCAGCTGAGGACTTGAAATACTTAATTTTCCTCTTTGATATTTGAAAGTTCATTGTATTTTGGCATCGGACAGTTAGTTGTCCTCACACAGAAGATAAACAAGTCCAAGAACCTGGATCTTACCCAGGATACAGTCTTAACACAATGTTAAAATAATTATGTGTCTAAAACACGTTATCTAGTAGTTCTGAGCACACATTCAGCAGTACATTCACTATTCTTCCCCACAGCATGCTCTTTACTCACTTAAAAAATTATAATATGAAGGGAAAATATATTTTACATAAGTCTAATAAAGAAGATATTCACTTTTTCATAATTAGATGTCAAAATATAACTTAATGTGCTTTCCCCAGAATTACTTGGCTTGACCACCCAATGGTGAGTGACAGTTATTGACATGGAAGGACAGAATGCTATTCAAATAATTTCAAGTCTTTTCTTATATTTACAGTTGTCTCTGACATTTTATTCTTCTTGTTTTTAAGTATTTTAGTATTTTCAAGAAGATATACATATATGTGTGTGTATATATATACATATATATGTATATATATATACTTGGGTAATAATTACTTAATGATATTAACAAATAATTAAGCTCCAATAATCAATTCAGCCACACAGGGTCATAGAAATAACAGGTTTTAATTTTGAATTTTCTTTGTTAGGCGAAGGCTGGTAAGCATCTTTCAAAAACTTTTCAGTGTGGTTTAACTGGTGGATGTTTTCTTGAATATTTTCCCAAACTCCTTGAAGATTAAACTTTTCAAAATGCCAAGAAAAGTGACTTAGTATTTTACGATAATAATGCGCAACAGGTGGGTACAAATACAACTTCAGTAGCAGTTAGAGAACAACAAAAATAAGGTGGTCCTTTAAATAAAAAGTCAGTTTGCTTGAGAGTACACCTAATCTGGGATAATGCAACACCTGTAAGTCTTTAATGATTATTTTCAAGTGTCAGTTTTAGGGGCTTTATCTGTAAGAATCATTATTATGATTCGGTATTTTTTAAAAAAGATTTATTTGAGAGAGCGAGTGAGAGAAAGAGCACACAAGTGGGAGGGGCAAAGGGGGAGAGAATCTGAAGCTGACTCAGAGCTAAGCGTGGAGCCCGACGCAGGGCTCAATCTCACAACCCTGAGATCACGACCTGAGCCAAAACCAAGAGCCACCCAGGTACCCCTATAGTTAGATACTTTTAGAAGGTAATGGTGGGAAGGAAAGGATGGCCGGCTGTTCAGCTGAAAGTGCTAAGACATAAAAGATCAAAATCAACAAAGTGATAAATGTGGTCTGGCCTTTAGGAAGGTGTACAATGGAAAATCATCTCAAACCTGACAATCGACTCAACATTCTTCATAGATAAAATAGGATAAAAAAAAATAAGGGTTGATGGAGAGGGAAAAGAGGGAAAGGAATGTCACAAAAAGCTGACAAAGAATGTGAGGATGATGGAGGCAAGAGGGGGCTGGAGTTGGTGCTTAGAGGCTTGTCCTAGACCTCTGTGTACTAGGAGGGCCTCAGGTTGGTTTCCTTTGAAAAACAGAGATGGGGCTAATTTTATAAGCAGTGTTTTAAGTGACCACCACATCATGCTTTCTTGCTCTCTTTCATGCATGGTGATGGGAACATCAAATCTTCAGGATGATGATGTTCTAACAGAAAGAACAATCCATGGTAAAAACATTCAGATGAACTCTGACAGTCATGCAACAATTCATACATGCTGCATTACACTTGGTGAAATGATCTGCAAACAGATATCAAGCAGTCTAATTATGTGCTTTGTAAAAATAAATTTCTCAAATTTTTCAACAAGGATTTTGCAAAAAACCTTGGACAATTAAGTTGGAAAATGTGGTTTCTTTTCTTTTTCTTGTTTTTTTATAGACATATTATTTAGAATTATGATCAAATCTTCTAAAACTATTGGAAGAGTTGTTGGCCCATCTCTAGATTAAAAACAAACTGAAATAAATTAGATTTTATGTTGAAAAAAGTAATCCAGTTCAACAACCTATGTGCCAAGTTTCCCTCATATAATTGGAAACAGTCAAGCAAAAAATTCTGAAAAAGTAATTTCTAATGGAAGCCTTGAAAACACTTGACTCCAGCTTTGCTACTGGGTGCCATAATAAATCCAGAAACTTAAAACCTCAGATACACAGGAGAAGGAAAAACTTTCAGTGGAGCTATGTAATGTATAGTCTAATATGAAATCTTGAGAAGCAAAAATCTTTCCTCCAATGAAAGTTTCTTATACTTCATTCCCCAGGCATACAACTCTCTCACACTACCTCCCTCTCCCAGTGCCCATCACCATTTTACTCTTTGTTCCTGTAGAGTTTATGAATGCTAAAGAAAGCCTCTTGATTTTTTGAGACAAAAATGTTATAATGTAGTATTTATCACCATTTAGAAGAGGAGGCTGTAGGATATAGGAGCTAGGCTATGAGATTCTGGAAAGTAGTTGAGTAAAATATTTATGACAGAATGAAGAGGCTCTCTTTGTGTTTTTTCTTTTTTTTAAAGATTATTTATTTATTTATTTGACAGCGAGAGAGGGAACACAAGCAGGGAGAGTGGGAGAGGGAGAAGCAGGCTTCCTGGTGAGCAGGGAGCCCGATGCGGGGCTCGACCCCAGGACCCTGGGACCATGACCTGAGCCGAAAGCAGATGGTTAACGACTGAGCCACCCAGGTGCCTCCCTGTTTTTTTTTTTTTTTTTTTTTTTTTTTTTTTAAGAGGCTCTCTTTGAATCATAGTTTTAGGCTGACTAAATTTGGGGGATAAGGTTGAAAACAACTTTAGGTTTATAACACCTCTACAATAATTTTTTTTTTTTAAAACAGTGGCAGACATTCTGTAAGTGTATTGTTAAAAGAAATGTAGGTCATTCATAGCTTTTACTGGGGTACACAGACAATAGTCACTAGCAAGGTAACACTACTGAGTAAGATTACAGAAGGTTGCTAGTAAATTAAATGGAATAAATTTCACTAAGAGAGCTGAGGAAAGTTTATTTGAAAGGTAAAAGAGACAAACTGCTACCTGAGTTCATAGGTGAAAATAATGCTCCCTGATTTAAGATTGCATAAAGGAAAAAATTTGTCTGTGTATGTTTATTTGCCTCTGGATCATACCTTTCTTGTGGTGGTGGGTCAAAACAGAAATCAGAGCTCAATATTTTCTTACTCTCAATACCCACAAGGAATGGAGAGAAACAGTTTTGTCAAGCACTCTACATGCAAATAATCACTCTCTTATGAAGATGGAGGAGGCACTCCCAAGGACTGGTTGGAGACAGGAAGAACTGAAATTCTGGCTGATTTTCTAAAAGGGATCACTCTGAAGATCAAGTTTAATGGATTCCAACTAGTAGTGGGAATCTGAGAATTACATTCAATTTATCAAAAAGCCCAATGGGAAATGTAGGTTTACTAGCAATTAAGTTGCTGAAGTGAAAGTTTTATATTGTTTTTATTTTTTGATAAAATTATACCACGTCAGTTCAGTGACGCAGGTTACTTCACAATTATCAGAAGCAACAATTGGCATAATATAGGTCTTTGATGAATAAAAGGAAAAAAACCCCAGTAAGTTGATTAAATTAATAAATACCGCTTACTTAGTAGATAAAAATCTTTCAGAAACACAAGGTCCCTAGGGACGAAAGTGTGCTGTTTACACGGTAGGGCACCACGTACGCATTTCAGTCTCTTTACTTTACAGCTGAGGTAGCTAACTGAGGCTTAGCGAAGTAAAGAATTTGACCAGAGTCCTTAGTTGAGGGAGCCACCAGTCAAATCCAATCCTAAGAGATTACTTCTTCCCGTTCTTCTAGGTTGTCTCCTTCCTCGGAGATATTCCTAGTTCTAGCTGTCCCTCCACTTTCAAGTATGCACTAATTCACTAGTTACTATAAATTGTGATAATTTCTGTGGTTCATATGAAGTGCTGAGAAAATACATCAAGCTGCTATCCCAGAAAAAATCTTAGATACAATAATGATGATGATAATAATAATTAATAATAATAATAATAAAAACATAGGGATACTTTCCACTGGGCAAATTCTAAGGTTTTCAAAACAACAGCAAAAGCTTGGTGGATATATTTTTTAAAAATGACAGATCACCTGCCTGTGTAATAATAATGTGTGCATGGTTATCCTTGGCCCCAGTTACCCTTCCATCCAAGGACCAGATGTGCCCTCTAAATTAGGGGGCCGGGCAATCAGACAAATACAAATTGAGGGGCATTCTGCAAACAACTATCAATGGGCTGGAAATGGGGAACCACTCTGGAATAAAGGAAACCTAAAAGACATGACAATTAAATACAATACATGACCCCTAGTTGGATACTAGATCAAAACCAAGCTAAACAAACCAAAACCAGCTATTGAGAAAACAAAACAAAACAAAACAACCAGCTATAAGGGATACAATTGGGAAATTTGAATAGGGACTCTGTGTTAGATGATGCTACTGTATTGTCAAGTGTCTTGAGTATGACAGCTATACAGTGGTTATGCAGGAAGATGTCTTTGTTCCTAGAAGATACTTAGAAGTGTACAGAGAACGAAATGATACATGTGTCTAACTCTCAGATGGGGGCGTGGGAGGGAGGGAGGGTAGGAGGGAGAGAGGGTGGCGAAGAGAGCAAAGTGCTCATGCATGTGCGTGTAGAACGCAGAACAGGTTTCTGTCATTCACAGATACACAAAGACATGAAATGTATGTAAGTGTTCACGTGACTATTCCTACGACTTTTCTGTAGGTGTGCAATTTTTCAAAATGAAAAGCTGGGGAAGAACTTAAGAGTGTCAGGAAGTAACCCTGTGTGTGCCTAGAAGGGAAAGATGGAGCCCCTAGAGCCAAGCTGTTTCTTACACTGCATGGCTGCAAAAGGATTCTCTAAGATATGACAGTCTGCTGTCAACCAAAGGGAAGAGGGCCAGTCAGAGTGTCTGGAACATTTATAGGTTAAATTTCCCCCACTGGGATATGATGGAACTTACATGATTTTTAATTAAGAAGGTAAACACCCTAACATTTACTAAAAAAACCACTTAGTACAAACTAGTTACACATTTGGTAAGAGTATAAATATTTTTGGAGTTGAAAAAGCCAATAAAAGGTAAAATCATTCTGATTTTAATGTTCACGTACATGTGTTCACTGGTTACTGCTTTGCATTTAATTTAAGACGGCCTTTTTAATAAGCAGAAAATGTGCATTTTTATATTGTTTAAATTTTAATATGGATTTTTGTTCAAAACAACACAGACATTCAGGCTACTTGTAAATGATACAAGATTTTTTGCTAATGAGGCATTATGTAGAACATATGCAAAAATCACAACTCAGTCTTCCAAAATAGACCACAATAACAGGAAAAAACATGATTTTAATAAAAAAGAACAGCACTGGGCTTTTACTTCAAAGCAATTAAGGGCTTTGGATAACCAAAAGTTTATGTCAAGTTGATGCCAAACCAAACTGGTCTATTAAACACATACTATGAAGAGTTTCTGTAATATTCTATGAAAAGGCTCTTTGCCATAAATATCAAGCACCGCACTCTGAAGATTACGACTACGTTAGGTTCATGTTTGAGAACAAGGAGGCCAACATCCTGATCAGACTTCTAGAATTTCAAATTTGAAATAATGTATCCGTGAAAGAGAAGTTTAAATATGTTTTCCATTTTGTGATTTTTCTTTACAGTAAATTATACCAAGTTTTATATTCTCCCCGACCTTTTTTTCAACAGTTTTCCATTAGTCTCAAAAAATTGTTGTTACACATAAAATTTTGAGCTATGTGTAAACATACAAGAAAAAAAAGACTTAAAGACCTTTATTGGAAGTCATTTCTTCAGTTTTCAACAACTGTATTTCAAGGAACAATGTGCTATTTACTAAAGGTACCTTTCCTTTCTAAGCAAATAACGTGGTTTTCAATTATTATAAAATCAGTGAGGTAGGATACAAATTGGCTTATTTCTTTGGCCTCTGCAACAAAAGTTCCTTTACCTATCAGACTCATTTTGTCTTACTTCTAATTCCTGATGTGACAAAAGAGACTGCTATCAAGTGAGTAATATAGCTCCCTAAGGAGGGCCTTAGTTTAGTTTTTAAGGTGAACTCGTCTAGGTGTGTATGTTGGTGTCTCTTGCTGACAATATTTATAGGAGAAACCATGCATACCTGTCTATCACTCCATTTCTTCTGCTGTTCTAGTCCTGGATTGAAGGACTTTTGGATCTGTCTTTTAATGAACACTGAACACTTCAGTTCCAGACGATCATATCCCTTTGGAAGAGGCAATGGCCAACACAGTGTCCATCTTACTCTTTGGGAATTCAAGAAATATAACAGAGGAAGTAGTCTCTGATAACCTAGTACTCAGCTGTTGAGTAAAGGTGATAGGGGTGGGCTCTAAGCTTGGGCTTGGTCTAAGCATAGAATTTTTATATTTAGATAATATCTTAAATATGGCTGTTAGCAATTTATTAAGATCACATTCAGCGTTGGGGTCTGGTCTTTTATCACTGTTCCTCATAAGGAATCATGTCTTGGTTTTCCAAGAAGACCAAGTCTAGTCAGTTCTTCTACCTAGGGGAACAGAGATAACTCCTAGGTATTCAAGCTGGTTCAAAGCCAGGGTTCAAATTGTATCACCTAATATAATTCTCAAAAATACTCATGTTTCTTTTGCCCTGCCCTTAGAAGGGCATATAAATATCACTAAATATACAGAATTTTATTATGTAATTTAACTTTGTATATTATCAGAGATAATATTAATCAAATACTAATAATTTGAATCTTTGAAATATAAAGCCTCATATATTTTCAGCCCACTTTATTGTTTTAAAAATAAGTCTCATACGATGCATCTTTTCCTAGTTTTTTCAAATATTACCATGGCAGGTTAGTTTGTTAAAGGAGGATTAAACTCTGAATCCAAAAGGAGAAACCAGAAAATCATATTGGTTTTTCTAAATGAGAACCTAGCCACATAAGCATTAGATCATATACACTGGAGAGGGGAAAAACAAATAGAGGATCGAGGTCTGGTTTAAAAAACATTAAGAGAGAAATAAGAGACATAAGAGATGTCAAATGCAATGTGTAGACCTCATTTGAATTCCACTTCAAACAAACAGGGGAAGACACGCTCAGGAAGTATGAATATAGACTGCTTGTTAGAGGGTATCAAGGAATTGCCGTTAATTTTTTCACGTGCGATAACGGCATGGTGTTATGTTTAAAAAAACTGCCGATCAGGGATATATACTGGACTTTTCCTAGGAGAGATGACATCTTATCTGGCTGGGGTTAATTAACTGAAGAAAATAAAGGTGAAGGGACAGGTGAAACAAGATTGGGCACATGTTACAGATTGTTTAAGCTAAGTGCTGGGTACCTGGCAATTTAATGCACCACTCCCTCTACTTCTGGGTATCCTTGGTTCAAGAAAACAAACAGAAAGGCAAGAAAAGGAAACAAAGGGAAAGAGAAAAGGAAGGAAGGGGAGAACGACTCAAGGAAGAATATGGTAAGAAGATAAAATCTTGTTGGAAACACAGTGTGGAAGTACAAAACAGAGGAAAGGTATTAGGAACCAAAAATGACAGAGGAGGCTGGGAAAGAAAATACAGTACATTATAAAATATCCAAAATGAAGAGGCAGCAAGGAGACTGCTGAAGGGGCCCACTGGACTCCACAATAATCAACAGAATTTGAAGCAAATCTTGAATGTTAGGAGAGGTAACAAACATCTTTTTGGGACTAAAAAAACTGGTACCATGTTATGGAATTTTTTTACCTTTGAAAAAAATTATATGAGGCTGGACTTATTCACAAGATGTGTCAACAGCAGGGTCCTTGTCACACATATTTCCCTTGGTAGGTGCAACCAAATGGCATCAGAACTTCCTACAGTTATGGTAAGTGCAACAAATGGACAAATGAGTGGGGGAAACAAGATGAGGCAGAGTAGGTTAGGGAAAAATGCCCTTCCACTCGAGCTGTTGAGAGCAGTTAGTAGGTCTAGAGTAGGCTTATATGAAGAATGTTAAGTGAAAACATGATTTTTAAAATAGACTAGACTTATCCTTCTATGGCACATGATAAAGTATTTTAAACTAATTTTGACCTTATCAAAGTGATATTTCTGTTTTAACATACCTTTGATCTGTAGCCTGCTGTTCTCGAAGCTGAAGAAGAGATAACTCAATTTCATTTTCTTTTCTCCTCAACTGAGTTTTCAGGATCTCAGCCAAGTGCTCTAACTCTTCAATCTGGCCTCTCTGTGACTGAATAACATTTTCTCTGAAATAAAGAACCTTTACAAGAATTTGTAGTTTGAGGAAAAACCTGCAATATTCAAGATCAGTAAAAAGAAAGTTCTTCATAATAAAGAGCAAGCTAAAAATTTTAGCTCAAGTGCCTCTGCATATAGTGAATAGTAGATTAAATGGGACGATTTAGAAGTGCATATGGAATAATTCAAAATACTGCTTTTTATACAATAATGTCCTAGACGATAACCTGGACTTCGGTTCAATTCAATTCAATTCAGTATTTATTGGTTACCTACTATGTGCTCCACAATCTGCGCATCTTCAGATAATTTACACGCTTTTGTTCTTTCCTACGTACATCTGCCTAGATCACTCAATTTAACACTTCAGAGAGAGAGAGAGCAAGAATTTGCAAAATATAACAGCGTTTGTTTTTTTTTTTGCATGTATTTGTTTAACTCTACCATGTTTGGCAGCATCCCAGTGTAATAAGCCTCAGGAAACTCCTATGAACCCTGTTTTTTCAGCTGATTAGCAGGTAACAAGATTAGATTTAGTCTTTTGCTTTTATTCCTTTGCAGGCTAGTCATTGCTGTAACTGGTATTTAAAATATTCAAAAGAAGTAATTTGAAGCCCATATTATTCTTAAGCAACTGTCTAAAGTGTGATGTTATTTCATGTTTTCTTTCCTCATTCAGAATTGTTACTTTTTGATGATCCAGGTGAAGGCCTGTAGGAAAGGTGGAACCTTATCTTCATTTGTGTGACTCACAGACACTGAAACCATGAGGCTTTGATTAACTGGGAAAGTAAGCTAAATGTGGCAGAAGTAACTTTTTTGAAACCATAGTATGATGAAGAATGCAGTACCATAGAATCACAGTGAAACAAAATCTGAAATCCATATGTATTTGATAACTCCAAACTTTTAAGCCACTCCCTCCAGTTTTTTTTTTAACCGCAAAACGGCTAATTAATTCAGTATCTAAAAAAAAATTACCTGTAATTTTTCTGAGAATGGATATGTTGCCCCTAAAGCTTATACTATTCTAAATGACTGGGCTTTATGCCATTCCTTTGGGGAGAAAATTATAATATAGAGGACTATTCTATAAACCCCTCCACTGATGTAGTTGGTTAAGTTGTTCATTTTCCTCATTTTATTGGAAACATGTTATATAATATCTGTTCTTACCCCACAGATCTAGATGTATTTAGTGGAGCAAATTATTTGTACATAAACCAATTGTGTTTAAAATAAAGGAAAGGGAGGGATCAAAAAAGACATGATCAATAAACAAAGTTCTAAAATGACCACAAAAAGAATACATACAAATTTCTTATTTCTCCTCTGGCTTCTTCAAGTAAACTGTTGCCATATTTTGTAAGCATGGGTTGTAGAGTTTCTGCTACATCGACATCTTGGAATCTAATACCTAGAAGTCAATCAGCAAGATTATAAAAGTGAAGTTGGGAAAGAAGGGCTCCTGATCTGCTATCATGAAGAAATTTGCAATGTAAGAACATTTCTTCAGTACTGAGAGATGTGCTCTATAGTACAGAGAATCAGAAACCCATTGCCAAAGGGACCACCATTGGCATTAAATGGACACAGCAGCAGGTGTTGCAAATTAAACAAACTCTACCATGGAAACCAAATTACTAGAAATATTTTGATTCAACTTAGAACAACTAAATTCATTTCTGAAAGAACCAAGGTCAGGGCTTTACAATAGAAGCTAAAGTATGAAGGAAAAAGATTTCAAAATCTTGACTTTTTTTAGTATTTTTGATATAGATTTTTTAAAAAATTTTTCAGTAGTTATTCACAGTCCTTGACCTTATATATTGAACCTTGTCTTCATTTGTGTGACTCACAGATACGTGTAAGTCAAAATGTTTCCTGTACTTTCATTTATTCCATCTCAATAAGAAAATCCATATTTAAACAGAGATAATTCAAAAAGGGATCACCAGTGAGATTCCTTCAAATAAAACATTTTGCTGCTGCCCTTGAAGTATTTTTCTTGTAAAAATAGGTACATTTTTACAAGTCTAGTCCCATTGTTAAAAATGAGACATAATTTTAGTTATATGACTTACACTTACAAAATAAATTACTAGAGCTTAAGGTAGATAAAATTATGACAAATAATTCAGATTTTTAATGGAACATAGTCTCAGATATAAGGTACAGATAAAATTCATTCTTTTAAGAAAGTTTATTTTTAATTAGAATGGAACTATTACTTGCTATTTCCAAAATTTTCAACATCTATTGTTGTAGTCCAGACTAAAGACCAGAAAAGGCTCTGCCTAAAACCATTAAAATAGTTTACTGTGTTAAAATTTGCCAATTCTGGCAATAATGCTAATTGTTAAGCTTTTCCTACATAAATCATGGAAAAACTAAACATCACTAGAAAAATTTAAAAATCTACTTATCCTTAAAATAGTCTCATTTTTTTAAGATTTTATTTATTTATTATCTATCTATCTATCTATTTATTTATTTATTTATTTCACAGAGAGAGAGAGAGAGAGAGCGAGAGGGAACATAAGCAGGGGTAGTGGGAGAGGGAGAAGCAGGCCTCCCGCCGAGCAGGGAGCCCGATGTGGGGCTCGATCCCAGGACCCTGGGACCATGACCTGAGCCGAAGGCAGACGCTTAACGACTGAGCCACCCAGGTGCTCCATCCTTAAAATAATCTTAAAACTTATTGTGTACCAGTGGTTTGCCAATGGTTACATTTTAAAGCATACACAGCTTATAGGAATCTTTGTTCTACTGGTTCTTCACAATAAGGATTGTTTCTATATTACAATGATCACACCTTAAACCAGCACTTTCCATTCCTTCTCTTGACCAGGCACATATAGAAAAATGGAATATGTGTACAGCAGCTTGGGGGCAAGGCTGCCTTAGCCAGGGAGAGTCTAGTGAGTGTTCTCACCTAGCCACGCTACCCTGTGATACTTCTGACAAGTATGGCGCAAGTCCCAGGCTCAAAGGTGGTCTTGAAGAGGCTATTAAGATTACTAAGGTATCAACCCTGATGATGGTGTCTCAAGTTTACTCAGAAAGATAATGGTTGAGAAAACATTCATCACTATCGAGTGCTTTGTGCAGCTTCTACATCTTGGACTCTGTACCAAGCAGCGAAAAAGGTCTGAATTACTAAGAGTGTATAACCACAAGGAGAAATTTGAACTTTCTAGTCACATTTTAAAGACTGTGCTGCTCTGTGGCTCCTTTTTTCTTTTCCCTATAGGAGGAAACTTCCACCAGACTCTTCTATTTAAACAGCAATTCATAGCAGTAGATTAGTTTGCCACGTTAATCTACAATTTGGGCATTGCATCTTTATTTAGTATCAAAGACCTTACAGACCTTAGAGATCATCTTGCCTTGACAGATGACCAAACTAAGGTTGAGAGAGGGTAACTGACTTTTGAAAGGTAAAATACACTACCATGGAGTTGCCATCTTTTGACCTTTTTTCTCATCTGGTGTTATAACTCCATTTTACAGATGGGAAAAATAAGGCTCTGAGAGGTCAAGTGCTCTCTTCCAAGTAGAAAGTTAATCAGCAGCACAGTGTATTTCTTAACTTATAATGTGCTATGACTGCTTTGGTTATATCAAAGTCCACTGCCAGTCTCACAAGCTAGGTGTAGCTGAGCCCTTTCATTGTGCAGCTGCCTCCTGCCTATATGGAGGCCTTACTGAGTTCAAGGGAACTCTGCCTAGGGAAGAGATAGTGTCCATATTTTGGCTTGGAGAAAAAAACAGAAGAAAATTTTCTCCTTTTCTGTTTATATGGCATTTTTTGTCCTCCTCGATGGATTGAAAGTTTTACACGATTTTTTGTGTCCCTCAAAATGTTTGGTCTTTATGTGAAGCATGTTCCAAATGAAGATCAATTGCAGCTACAAATTTAATTCCTTCCCTAGTAGTTGAAATTTAAAAAATGTTACTTAAAATATTTATTGACTTTTCACCTCATTGTAAATAAAGTTTGTCCATGGGTGGGGAGAGTTGGGAATTTTTATTAGAAATATTTAGGTTCTTCCTACATTAAGTTTCATCTATGCAACTGAACTGCTTTGTGTGGGTAGGTTTTAGGTGATTCATTCTCAAAATGAGGAAAGTGATTGACCTATGATCATTTTTGGAGATGGAGGAGACCTTTATGGTCACTTGCATAAATCCTTTTATTTTACATGGAAGGAACAAGTTCAGAATGATTAGATGACTTGTCCAAGGTCACCAGATAGTAAGTAGAGGAGCAAGAACACAATTTTTTAAACCCTTGTTACGTGCACGCTGCATTGTCATGCTACCTCCATCCGATGAGAGATTTAAACAATTCTGCAAATTTTCAAAGAGGTCTTTTGACAAAGAAGTTAATTGTGATCATTCAAAACAGAAAGTGTGATCATAAATAAGCAAACTAGCTGGTTTCCCCATTTGCCTGAGTCAATGTGATTTCCGTCTGCAATACAGAAAACCAACTCAAACTAAACTCCTATTTTATACGGTTTCACACACGTCTCTCATATCAGGATAAAAAATTATGTTCAGTGTTTTACTCAACAAATATTTTCATGTTAATATTAGCATTTTATCAAAACGCAAGTCATAAAACTATTTTCCTATTTCTAAAGGTACTTAAAAACCTGAGAAATACAGAAATACTGTGTGTGTGCATGCATGTTAAAACAGCCTACTAAAAGACTTACATTTAGGATTTAATATAAGCTTATTTTACCTTTCCTGGGGCATTCTTGTACGCCTGCATTTTCATGCACTTTTCTACGCCCAGTGTTAACACGAGATTGCACATAATTGTATGGGGTTTGCCTGTAACCCTGGATTTGAAGTTGCTGTTTGGCTGAAATGAGTCTGTTTTTGAGGACTTCATTCTGTCTTTCAAGCTCATGAACTTTCTCTTGCAGCTGCTCCATCATTTCTTCCATTTCCACATCTCGTCCCAGCCGCTTGGGGCCGCCACCAACCTGCTCATATCTTTTCTTGTCATTAACTAGCCGTATTAACTTGGTGGCCATTCTAGGGAAATAATAAAAAGATGAAAAGGAATGTGAGAAGTCAGCATAAAATGCATTCTGTTGAAAGGAACATAATCACTGTGAGGACTTCAGTGCAGAACCTGAATAATAAATTTCAGGTTTTGATGTAACTATTACTGCCTGTGAAGAATCCTTTGATGATAATTGAAACCACTGGGCAACAATCTGCTTTATAGCACTGACAAATAACAGTTTCCTAAGGCTTATCATTTAAGGTTAGTAAAGAGAGGACACATATTTACTCCATATGTTCCCCAAATGCAATTTTTAACGCATGACCTTATGTAGGAATGCTGTATGCACTTAAATGCAGCTACAGATTGTGGATGTGGTGGGTTATAGATGTGAGCCACAGTAAGTTACAACTTTTGGAAAGTGTGTTAAGACTATGCAGCATTTAGGTGATATGTTTCAGGTGAACTGTTTTCAGGTTCTCTAAGATTAAGACACGTTACGAATACAAAAATGTTAGGATGCATAGGTACACACAGATAAAAAGCCCAGCGAAAAATTCAGAGAAACCGAAATGTGCCACTAAATGTTGCTTAGTGCCCAAGAAACATTCATGTTTAATGGTAGAAAATACTTAGATGCAGAAAGTATTACTTTAATGCTACCTTTAAATTTAGAGAGAAGTTGTGCTTTTGATATCTTAGGAGTTTATACCTTTCATTCTTTTAAGTTTTGATAAAAACTGGTTAGACAGAACAAAAGACAGAAAGGGCACATGGGGGTGATGTAATATACATGTACGGAAAACATGCCTGACAGTGAATGGAAAAATCTTGGCAGGACAAGAAAGAAAAGGTGGCTTTGATGAGAGACACAAGTTCAAGACTTTACAAAATTGGTCGCACATCTTCAATAGCTGATTCTAGTTTACAGTGAATCTATTTTTATAAAGAGCCAGACGGAGATTGAAAATAAAAACTCACTTCATTTTTCTTTAAACGGGGTTTGCTTTATTTTAGCATGGTTATGGACAGAAGCTTTTACTTAAGAGAACAAAAGTGAAATAAAAAAATGCTTAATAGCTTTGGGATGTCATAGAACAACCTTTTTTTGCCCTAAGCAGAGTCCTCTGTAAAAGCAGTAGTAATACATGTCTATCTACACTTCTGGCTACTCGGCCTACAGCATGTGGCATCAGGGAGAGCTATGCATAACATAATCAGTTAAGATTGTTTTCTCTTTCCCTTGAAGCAAATCCATTAAACATGCTTTATAAGGGATACAGGATAATAAAAACCAAGATCCAAGAGTACCACAAACACCCTAGTAAAATAATCAATGGATTAGTTCCTTTTCCACCGAATCCAGAGGATGATATATCATTGGGAAATTTGGGCAGGTATCATAAGCCCAGCAGAGCCACACATTCTATCTAGCCCTTTAATGAGTTTAGGATCCTTTGCCCCGCCCGATGGTTTAGCCATAGAAATATCGTTGCTATCTAACTGAGATGTCAACCTAAATATCTGAATCTTTTGTTTCAGAGAGACTATCACGGGATAGAGATCACATTCAAAAGACACAGGTATAATATAAAAAAAAAAGACAACATAAGGAGAATAATAAATGACCCAAATTTTTAAGGAAAGAAAAGCACATCAGTAGAGTGGTTTTAAATTCCTTCAAGGATGTTCAAGTCAACTTTTTGTCAGGAAACAAGATTACATGTTTGTCCAGTAAAAGCAGTAATTTTCATTTGTTTGATGTGCTTATTTGGTGGTATTAACGCATTGTATGTGATCTGGTAAAGTTTGAGTACTTACTTAAAAAGTTGGTTTATCAAATCTACATTTATGCTAATGTGATACTAATTGCATCTTAAGGATAAATTTAAAAGCAGTTCTGGGGCATCTGGCTGGCTCAGTTGGTAGAGCATGCGACTCTTGATCTTGGGGTTGTAAGTTTGAAACCCCATGTTGGGTGTGACGATTACTTAAAAATTAAAAAAAAAGAAAAAAAAAGAGCAGTTCTACATGTGCCTCTAGGTAATGTCCGTGGTGTGAAATTCAGGAGGATTTTAGAGCTTTGGGTCACAGTGGTCATTGGATCACTGCTCTCAGGGCTAAGTAAAATAACATCGCAGGAGGTTAAATGGCTTGAACATAATACCATAGGCCAGTGGCAGAGAAATAATAGAACACATGCATACAGCTGGACTCCTAGCCGAGTCCTTTTTTCATTAAACTACATGGCTCATTATTAGGTTGTTTTATATTTTCTGGCTAGGACAAATTGCTAATGAGGTCAAGGTTGTGAATTCAATTATTTTACTGACCAATTAGGCTTACAAAGGAAAAAAAATTGTTCAGTGGTCATAGAGTACATTCCTCATTCCGATAGGACATGTGTGTGTTACTGGTCAGAAAAGGAATCAGGCAAGTGAGTCACATGTCTTGAAAAAAGACATTACCATGACTCAAAAATGAACTCAAAGTAAAAGCGCCATACACAGTAGGTCAGTGGGTCATTAAAATAAAGTCCACAGAGTAGAACCTGAACTAGAATCACCCCTTTAGGATGCATTCTAAGCAGAATCCTCCCCCCTCACCCATCTTCTTTCTTCCATAGCTGTCTCACCTTTTCATTTTACCTAGAACATGAATATGAATACAGGCCTGTTGAAGCTTACAAATAGGAATGTGCTTTTTTGTTTTTAATGCCACACATTCATAAGATAGTCAAAGTGTTTCTTGAACAAGAAGGTATGAAAGAATATCTACTCTTAAGAAGTTATCCCAGCAAAAATTTTTTGCACACAAATCAAGTGATAACGTTTCTTCAGAAACAGTAGAGACTCTTTTAAATAGAGATTCTAGACTCATCCAAGCAAAGTTAAACATGTTCCAACTATTGAAGTGATGTTCACATTAGTAAACCCCAAATCTTAAGGGAACATGCATTCTAACAAATTAGAATAGCTAATTACTTTTTCAAACTTTCATTTTAAACCAAGGCATTTAAAAAACAGATGCTTTGGTCATTTGATTAAACTATAAATATTAAACCATAAGTTATTTATAGATATGATATACTTGTGGCACTCTTAGCTATTAGCTCTTTCTTTCAAATAGCAACTTCAGACATAATAAACACTCATCATCTTTTTGGTTTATTATTCTAGTTTTTAAGATCTTCCATCTTTAAAAATTGTATTTATTTACAACCTGCCTTGTTCCAAGAAAGATTCCAGGTGGAGTTTTCAATTAATTTTATAAAAAAGCATATCCTCCAAACTTCACAGAGTCAGGAGAAAAAGCTAAAAGCTTTTTATCATAACCTTTTAATTTTATCCTCTTGCTTGCGGGCATGCTGTTTAAGCAAAATGTTCTCATCATGCAAACGCAAAAATCTGTCTTCCAGTTCCTCACGACTGATACGTGACACTGCCTGGCGAGACTTCATTGTCCGTGTTGTTGAAGTTTCTGTAAAAATGCCAAGGTAATTAATAGTGGGATTACTTAAAATAGTCTCTTAAAATGATAACTGTTGATATTAATATAATCTCTGACCCACTCATCTTTCTTCCTTTGTGACCCACTATTAAGATTGTTTTAGAAAATGTTACAGTGTTGTTTACATCACCAATCAGAGGGAAGAATAATAATCTTTGCTATTAAAAGTTTACATGTAATATTAAGGATTTGAACAATAGCAGTATCCATTCAAAATGGTATTTAGATAACCATTCCTTAAGAATGTAAGATGGAACCCTGATTCAATAAGACTTTTCAACTTATATGCTCAATGTTGAAAAAAACAAAAGATTATCTAAAAGTATTTTTTTTTTTTTTTTTACAGAGGCAAGAGTTATAATTTGGTGAACATAGCATATTTTTCAGAGCTATGTATGGGTTTTGGGTTCTAGAAAATAAACTGTAATTTGCAAGTACAAACAACAAACCTTCAAAAATCATTTATAAGCTATCTTACTTTTTTTTTTTTTTTTTTTAAGATTTATTTGACAGAGCGAGAGCAGGAACATAAGCAGGGGGAGTGGGAGAGGGAGAAGCAGGCTTCCCAGCAAGCAGGGAGCCCGATATGGGACTCAGGACCCTGGGATCATGACCTGAGCCGAAGGCAGACACTTAACGACTGAGCCACCCAGGCGCTCTATCTTATGTATTTTTAAAGAACTTTTATGCCTTTTAACATGTATATATAATTTTTTACATATGCTTAAATTTGGTATTTTCCATATCACTGGCTAATTTGCATTAATCATCCAAAAGAAACAAAGAACAAATGGACAAAGGTTAAAGCCCCTATGGCGGGTTACTGAGGACAAGAGTTGAACTTAAGGTAGCAAATTCCAATAAACAGCTTTGCACAATTGACATTTATTTGTATTCGAATACCTGGTACTCCACCAAAGATCTAAAGCAAAGCTTGAACATACTTTTTACTTTCAAAAATAAAACCTGTATAGTCAAATTTATCTTTTTCAATGAACAATGCACTGACCGCCTTTCTGTGGTAGTTCAAGGTGGCCACTCGAATTGTTCTAATTAACAGGGGTATGAAGACACCTTAGTGGAATATATTTGATATCACAGCAGTCTCAATGACAAATGCAGTAGCATGACAGCAGAGCTGACACCAAACAACAAACAAAAACACAGCTCTACACTCTGAATTGTTCCTCAAAGCTGTGTTTTTCATTCTCAATTTGAAAGTGACTTTTTAGCTCTAGGGCAACCACTAAGTGATAAAAGGATAAAGGAAACCTTTAATGTATAGTAATTTGATAAAACAAAGTCAGTATCACTTGGATAAACAAACCATTTTGAGATACTCTACTTGAAAGGCAAAATTTTTTAAATATGGCATTTCCCCCCATATAAAATTTAAACATAAAGAAACATTTTAATGGTGAATGTGATTTAAACCAGGCAATTCAGTTTGGAGGCTTGATACTCTCTGTGTAGTTTCTACTGATGTGTGGAATTTTAAAAAGATGATTTATAACAATTCTTTATCAGAACAGAGGGGGATTTTACATTTTCTATGAGCTGTTGATAATTGATGCATGCAGTAAAATACCATATGTTGTTCTAAACTCTCCATGTTCCTGTTTAGTCCAATCAAGAGCTATATAGTTACTTAAATGGCTTCGTTTGTAAGGATATCAGAAATATTTTAAATTAAAAGAAAAGAAGTTACTGATCAAAGTTCATAACGATAATAAATAACAGCTGGCCATACCTTGTAATCCTCCCATTCCAGAGAGGTTTAGACCTATATCTTTCACAGGCAGGTCTCCTGCCGTCTCATCAGTGGGACGAGACATGGCCTATCTGTGGAGAAAAGAAAATTCAAGTAAGATCTTTCCAAAGTGTAACATTAACTATGCAATGGAATGAACCAAATAAAATGAATAAAGCATTATGACTTTAACGGACATCCATTGTCCAGATGTGCTGCTTGAAGAAGGTGAAAGCTTCTATTTTTTTTTATTCTTATGCTAATCCCCTACATTACATCATTAGTTTTAGATGCAGTGTTCCATGATTCATTGTTTGTGCGTAACACCCAGTGCTCCATGCAGAATGTGCCCTCCTCAATACCCACCACCAGGCTAACCCATCCTCCCACCCCCCTCCCCTCTAGAACCCTGTTTGTTTTTCAGAGTCCATCGTCTCTCATGGTTCGTCTACCCCTCCGATTTCCCCCGCTTCATTCTTCCCCTCCCGCTACCTTCTTCTTCTTTTTTCCTTAACATATATTGCATTATTTGTTTCAGAGGTACAGATCTGAGATTCAACAGTCTTGCACAATTCACAGCGCTTACCAGAGCACATACCCTCGCCAGTGTCTATCACCCAGTGACCCCATCCCTCCCACCCCACCCCCCACTCCAGCAACACTCAGTTTGTTTCCTGCGATTAAGAATTCCTCATATCAGTGAGATCAAATGATACATGTGAAAGCTTCTATTTTAAAAGCAATACTACATTCAATTAGTGTTCCTTTCACCAGTATATTTCCTATAGTTTGCTTAGGAAATGAGGTAAGAATATCATTCTTCCTTCTCTCTTTTTATTTCTTGATCTGAACAAAACCAATTCCCCCAAATTTAAGAAATACTTCCTCTCCGTCCCCCAGCCCCTTCTCTGCCCCCAAAAGTAAGCAGGTAACTTGGAAAAAATCTAGTCAGAAAACTTGATTCAAATGGTTGTTCTATTATTTAGTAGCTGGTCGAGTCACCGAATCTCGCTGAGTTTCAGTTCCTTAATTTAATTTTATTATTATTTTTTTAAAAGTCATTTTACTTTGTTTTATATACATATATATAAACATTTTATTTATTTGTCAGAGAGAGAGAGGGAGCACAAGCAGGGGGAATGGCAGGTAGAGGGGGAAGCAGGCTCCCTGCTCAGCAGGGAGCCTGATGCGGGACTCGATCCCAGGACCCTGGGATCATGACCTGAGCCAAAGGCGATGCTTAACCGACTGAGCCACCCAGGTGCCCCTATATATGTATTTTTAAGTAAACTCTACCCCCAACACGAGATCAAAAGTCACATGCTCTACTGAAAACTGAGCCAGCCAGTTGCCACAGTTCTTTAACTTTAAAAATGGAGAAAATAACAGCTATCTCACAGAGTTATTCCAAGGGTGAGATGGCAAATTAAAAGCAGTTAGCACATTTGCCTGGGACGTCAATATTACTTGAATATTAATTTTTAGCTTGGTGTACAAGTGAGCGGTCGGTCCAGGTTTTGTCAAAGATGTTTCATAAATTCACCAGCGGAGTTTGTCTTTGTTCTGTCCTTTCTTTGTTGCCATGAGGCCTAGTCCCAGGGCTTCCTACCTCAACATACAAGCTGTCCAGTTAATTCTGGCATCTTTACAGTTCCTATTCTTCAGAGATGCACCACAGTAACTCAGTTTTGTATGAGGTTATTATAAACGGTCCATGCAATGTCTAGTATGTGGAAAAAAAAAGATTTTATATTTTCATTTCAAACCACCCCAAAAGCCAAATGAAGATGCCCTAAGGCAGAGGTACGCAATCTCTAGAATGTTGGGCCTAGAATGTAAAGTCCAAGAGAATATCCAGCTTATTTGTCTTGTGCATCTCTGCACGGTATTCTCAGAGGCCAACACAGAGCTTGGCACATAGCAGGCATTCGCTAAATAGTTGCTGAATGAATGGAACCCATGGAGCTTTAGGGTCTGTAGACCCAAGAGATGGTTTATCAGATCTTGTATGCATATGTGTATATGCAATATCTTTAGGGAAAGGGTTCATAACCTTTATTATAACTCGTCAAAGGTCAACTGCATTTAGCTGTGGCATAAACAATGAACAGACATACACCTGAGGGATCACTTCCTACTTCTTTTGGAAACATTTCTACAGGAAAGATCAGTTTTAGGAACCAAATTATCAAGCAGTTTAAACATAGGACACTTGTGAAAACGATTAACTCTGCCATGGTAGAGTTATGGTAACTTTTATAACAATGATGGTGGTGGTGGTGGTATTAACATTTACTTAATGCTTACTAAAATGTGCCAGGCGCTCTTCTAAGTGCTCCGATAATACGAATTAATCAAATATCTCACAATATCCCTGTGAGGTTGTTACTCAAATGATTCCTTCTTTACAAATGAACAAAACCAAGACACAGCTTAGGTAATTTGCCCAACGTCACACATCTAAGAAGTGGTCGTCTGGTCATATTTTTGATTGTCATGATTGGGAAGGTGGAGGGCAGTGTTACTGGCATCTAGAGGCCAGAGATGATGTTAAACATCCTACAGTGCACAGGAACCACAACAAAGAATTGTCCGGCTCCAAATGTTAACAGCGCCGAGACTGACAAACCCTGCAAAGTGCTGTCACACCTCTTCAACACCATCTAATGTTATCCCTCCTTGCTCACCATGCTCCACTCAACTTTCCTCCTTTAGGTTCCTCAAATCCACGGTACTCTTGTCTTGCCCAAAGCCTTTGCATTAGCTGGCTCCTCATTCTCTGGGGCTCAGCTCAAATGTCACTTCCTCAGAGATGCCTTCCCTGATCACCTTCTGTCAGAGTACTCTTCCTCCCAAATTCTTCACTGTTTATTTCCATTGTAGCAATCATCTCTAGCTAAAATTATCTTATTTGTTTACTAGCTCATTACTAGTCTGTCTCCACTAAGAAAGTATAAGCATCTCCAGATGGGTATCAGCCCTATTCACAGCGGTAGGGAAGAGTGTCTGGGGCAAGGTGGGCACCGAGATTAATATTTACTTAATGATTAAATGAATACCTGGCATTGAGACTAAAATGGTAAACAGAATCCCTGCCTTTATGGGGGTAATAAGCTATGGGGGTAATCAGACGCTAAACACATAATTATAAATAATTAAGCAAACAATAGGCCATTCAGGAGTCTTAAGGGTCTACCAACCAACCCTTAACGCAGGGCTAATGAAAGAACTGTGTTTATGTGCCCTTCTGCTTGAAGGACTTGGATAGGCACGGCAATTAGCATCAACTCTCAACAGCTAGGGTTTATGGCTGAGATATATATAAAATTTCAAACCGGTGCTGGGCGTGGGGATAATGCGCGGGCTGTGATTCGGGCCTGAGGATGTGGTCTCGTGCTGGGCTGCTTTTCACGCGAGCAGAACTCTAGTGCCTTCTCTAGGGCGCAGAGCAGACCCCAGGACCCCGACCCGTGCTGCAGGTAGAGGGTGGGCCACCTCCGTCCCCCTCGACTCCCCCGGAGTACTCACCGCCACTCTCTCCCCGCAGCTAGCTACGGTTGCTATAGCGCCGACGGCGTGTTGGTCGGCTGGCCGAGAGGAGCACGGGAAAAACATGGCAGGCTCCGTTGCCTCCTGGGAAATGTAGTTTTGCTCCAGCCCTAGCCCGCCCGCTCGCAGAGGAGCTGTCGGCCCTGGGAAATTCTCGAGCCCCAAACCCCGAGGCGCTCTCGAGCGCCTCCGCCTTGCATCCTGGGAATGGTAGTTCTCGTGGCTCGGACGGAGAATGGCGCCGGGCGGGAGCAGGTCGCCGAGAGAACTACAAGCAGGAGGCGGGGTCCAGGGAGAGGGATCTACGCGGCTAGCAGTGGCGAAGGCAGTTGTAGCGGCAGCATGAAGCGGACCCCGACCGCCGAGGAACGAGAGCGCGAAGCTAAGGTATGTCGGCCTCTCGGGAGTCTGGGATCCTTCGTGCACTTGTAGCTAGGGGCCGGGAACCGGAAGGGCTTGGTTGCATGGCGAGCGGACGCAGGGTCTTAAGCCGAGGGATGACAGGGCCTTGTCAGTAAGGGAACCAGAGACATTGGGGGATATACATACATTCATGCTGGTCGGGATGCAGGCCTAGTCCTGTTGGATCTGCTCACCAAGGAGAATCACGACACCCATTTCCTTTTCCTGCTTCTGCGCCTCATGCCTTGGTCAAATTTGGAGCTACGCTGGTGCCTCAGTTTACCGGGATGACCGTGATCGTAACAGTTGTTCTTTCTCTTCAGTAATGGTTTCCGAGGACTGAGATTGGTTCAGATGAAGTATCTGTGCGGTCAGAGGTGTTTATTTGGAACAGTTGTCTTCAGTGGCTGCCTGTTGTCTTCAGCACAGCGGATATGAACCTAACTACAATCCTGTTTTCCACCTTTGGGGTTTAGCTTCTGGTAGTTGCCATTCCATGGATGGCAGTAATAAACATCTACAGCGACTTCTTCTTTTTTTTTTTTTTTTTTTTAGCTTTTATTACATGTCAGGATCTGCGTTAAGTTCGTAAAATTTATATTATTTCATGTTCTTACCATAGCAGATTGCGAGATAGATATTATGCAGATGGAGTACCAATAGTCCTGTTTTACATATGAAGACTTAAGGTTCAGAAGAATTGGGTGTTTTCCTTTCTCTCACTCCCCAAATCAAGCCCTGTTGGTTTGTTTACATATGTCGGTAACCTGTCCACTTTTTCTATCTCCACCACCTTGGACCAAGCTACCATTATCTCTTTAATGGATGTTGCAAGAGTCTCCTTGCTGGTCTACACTTACTCTACTCCCTAAAAACTCCCTTGTCTCCTTCCACACAACCAGTCTCTTTTGCACACTATGGAGAGTGGTATTTTCGAAGCGCAAATCGAATCATGTCCCTTTCCTTCCTCCCTCCTCTGCCAACCACCTGTTTAAAAATCTTCCATGACGTTCTGTTGCCCTTAGGAGAAAGAGAAGACTTCACGTGGCCTACAATGTCTTGCGTGGTTTGGACCCTACTTATTTCTACAGCCTCATGGGACCTGACACTCTCCCTGCTCTCTACCCATCAGCCACTTTGGCCTTCTTGAAAGGCCCTCTTTCCTGCTTTATCTGGTTACATAGCCTTTACACATGCTGTTATGTTGCCTACTCTATGTTAGGCAAATATTAGAAGTGAGGACCAATGGTAACTAAAACACACAATTCTTGCTCTTGTAGAATTTAGAATCCTACAAGTGAGTTTGTCTTAGGGCAATACTTCTATGGATTTAAAATATAAAGTCTGGGAGCGCCTGGGTGGGCTCAGTTGGTTAAGTGTCTGCCTTCGACTCAGGTCATGATCTTGGGGTCCTGGGATTGATCCTCGCATCGGGCTCTCTGCTCAGTGGCGAGTCTGCTTCTCCCTCTCCCTATGTGATTTCTCTTGCTCTTATTTATTAGATAAATAAAATCTTTAAAAAAATATAAAATCTGTCCTATAATGACCTGAGTTGTAACAGGGTTTCGCCAGGGGCCTGAAGTTTTCTTGCTAGAGTCTGCCTGTGAAATAGACAGTATACTAAAGATGGATTTAGAGGGGGGAGGATCCTTCTGCATTAGTCTACAGCAGTGCAGAGAAAGAGGTCAATGTCACCCAATGGCGTTGTATATGATGTCTTTCTCACCTTTTAGCTTTACATTTATGTAAAGACCTGTGAAAATTTATTGAGCATCTATTATTTACTAGACACTGGGATTATGACTTAAGCTAAGATAGAATCTCTGGACAAAGGAGCTTTTACTCTACTGAAACCTTACCCTTTGCCTGTGTGATAGTGACCTGTCATCCACCTTTTATGGATGTGGAAACTGAGGCGTGAGGAAATCATGACTTGCCCAAGGCAAGTGTGGAACTAGGGCTCAGAACCAGGTCTTCTGACTCAAAGCTTTTTTCCATTTTCAAGGTGTGAAACATGTTGAATTGACAGAGCAAGTTGTCTTCTGGTGTAAAGAATTCCTTTGATATTTATTTGAAATTTACTTATGAACATATTATTGGTTAGAACAAAGTATAGGCAATTAAGTTTTAAATTTTAAATAGAAAATGGTCAGTTACTCATGACTTTATTTTCTAATCAACTTCATTGAGGTATAATTCATGTACAATAATTTGCACCCATTTATAGTGTACAATTGACGAGTTTTGACAGGTGTATACACCTGCGACACCACCATCATAGTTGACATAGAGAACCTTTCAGTCCCTTCTAGAAATTTCCTCTTGATTTGTAGTCAGTGTCCCCCCCACTTTGGCTCCCAAGCAATCATCAATGATGTTTTCTGTCACTGTAGATGAGTCTGTATTTTCTAGGATTTCATATAAATAGAAACAAACTGTATGTACTGTTGAGCCTGTCTACTTTCACTCAGCATTTTTGAGATTTTTGAGATTCATTCATGGTGTCCTGTGTATCAGTAGTTCATTCCTTTTTATTACTGAGTGATAGTCTACTGTGTGGAACTACATGTATTGTTTATTCATTCACCTGTTGCTGAAGAACATTTGGATTGTTTCTGGTTTGGGGCTGTTATGTAAAAAAGCTGCTATGACCATTCATGTATAAGTCTTTGTCTTTGTTTCTCTTGGATAAACACTCAGGATTCCAATTGCTCAGTTCTTTGTTTAGCTTTACAAGAAACTGCCAAAGTGATTCTGACATTTTCATTAGTTTTTTAGGGCTGCTGGAACAAGTTACCACGATCTTGATGTCTTAAAACAACAGAAATTTATTCTTAGTTCTTTTTTTTTTTTAAAGATTTTATTTATTTATGTGACAGAGAGAGACACACACAGCGAGAGAGGGAACACAAGCAGTGGGAGTGGGAGAGGGAGAAGCAGGCTTCCCGCAGAGCAGGAAGCCCAGTGCAGGGCTCGATCCCAGGACCCTGGGATCACGACCTGAGCCGAAGGCAGATGCTTAACGACTGAGCCACCCAGGCGCCCCAGTTCTGTCTTAGTTCTAAAGGTAAGTCTGGATGCGGGGTTTTCACAGGTCCTGGTCCTTCTGAAGGCTCTAGGAGAGAATCCTTCCTTGCCTCTTTTAGCTTTTGATGACTCCTGGTATTTCTTGGTTTGGGCAGCATAACTTCAGTTGGCTTCTGTGTTCCCATGGCCACCTTCTCAGTGTTTTTTTTTTTTTTTTTTTTGTGTGTGTGTGTGTGTGTGTGTGAAATCTCCCTCTCCTTTCTCTAGTAAAGACACGGTCGTTATATTTAGGGCCTGCCCTAAATCCAGGATGATCTTAATCTCAAAATCCTCAGTTTAATTACACCTACAAAGACCCTTTTTTTCCAAATAAGATCACATTTACAACAACTGTGGATTAAGTTTGGACATATTTTGGGGAATGTTATTCACACCCAGTACACCATTTTATATCTTCATCAGCTGTGTACGAGAATTCCAGTTGTTCCATGTCCTCACCGATACTTAGTATTGTCAGTCTTTAAAATTTTAGCCATTCTAGTGGCTGTGTACTGGTAGCTCATGGTGGCTTTAATTTGCATTTCAGTGACAACTAATGAGTTTGAGTATCTTTTTTAAAAAGTTTTTGAGGTATATCTTATGTACTATAAAACCTCTTTTAAGTGTACAATTCAGTGATTTGTAGAATGTTTAGAGAGTTGTGCAGTCATCACCATAATTGCATTTTAGAACATTTCCATCATCTCCCAAAGAAGATGTATTCATTTGTAGTTTATTCTCCATTCCCACCTCCTATTCCTAGGTATCCACTAATCAATTCTCTTTTCTCAAAGTTGCCTTTTCTGGAGGTTTCATGTAAATGGAGTCAGACAATATGTGGTCTTTTGTGTTTGGTTTCTTTCACCCAGCATAATGTTTCGAGGTTCATCCATGTTGTAGCATGTATCAATACTTTGTTCTTGTTTATTACTAAATAGTATAGTATTCCAGTGTATGAATATACTGCATTTTATTTAATCCATTCACCAGTTGATGGATAATATTTGGGTTGTTTATGCTTTTTGGCTATTATGAAAAATGCTGCTATGAACATTCATATTCTACTTTTTGTACAGACACATATTTTCCTTTCTTTCGGGTAGAGGCCTAGGAGTGGAATTGATGGTCACATGGTAAATCTGTATTTAACGTTTTGAGAAACTGCTGTACTGTTTGTTTTGGTCTGAATGTTTGAGGCCTCCCAAAATTTTTATGTTGAAATCCTAATCCCCAAGGTAATGGTATTAGAGGTAGGGACTTCTGGAGGTGATGAGGTGACTAGGAATGAGATTAGTGCCTTTATGAAAGAGGCCTGAGAGAGCTCCTCATCCCTTCTGCCATGTGAGGACACAGCCAGAAGTTTGGAGTCTGCAACCCTGAAGAGAGTCCTCACTTTAACCCGACCATGCTGGTACCAAAATCTTGGACTTCCAGCCTCCAGAACTATGAGCAATAAATTTCTCCTGTTTATAAGCCACCCTGTTTGTGGTATTTTGTTATAGCAGCCCGAATGGACTAAGACATTGTTTTCCAATGCGGGTGCACCATTTTATGTTTCCACCAGCAATGCTTGAGGGTTCCAGTTTCTCCACATACTTGTCACTTCCTGTTACTGTCCTTTGTTATAGCCATCTTAGTCGGTGTAAGGTGTATCTCATTGTGGCTTTTTAAATTTTTTTAAAAAGATTTTATTTATTTGAGATAGAGCTTGTGAAAGAGAGCATGAGTGGGGAGGGGGTGGGGACAGAAGGAGAAGCAGGCTTCCCACTGAGCAGAGAGTCAGACACTCGATTCTATCCCAGGACTCTGGGATCATGACCTGAGCCGAAGACAGATGCTTAACTGACTGAGCCATCCAGCTGCCCCTCATTGTGGCTTTGATTTTCATTTCCCTAACGTGTAATGATGCTGAGTTTGTCATGTGTTTATTGACCATGTATATATTTGTTTTTGTGAAGTGGCTGTTCAGATCTTCTGCCCATTTTTTGGGTTCAGTTGTCTTCTTAATACTAAGTGTTATGAGTTGTTTATATTTTCTAAATGTAAGTTCTTTGTTGACAGTATGTACTGTGAACATAGTTTTCCAGTCTTTTAGTTTACTAAATGGTTTTTTGAGGAGCGAAAGTACTTAAGTTTGATAAAGGTCTAATTTATTGATATTGCTTTTTATCATTAATGCATTTTGTGTTATATCTATGAAATCGTTACCTGTCCCAAGGTCACAAAGGTTTCTTGTTTGCTTTTTAAATTAAACTCGATCATCCCCATAATGGGTAATATTACTTTTGGTTTTCTTTTCTCTTTGAAATAACTTAGATTGTGTTTTCTTCTTGTGATTGCTTATGCTGTAGACTTTTATACAGTGTCCAAGTCTGGAGGGTGAATGCAAAGGCTGGACTAAATGTTATCTAGTTTTCCAGATAACGTTTATTTGATCTGTGTTAAAGCCTAAGAATGCACCAAAGTATATTCATGCATTTTTAAAATGAATTTTTCTTGTAAGACATACAGTGGCATGGTCCCAATCAGTATTTGGTAGTCTCAGTTGGAACCACGGCCTTTAAAATTTCCTTGCTGCTGGGATGGAGGGTTGGCACCCCGTGCTTCAGTTTCTCCAGCCAGAAAATGGAGTCAAGCATGGCTTCTTGTGCGGGTTGCTGTGAGGATCCATCGTGATGAGGTTTGGCCCCTGTGCCAGGGACACAGTAGACTCGGCTTGGAATGAGTTTGGTTGTCCAAGGGGCCCTCTACTGATCCAGGGTTGCCCCCATGCTTTTGTTTTTCACAGGTAACATAATTTGTTATTTTAAAATAATTCAAAATTCATAGAAGGCTGCAAGAGCAGAACAGAGAGCTCTCACAGTCCTATCATGCAGATTCACAACTTGTTAACGTCTTGCCACATTTGCTTTTTTGCTTTCTCTCTCCCTATATATACACATGAACCATTATTATTATTATTTTTAAAGGTTTTATTTATTTATTAGAGAGTGAGCGAGCAGGAGCCAGAGGAGCGGCAGAGAGAGAGGGAAAGGGAGAAGCAGGCTCCCCGCTGAGCAGGGAGCCCAACGTGGGGCTGGATCCCAAGGCCCTGGGATTATGATCATGACCTGAGCCAGAGGCAGACACTTAACCGACTGAGCCATCCAGGTGTCCCTGTTATTTTTTTTAATGAACCATTACAGAGCAAGTTGGAGACCTCAATCCTCTTTACCCCTGAACACTTCAGCATTTATCTCCTAAGAACAAGGACACTTTGTTATATAGAAACATAGTGAATTGTCACATTCAGAAGAGTTAACATTGATAAAATATTATTCCAAAGTCCATATGTAAATTTTGCTAATTGTTCTAGTAATACCTTTTATACTTTTTTTTTTTTTCCTGGCCCAGGTTCTATTCCAGGACCACACATCATCTGTAATTGTCATGTGTCTGGTTTCTTTTAACCTCCTTTAATCTGGTCTCCTTAATTTGGTTCCTCATGCTTTCTTTCATGACATTGATATTTGGGATGAGTAAGGCATTGTTGACATTTGTGATGAGTACAGGCTGTTTGTTTTGTAAGCTATCCCAGTATTCCTGTTTGTCTGATATTTCCTTATGAGGAGATTCAGATTATGCATTTTTGGCGTGTGTATTTCTACAGAAAGATAGGGGCCATTAGAGATCACACATTTACAATTCACGTATTCATCCTGCCTGTAGATGTGTTTTCCTTGGCCCAAACTATGTTTGAAAGTTTCTGAATTATTTTCTAATACAAAGTGGTGATAAAAATCTGGATGTCCAGCTTTCTTGAAAAACTAGACTCTGGCGACACCAGGCATGCGCTGCACTAACTGGAGCTGAAGAATGGCTGCCCCTTGAGAGGGGAAATGGACTTTGCATTTTGCCGCACTCCAGCTTTGCCCATTAGCAGTTTTGAGTATGGGGCTTGAAAGGCAGCCTCCTAGAATCAAGTCCAGCTCCATCACTGATTTGGGCCCGCAGCTTCATTGCTCTGAACCTCAGGTTCTTCACCTGTAAAATTGTGATATTTATGGTCATGGTGAGGATTAAGTGAGATATATGTAAAGCACCTAGAACATTCCTGGCACATATTAAAAATAAAGGTGGTTGTTACCACCATCATGTCATCGGCCTCAGAGTTACCACCTATCCGGTCCCTGTACATATTTTAGCCTATGTTCAGGATATTCATCCAGTACACTTACATCGACTGTCTAATTGGACAGATTTTCTCAATTGGGGTTCCACTAACTTCTCTCCTGTGCATCCCAAATGGTATAAATTACGTACCAGTCTTGGGAGAATTGAGAAAATAGTCATTCAAACCATTTTCTGTGTTCTGTGGTTCAGATGAAGAATCTGGTTAAGTGCCAGGTAGCACTTACCTGGGACTGGGGGCACGTGGGTAAATATGGCGAATTTGGTTCCTTGGAACTGGCTGCCTTTCCATGAAAGGCAATAATTAAGTACCAACAGTAGAGTGGTGAGTTTTGTCATGGTAGCTCCCATGGAAGCTCCCATGTCCCATGGGAGCAAGGAGGATGTAATGTGCTATGGAGGTCACGGAATTCCTTCCTCAGGAAGATCTATTTAACTTGGTCTCGGGGTTATGGAATTCCTTCCTAAGATCTGTCTAAGGATGTATCCTTATGAGAGGCCTGAGACTCCTTTAGAAGTTGTTTAGAAATATTAAACCTGTTCTTTTTTCTAATTCCAATATATTTAACAGTGTTATATTAGTTTCAGGTGTACAGTGTAGTGATTCAACAATTCTATATATTACTCAGTGCTCATCATGTAAGTATACTCTTAATCCCCTTCACATATTTCACCCATCCCCCTACCCACTTCCCCTCTGGCAGCCATCTGTTTGTTCTCTGTAGTTAAGAGTCTGTTTTTTGGTTTGTCTCTTTTTTTCCTTTGTTCATTTGTTTTGTTTCTTAAATTCCACACAGGATTGAAATCATATAATACTTGTGTTTCTCTGACTTGTGTTTTGCTTAGCGTTATACTCTCTAGCTCCATCCGTGTGGTTGTAAATGGCAAGATTTCGTTCTTTTTTTTTTTTTTAAAGATTTTATTTATTTATTTGTGAGAGAGAATGAGAGACAGAGAGCCCGAGAGGGAGGAGGGTCAGAGGGAGAAGCAGACTCCCCGCCGAGCAGGGAGCCCGATGTGGGACTCGATCCCGGGACTCCAGGATCATGACCTGAGCCGAAGGCAGCCGCTTAACCGACTGAGCCACCCAGGCGCCCGATTTCGTTCTTTTTTTATGGCTGAATAATATTCCATTATATAGATACACTACTTTTTTTTTTTTTTTTTTTTTAATGAGTAGGCTCCATGCCCAATGTGGGTCTTGAACTGGTAACCTTGAGATTAAGAATCTCATGCTCTTCTGACTGAGCCAGCCAGGTGCCCCTACACCACATCTTCTTTATCCATTCATTTATCCATGGGTACTTGGGCTGCTTCCATAATTTGGCTATTGATACAGCTGCTGTAAACATGGGGGTGCATGTATCCCTTTGACTTAATGTTTTGGTATTTTTTGGGTAACTATCTAGTAGTGCGATTACTGGATCATAGGGTAGTTCTGTTTTTAATTTTTTGAGGAATCTCTGTATTGTTTTCCATAGTGGCTACACCAGCTTACATTCCTACCAACAGTGCAAGAGGGTTCTTTTTTTCCCATATTCTTGTCAACACTTGTTGTTTCTTGTGTTGTTGTTTTAGCCATTCTGACAGGTGTGAAGTAATATCTCAATTGTAGTTTTGCTTTGTATTTCCCAGATGATCAGTGATGTTGAGCATCTTTTCATGTGTCTGTTGGCCATCTGGATATCTTCTTTGGAGAAATGTCTGTCATATCTTATGCCCATTTTTTAATTGGATTATTTGTTTTTTGGGTGTTGAGTTTTGTAAGGTGTTTTTTTTTTTTTTTTTTTTGTATTTTGGATACTAACCCTTTAGTGGCTAAGTCATTTGCAGACATCTTCTACCATTCAGTAGGTTGTCTTTTAGTTTTGTTGATTGTTTCCTTTACTCTGCAGAAACTTTTTATCTTGAGGTAGTCCCAGTAGTTTATTTTTGCTTTTGTTTCCCTTGCCTCAGGAGACATATCTAAAAGGAAGTTGTTATGGCCCATGTCAAAGAGGTTACTGCCTGTGGTGTCTTCTAGGATTTTTATGGTTTCAGGTCTCACATTTGGGTCTTTAATCCATTTTGAATTTATTTTTGTGTATGGTGTAAGAAAGTGGTCCAGTTTCATTCTTTTGCACATTGCTGTCCAGTTTTACCAACACCATTTGTTGAAGAGACGTCTTTTTCCCGTTGCATATTCTTGCCTCCTTTGTCAAAGATTAATTCACTATATAATCATGGGTTTATTTCTGGGCTTTCTATTGTGTTCCATTGATCTATATGTCTGTTTTTGTGCCAGTGCCATAGTGTTTTGATTACTACAGCTTTGTAGTATAACTTGAAATCTGGAATTGTGATGCCTCCAGCTTTGTTTTTCTTTCAAGATTGCTTTGAGGGAGGGGTGCCTGGGTGGCTCAGATGGTTAAGTGTCTGCCTTCGGCTCAGGTCATGATCCCAGGGTTCTGGGATCGAGTCCCACATCGGGCTCCCTGCTAGGCGGGGAGCCTGCTTCTCCCTCTGCCTCTGCCTCTCTCTCTCTCTCTCTGACTCTCATGAATAAAAAAAAAAAAAAAAAAGATTGCTTTGAGGGGCACCTGAGGGGCACCTGAGTGGCGCAGTATGTTGAGTGTCTTGGTTTTGGTTCCGGTTGTGGTCTCAGGTTCTTGAGATCAAGCCCCGCGTTGGGCTCCATGCTCACTGCAGAGTCTTCTTGG
The DNA here is from genome assembly GCF_011800145.1 of Mirounga leonina. NCBI lineage: Eukaryota > Metazoa > Chordata > Mammalia > Carnivora > Phocidae > Mirounga > Mirounga leonina. The sequence goes on along the minus strand of NW_023270469.1, from coordinate 29,764,275 downwards.
GATTCTCTCTCTCTCTGCCCCTCCCCTCCCCCCAAATAAATGAATAAATCTTAAAAAAAAATTGCTTTGACTATTTGGAGGTTTTTTTTTCCTGTTTGTTTCCATACAAATTTTAGGATTCTTTGTTCTAGTTCTGTGAAAAATGCTATTGGTATTTTAATAGGGTATTAGAACCATTCTTTAGTCATGGAGTGGAAGGTATAGATGTTGAAATCCATACTAGTTTCAAAGGTTCTTATGTTGTCTTGGGTAAGATCATCTTTTTTAAAAAATACTGAAAATAGAACAGTTTAGATTTATTACTGAGAGGGTTATATACATTTAATAGGAACATAATTTAAGTAATGTACATTTTTATCAGTGAAGGAATATATCCAGAATAAGCTTGTTGTTTCAAATAAAAATTATTAAAAACAGTCTGTTTTTGGTGGCAGTTGTCTTAATATCATTTTATAAGGTAAACCTTAAGTTATACACTCTAGTGAGTTCTAAATATAATAGCTGAATAAAAGGAAGTTTGTTGTTTATGTATGTACTCATTAGGTCTTTTTACTTCAAATTTATTTTTTTTTTCCAGTTTGGCATTGGATTATTTTGCCAGTGTATCTGTTGCTAACTTAGGAAATTAAATGTAGAACATTTTTGGTGGTGGCCAATGACCAGGGGACTTAAAAAATTAAAACTTCTCCTGGCAGATTCTACTCTGTGATTTTTTTCCCCAAAAGTCTTTCTTTATTTTTCGCTTGATCTCTCTTCCAATGTATGGGTCAACCTTTAATCACCGCTTGGTAGTTTTGATTGCCTTCTCTAGATAGAAGGGTTAGTTTATTTGTTCATGGTTTCCAAACCACTTTATATACCTTCCTTGGAAAGTCAACTAGCTAAACCATTGAATCACTGTGAATTCTTGTCACTTTGTATGATTTCGAGGTCTGTTTCTTAACCATGTTAGTGTTGGTTTTGAAAACTAAATTTGCCATTTGTGGAAAGTCTTAAGACACTTTAAACAACCATTAGCTTCTTTGAAGATAGCATTGGTGTCCGATTCATCCTTCCATCTCTTCCGTGTACCTAGCAGAGTGTCTTGCACATAAGAGACATTTATATGTATCTGTTAAAGAAAGATTGAATGGTCGAGAGCCTCCAGTGTCTGATACAGGTTATGTGTGACCCTTAATAATTATCATGTCAGATCCCTGGCTGCCGATTGGATTTTATTGTGGCTGAGTTTGGCAATGCACTTACTGGTGTTTAGACTGTATGCTTTAGGAAAGGAGAGATGCTGTCTGGTTAGTTTGGTTATTCCCCATTCTATCCCTGGCACTTAGCATTGTGCCAGGCACATAGTAAGTGTTCCATACATATTTATCAAATGAATGAATGAATTCTGCGAAGCATCACCTGTTGTTGGTCATTAGGCTTTCCATTAGTGAGAGCTGAAACTGGAACCTGAAAGAAATAATGGAAAAGGGTTAAGGACTTCATGGATTTTAAATTACTTGTCATAGGTGTAGGTATAGGTATTAATTTTGAGAATCAGTATTCTTTTTTTTTTTTTTTTTTGAGAGAGAGAGAATGAGAGACAGAGAGCATGAGAGGGAGGAGCTGGTCAGAGGGAGAAGCAGACTCCCTGCCGAGCAGGGAGCCCGATGCGGGACTCGATCCCGGGACTCCAGAATCATGACCTGAGCCGAAAGCAGCCGCTTAACCAACTGAGCCACCCAGGCGCCCCGAGAATCAGTATTCTTCTTTTCAGCACATGCTTAGCAACTGCCAGCAATTGTTTTCTAGTGCTCTTTTTCAAATTTAAGATGCTAGTTTACCCTCGAGGGTTAGTGTATTTTGTAGTTGTTAGTTTATTATGGTAGATTTCTTGATAAAATTATATTTAAAGTGTGACTTTCTAACCTCTAGAAGACAGGAACTTTACAGTTGAGATGGTACTTTTAGAACTTCAGAGAAAGATACAGTTCAGAGGTAGATTTGGAGTTCTGCTAACCACATTCACTTGACCTTCTGTTATACACTGATTTTGTATTATTTTATAAATCTGTCTCACCAGTGGATTTTCCAGTGTAAGCTAGGAGGAATCTTGGGGGCTGTTGGATTGGATCAGGAAATGTTCAGGAGATGATGACTTGCATTGGTAGGAGCTTGTTTCCAAACCTTTGTCCTTGGCATCGTGTTTGTCTGCAAGGCCAGTGCATGTTTGAAAGCTGACTCTTGAATAGGTGCTATAGGCTTGCATTTTTGTTTATGCTATGAGCATCTGCCCTGTTGTCATGCGCATCATTTATTTGCTCTGTAATTTTGGAAATGACACGCTTTCAAAATGACCATGCCTTCCTTGCTGTTAAAGAACGGCCATATGACTGAGTGGCAGTCGAGATCCTTACAGCTGGTAGAAACCAAGTAGAAAACTCAGTCTGAAGGACCAAATTATGTTGCATCTGGTCTGAGGAGGAGATGTGTTGCCAGGGCCTGAGTGTTTTCATAACTGTTTGTGATCAGAAAATTTGGAGCTCTGATTTCTGCATTAGCCCTAAGTCTGCCCTTTGGCACCTTCATTTAGTGACTGGATCATTCAGAGCTGAGCCTCAAGGGCCAACATTTCTTTAATAATCATATAAAATGGGCTGATGTGGCCACCTTAACTCACTCTGCTGAACTGGGCATGATTAAAGTCTCAAGGCCGTATTAATATGGATTTTCTGTTTCTATGCACAGCAGTCCATTGTCTCAAGTGTTTTCCAGTTGGCCATTTTTTTGAAAACAGAAGGCCGAACATTTTGCTGATGAATCCCCGCCCCCCCCCCCCCCCCGCCCCCAGCACAAACGTTCTGTTTTTGTTTTGTTTGTGCTTGAGAATAGCACTGGACAAATGCAAACATTCCAGTTTATGTGGCCTCTAGCCTGTTGTCATGTCAGTCTTGTTACTTAGGTAAATAGTGTGCAGTTTTTTGTTTGTTTGTTTGTTTGTTTTGCAGAATCAGCAGCCACTGTGCTGTGAGCACTTTTTGTTTTAGTCACATTATTGACGGGTAACACTATTAATGAGACAATAATTGGGAAATCGGAGTCATTGTTCTCATAAAACATGATCCTTGTAGTGGAAGCAGCCCGGCAGAGGCTTTGCATATGCAGACTGCAGGGGAGGAAAGGATGAGTAGCCAGTGTGCCCAGCTTTTAAATTCATCAGACCCCTGCTGCTTAAATTGCCCCAGCTGTTAATGCTGGAACCATTACAGTAATGGACTCAGCAAATGAAGGAGAACGAAGACACGCACACTTTATTACCAGAGGGGCAATTTTCTCTTCATCTGTAATAGCAGCAGTGCTCATATTGATCAGACCATCAAGATACTAATCCTCTGTAAAATTACTTGTTATAACTGAAAATGTGTTAATCCAAATCAGTCTGTGTCCTGACTGTCTACTTACTATTGAATACAGACTATTAGATGGTTTATTTTTCATGATTTAAAGCCTTTGCCCTGAAAATGGTTGGCGTTTCCCTCGCAACACTGAGTGCTTAATCTTAGCTATAGCCCAGGGTTGTCTTTTTGTTTTAAACAGAACATCACCCACTTAATTAAGGAGTGAGTGTCTGTCTTGCTGTCTGAGTTATGCTGGTGTTTTATGCTCCTCTGGATTTATTAAGCATCTTGTTTTACATTCAGTCTGTGGTTTGTGCTGTAAATAAAAATAGGCCTATCTCGCACATATTAGAAATTTGCAGGTAGCAAATGTCAATAAGTACCAGGGATGTAAGGTTCTTTGATTTATATTTCAGGCACCACATTGTGCTTTGTCGATTGAACCCATAGGCAGGATGCATCCTGGTGTCTTCTGTGTAGCAGATGTGTTTTTGCATCGTTGTCTGAGAAAGTTTATGGTTATTTCTGCATCCTTGGTTCAGTAGATTGCTTTTTAGACAATGAGGCAGATCTACTCCCCCTCCTTGTGTTTTGTGAAATGACTACAGCTAGGAATTGTTATAAGACCTGTTAAAAACTGAGTTCTGTCGTCCTTAATATTTAGGATTATAGGAATTACTCCCTAAAATTTCCATTTTTTCCCATTATAGTTTCTGCCTACAGTATATGTTTATCTGTATACAGACTCAGACGCCCTCTTGGTAATATTTTTATTTATTCTCCTGTACTGTCATTGCTCAGAGCATTTGTATGGCATTCTCTGTAGCATTCATTCAGAAATATTTAATTAGTACTCTTTGTGTGACAGGAATTGTGTTAGAGGCTGGAGATTCAAGGATGAATAAGATACAATTTTTGCCTTTGAGGACCTCGGCTCAGTAGGTGCATAGGCATATGAATAGCAAATGGTGAAATCCACTTGTGAATGTAGTTCCTGGGAGCGGATACCAGTTATGGGTGTAATAGTAAAATCAGCCTCATCGATTTTTCTTGAGGTGTTACCAAAAGCAGAACTGTGCAGTTTAATCACGCTTAAGACTTGCATCTGAATGATTCCTAGCTGTTGGGAAGAAATCTCTTCTCACTGGAGACTTGTTTACTGCCCCCTGGAGACAGTCAAAGGAAGGATTTCCAAAAACGTTTTGATCAGTGACCACATTTTTGGTTATGTAGTTTCCCATGGAGACTACTTTATTTAAAGGGGATAGTGCTTATTCGATTGTTTATGTTCTGACATTTATATTATAAATCAGTCTTGTTGCTTTAGAGTATAGTTTATCAGGAGAGACAGTAGCCTGTTGTGGTTAAGAGTGTGGATTTTGGGCCCAGTCTGCCTTGTTTTCCCCCTAGCTTCCCAATACTTACTAGCAGAGCGATCTTGGAGTCACCTCATCTCCTTCAGCCTCAACTTCATCTGTAAAATGGGGATAATAATAATTGTGAGGATTAAATGATTTAATATATGTATTTAGAATAGTGTTGGGTGTATATAAGTGTTTCATAAGCATTAGCTGTTGTTATTACCAGAGGTGTGACTTAGGTAATAAAATTATTTTTAACATGTGGCTAATGAAAGATAACTTTGTAAATGTATGACCACAATATGTGTGGCATATAAGATAGTTAAGCATTTCTTATTTAAAATATTATTTTTTTCCTGGTAAATGATAGTTTGTTATATTAGAAAAATTTGAAAATACAGAAAAATACGAAGAAGGGGGGAAAAAAAGCCTATAATTTTCCAGAGATAACCACTGTATTTGTATATTGGTGTATTTGTTAAAGTACTGTATTATTATTGTGCCTGTTATATGTATAATATATTACTTTGAGCCCAGTTTTATCTAAAATATATTTATGATACATATTTCTATAAGGTATTTTAAACAAAGCTGTACAGTATTTCATCATATGGATTTTTATTATCTAGTATTTCATCTTATAGATATTTTTTTCCTGCTATTATAAATTATCTTTCAGTGACACAAATCTTTGTGTGAACCTCTGGTATTTTCCACAGGATAAATTAAAAGAAGGCAAATTGTCAAGTTAACATTTGTAAAGAGATTTGGTTTGCATTGTCAAATTGCCACTCAGAGAGGGAGTGCCAGTTTCTACTATAATAAACAGTGCCTAAGAATATATATTTGTTACAGCCTCTCCAACACTGGGAATTATCATAAAGTAAAAATATTTGACAATTTGGAGATGAAGTAGGAGCTCATTGTAGAGCTATTATATATATTTTTTCTAATTTGTATTTTCTTAATTACTAAGTATATGGTTGAATTCCCTCTCACTGTGTTTATTGGCCAAAAATATATTTCTTTTGTGATTTGTTTGTTTAAATAGCCTTTGTTCATTTTGCTAATGTGTGTTTATCTTTTCTTATTGACTTGTAACAACACTTCATAGATTAGGGATATTATTTGTTAATCAAGTGATGGAAATATTTTTCCTAGTTTGTTTATTGCCTGCCTTTTACTTTTGAATTTTTGTTATTCAAAAGTTTTTCAACCTAAATATCAGATTAGTCATTTGTATGTCCTAGTTATTTTGTGTTTAAAATTTTTCATGTCATTCTTGTAGTGCATTGAGAATTTAGTTGGTGTATAAAATGGAGTAGATGTCTAACTTTTTCCTTCCAATGGTTAATGAGTTTACCCCCTGCATTAATTGACTAATTTGAATGCCGGAATACTCAGATCTGCTTTTTTTTGTTTGTTTTTATTTTGTTTTATTGCTCCGTTTGTTTTGTCTGTTGTTCTTGATACACCATTTTAAGCACCAGAGTTTTAGGATGCCTTCCAATTTCTGGCAGTACAAGACCCCCATGACTATTCCGTGTTTTTGGAAGTTCCTTGGCTCTTCTTTTGTATGGAGAAGACAACAGTTTTTCCAGATAAACTTAAGAACTCACTTTTTCAGGGTCTCCCAGGTACATCAGCCCTTTGGTTTATAATTGTTATTGCATTAAATTTATAACTTAATTTGGGAAGAACTGAAATAATTATGGTAAAAATTTTTTCTTATTCAGCAGTGATATTTGTCTTTTCATTTATTTAAGCTCTCTTTTATGTTCCCAGAATGTTATGCAATTTTATTCAATTAAGTATTTTTTATTACTTTTTGGGTTTATTACTGGATATTTACATTTTTGATTACTGTTTTTGGTTATTACTGCAAATGGGTTATTTTTAAATTATATTTTTAAAGTGGCATATGAGAAACTTATTTTGTGTGCTGTTGTAATTGGTCACAAGATAGAATGATATTTTTTGGGTTGATATTCTTGGGTTTTCTAGGTATATACTAGGTAGATAATTTAATATCTGCAGATAATATATCTGCAAATATAATTTGGTCTTTCCCCCTTCAGTAGTTACACTCTCCTCTCCTTTTTTTTTTTCTTGTGTTATTACATTGTCTAAAACCTCTAAACAGAGGCAAAAGAAGATAGTCATGCCTTTACTAGTTGTGTTTTAGGATTCTCGTGGTAAGTATAATGATAGTTGTTGGCAATAATCTTTGATTTTTAAGTTTACTTTTTTACTAGGGACTGAGGTTGAATTCTTGTTGAATATATTTTTGACATTTATTTAGATGGTAAATGTCTTTACTTTTACTGATAGAATATAACCTATTAATATAGTTTCTAATATTGGTTCCTTGGCATAAATCCTACTTGGTCACATTATATTGGCTTTAACATACTGCTCAATTCAGCCTTTTAGTATTTCATGTAGGAAAGCAAGATGGGTCTGTAGCAGTGATTATCAAGGATGCTGGATGGTAGTACCCCCAGGGGGATATATCAGAATCTTAAGTGAGGCATATTTAATATATATGTTATGGTCATAATTCAGACTACAGTTAGTAAAATTTACTAAAGCTCTTTTGGGTGATGAGGATAAGCTAATGGGACAGGGAAGATATTTACCTCTTAAAATATTGGGGAACTTTTCTTTTTGTGCTTTCTTTTGTCAAGTTTTGGTATCATAGATAAACCTGTGTCATAAAATGAATTGTACCATTTTCCTCTTTCTGTGCTCTGGAGCCTTTTAAAAAGCATCAGAATTATTTTTCCCTTGGACATTTGAACTAAATGACTTGTAAAACTCTTCATGTGATATTGGGGAAGGCAATTTTGGGATAGCTGTTCCAATATCTTTTCTAGGTATTGGTCTTACATATAGTTTTTTTCCTTTTGAGTAAATTTTGGTCATTATGTTTTCTCAGAAATTGAAGTTTCATAGTTACTGGCATGGCACTGAACAGAACATTCTCTGGCTTATCAGGTAGAGTTGTGAAGTTTTAGAATTAAAAAATTGCATATTCATTTTTTATATCTCCTATAGAACTTTAACTTTCTGTATTCATGTACTCTCTTCAGAACTTGATTATATTTGCTTGTCGATTTTTTGAAAACTGTCTCTTGAATTTGTTTTGCTAATTCATTAATTTTTACCTCAATATTTTTTCCTTCCTTCTGCTTTGCTTAAACTACTTTTTATTTTACTAAATGCTTGAGATAAATAGTTGGTTCATTTATTTCCTTTTTCTTTAAATATGGGAAGCATTTCAAAATCCTAAAAATTTTTTTTCTGTGTTCCCTTAGCAATTTGTACATGTTTTTGTAGCACTTATCACTCAGTATTTCTCCCCCTTCCTTAGTTCTACGGATTATATTTTATCTTTTTACTGTGGTGCAGGCAGAATCTTGAGCACAACCCTATGTAGATAAATATGATTTAAAATATAAAACTTTTAGGATTCTTATCCACTACTTTACTAACTCTACTTACCAATAGAGTATCAAGTTTTTTTTGGAGGAGAAACTATTAAAAATTCACACACACACACATACACACACGTTCTCTGAAATATCTAGCACAGAACTTTGTTGACAGATATACAATAAATATTTATTGATTGAATGCTTTCTGAGACTTAATTTTCAAATGCTCATTACTAAGAGAGCCTTAAGTATACTAAGACCTAGGAGTCCTTCACCCACCCATAGAATTTCTAGTTTACTAGGATTAAAAAAATCTTCTATTTTACTTGGGGTGCCCTAGACAGCCACATCACCACATGGTGAAATGGATGTGCATTGCTTGAGGATGTAAACCTTTTGGTTCAATCACGTTTCCTCTGCAGAAGAATGCTGGAAACATACTCTTTTCTCCAAATAAAGACTGGAAAGCTAGTGTAATTTATATAAATTGATAGCAAATTATAAAGTTGATAGAAATTCTTTTCCATTTTTACAAGACTTAGATCAGTTTTTTTTTTTCTAAATTCTTATTTGGAGGAAAAATAAATATGATTATCTCTTCCCTTTCAGTTATAGTTAATTATAATTTCATTGCTTCTCTTGCACTGAGATTTATTTTTATTTTTAACTTATTTTGTTTATTGCTATGGGGGGTGATATTGTATCATTGTCTCTTACTTAAGATTGCCCATGTTTTTGGGGAAGTGAATGCCATCTGATAAAGTCAATCCTAGATTAACAGGTTGATTTTAAATTGCTAAGTGCCATACAAATGCAGAGTGATTGATAGATTTTTGTGTAGTTATGAAATATTTTCTTTTAGAATAATATTCATTGAAGGACTTCATGTAACCCCTGATATTTTTCAGTGTTGTGGTTTCTAGTAGAGCATGCGGGACTCCTCCCATGTCCTCCACCCCCATATTTTGGCAGTTCATTGCAGCTGGAAAAAGTGGGCATAACTTTCTGAAAATAAAGATACCCTTTAGGCTGTTTTTAAAGATTCCTGTGAGACTTTGTATCTCAGATAATGGATGGTAAATTCTGTTTGGTTGTTTTTAAGCCCAAACTATGGGGATTTACAAAACAAGCTTCATCTCAGAGAAATGAAAACTAATTTGATGATATTCTGTTAGATCCACTAATCCCTGAGGAATTGCCTCGAGTTCTCCCTCTTTCATGAAGCTTTTGGGGAAATATTTCTTTCATCTCTTTCCTTGCTGACCTTATTTCCTATGTCAGAATGTATGGTAACAACAGTAAGTGTGCATATGGTATACTTACTGGTGTATGGTACCCTACATCTTGACGCTTGGTCATTTTAAATATGGCATCCTATTATTGTTTATATCTGTTAGTGTTTTCTGTAATTCTCTTTTCCCTGGAGAGATTATAAGCTCCCTCAGGCCAAGAACCACATTATAAATTTATCTTATATATCTAGCAAGGTGCTAAAGATATGGTTGGCTCTCAACATTTCTTGTGAAATGTAAGTGTATATAGACTGGAAGGTTTTTTTTCCCCACACTTTATAGAGCATTTATTTATCTCTCAACACTCTATTTGTTCCCCATCAGCAATAGAAAATATTTTGTTTAGAAATGTTTTGCTTAAAACTATGTGATAAAAAAATCTCAGGAAACTGTATTTGTGGAACATAGGAAAATCTTAGATTTTGGTGGCCCTTTGCCTATCACTGTGTTTTTTAAAAGAGTTGTATCTGAATCACCCATGTGTCCGGATTCATTTTACCATTTCATCTACTGCTCTTTCTCCTGTTTTTATTTAAGACTATAAAGTTACTTTAGTGTAACTGCTGCTGTCACCTTTGCCCTTAGCTAATCAAATAGTTTACCTTGAGGGAAGCATTTATCTCCTACTTTCATTATTATTATTTTTGTAGCTGTAAAGATATATATTTTATGTCTGCAGAAGGCTGTAACAGTGAAACGAGGTATTGATCTGCTGTATTTAGCAATTTCTTTCCACCTTGCCATCAATAGCGTGTCAGCATCTGTCTGTACCGTGGTTGACCTCACAAATAGCTCTTTATGCTCCCATTGGATTCAAATGATATAGTATGCTGAAAACTAAATCAATGAATGATTATAAAGTTTTTAGTATTATTTCATGACCTGGAGGCAACTGGTACTCCTTGCACTGAACAGCTCAGTATACAGTGAATATGGTAAAATGAGTGTGTCTGGCTTTTGTTCAGCTGAGCGAAGGAAAGCAGGGCACCTCCTTGGGTTAGCTCATACTTCTAAGCTGATGATCTCAAAGCAGCACTTAGGCACTTCATTGAAGCATCCTGCCTCATGGAATCAGACATAGAGAAGAGGAGTCCCTCCATCGAGCTTTATTCTCCACCCTCCACCACCATGAGCATGTAGCAATGTTTCTAAAATTATTTGAACAAAAGGCTAGAGCCTTTTGGTTTCATTTACAAAAAAAAAAAGGTAAAATTAGATGCTGTGTTGTCATATCACTGAGGGCCCAATAAAAAGTCTAATGTTACAAGGAGGGAGAAGAACCTTTGCTCGGTCTAATGGGACTATCTGGAACAGCTACCAGGATACAGTTGTTGAGGCCACATTCTCGATCCCAACTCCCCCTGTGGAAATTCTCATCTCCACTGATCTGTGGAACAGTTGAAATAGCAGGAGTCACTGATTTGACTGAAATTAAATTTGGACAGAATTTAGCAACTTTTTGTAAATTCTTGCTTTATATATGTGGGTGAATCATTTAGGTAGTAAAATTTGGGCTATATGGAAAGGTGGGAGGAGGTGATAGTGAATGGGGGAAGTGGAGCATCGTAGTTGTCCTCCTGATCTCTTGAGGATACGAATCAGATGTATTTCTCTCCAAGAAAACGCCATTCTGGTGCATTCCCATTGTGCATCAACGCAAGAGAAAGTTTGACAAGGAGTATGGAGGAATTCATGCATCAGTGCATTCCTCAGACATTTATTGAGTATCTACTATGTCCCAGGTTGGAGAGATTGGATATGAAGGCTAGCTCTTTCTTTTGAATGTTCATGAAAAACTGTCCTGCTCAGCTTCATCTAACTCAGAATGAATGTGTCTGTGTGCCTTGTCTTATTCCTACCAACTGCCATTCTCTAGCCCCCCTCCCCAGGCCTCCCCAGGCTCCAGATATTTTGAAGAGGGGCAATGAAGGACGGGTTTTATGACCACAGGTTGATGTCAAGCCAACTTCTCCTTCTGTTTGTCATCTGCATGAAAGGATGAAGTGGGGGACCCCTTCATGCAAAGTCACAGAGCAGGAAGACCCAAGGAGGCAATTTAGCCTAGCTCTTGGAATCTGAGGTTGACATAACAGATTGAGGACCCACACTCTGTTTTTCCTACAGTATAGATCTTATTGATATTTTAATAATTTAAGCATTGGACTTAACCATGTGAAGTTTTTCTTGAGATCTGCCTCTCCTAAATTCTTGGTTTATTTTTGTTACTCCTTATGCATCTGTGACTAATTGATCAGCTACCCTGGTTTTGAAGGCATTTAAATTTTTGTTCTGTATTATCCTGTAGGAATATGAGTGCCATTAGTGGACTCCAGGGGTGTCTAAAGGAGTACTTTCTTTTATTTGTCCTGTATCTGTTCACATTAAGCTTTGAGGTTTGCAACTCAGGTCTAAAATAAAAGGATTTGGGGAAGAAGTTCCTATCTCTGAATTCAGTCTTTATGATTTCGTGCACCAAATATGCCTGAATATGAGGTAAGGAATTTTCCTCCTAAAATTATCCCCCAGGAACGAGAAATCATTTCTTATCAAGTCTCTTTTGTTGCAGAATGCTCACTTAGTTACTTTATTTTGAACAGTATTATTCAAGTAGTTGTCCCAACAGTATGTGAATAAGCACTTGTGGCTTGCGCTATTTCTCTTGATCAGAACTACATATAGTAATCTGGGTTTATACACCGTAATTTCTGGTTTTGCTTGAGAATGGAAGGTTGATATGTGCTCATACATTACTTAAAATAACTTGTGTTTGGTTTTCTGAGTCTCTGTGTTAGAAACTAGCTGTGTTCTTGTTGCTACAGCATAGGGCAATTGGTTGACCTCAGTCTGTACAGGCTTTAATGATGGGGTGTTTTGGCTTTGTTCCCTATCGTTGGTAGGTTATCTCCTCTCCCCAGGCTTATTTAAGGCAGGGCGAGTGATAGCGATCAGGGCTTAAAGAGTGACGTTAGTGCTGGAGTTGGTGTGGACCAACACCTTTATATAAGGTTCATTTTCAAGTTCATTCCATTAAAGGCTGTCTCTGATGAGGGCCACTTATGGCTCTATTTGTGGATAGAAATCCTATTGTTGGTGAAAAGGGTATAAGAAGACCTGTCCAACTTAATTCTTAATCCTAGCCAGTCACTTTTAGTGACAATCACATGGCTTCTAAATAAGACGAGACATTTCTTTTTATTCAATAAAGATGAAATCTCTGTTAATATATATTAATACACACACCTGAGTGGGATCATGTAATTCCATTACATAAAAAACAAGATTTCAAACTTAGAATTGTGGATGTGTTTGTGTCATATGTGAAACTCTGAATAATTTGTGAGTGATATTCTCATTAAAAACATTTTAAAATATGTTGATAAATTACTGAGTACTTAAAATTATATTGCATTCATTCAATAAAATTCTGCATATATAGTTATATTCTTATGCTCTCATAGTAATATGGTAATGTTAAGATGAAATGAGTCCTTTTTAAGATTATTTTCTTTTGTACACATTTGTGAACTTTTCTAGAAAACTGACACCAGAGTTGTCCTGTGCCATGTTGAATTATATACTTTATTAGGAACTCCCTAAAGGAGAAGAAGTTTATTTTGCATTTTCTTTCCTTTTTTAGGATCTGAGAATGTGTATATGTCTGAGGCTACGTATGTTTCTAAAAGCATGGCATGCTTAAAACCATGGCTGAAGAGTTATGCTTAACTGTATACTTTGCATGCATTTGTGATTTGCAATAGGAAAAGAAGTCAACTCGGAGACAGCTTGAATGGCATGCTGTCAGTTGGAGCTTCATGAATTGGCAGTGGTCTCATTTAGGACCTTCAGATGTGTCTCTGCCTGGACAGAATGAGAACGTTTTGCATGTTCTGGAGGAGACAGCCACTCCTTGCTGCTTCACAACAGGCAGTGGTGCATGACAGTTGCCCTTCATCGCTGGCTTCTTGGAGCTTAACCTCTGACCCTCCACTTAGTCGCTGTGCAGCAGTTGGAGCAGGTTGGAGATAGTGGTGAATGACGGGCATTGGCCTGCAACGTGCTTGTCATTATTGGACTGTCAAAAGGAGCCTGCCATTGGTTTCCATCAAGGTTTGAAGCCTCTGTGCAGCAGTCCATATTACTTAACTTCCAAGGCTGTCAACAACATGATCAAATGTGCATAAAAAATCCAAGGGCTGAATATCTCTTCAATCAGGAGATAGGAAGTTTTCCCTCTTTTCTTTCTCTCTCTCTCTCTCTCTCTTCATTTTCCTTTTGGTTGAATATATTCAGATGGCTTCCACAGGGCCAAGAGGTTGAATCTGTTGCCACGGTGAAAAAAGTGAACTGTTGTCTCCTGTGGTCTGAGCTTCCGATAACACGATGCAGATCTGAGCGGCTCTGCTAGTTAAGCTCAGCCCTGTCTTGAATATTCTGTCAGCTTTCAGCCATTGGTTTAAGGGAGGAGATGCCAGCCCAGTGGTACCTGGGGTTAGCTGACAGGATGAAGCATTTACTCTGGTCTTTGTGTGGTATTGCAAAGGGATGGAGAGGTCCGTTTATGTGATTTGTGAAGCACGGATTGAAATTTCAAATAAAGAACGAAGGGGGGGATATCGGTGGTAGGTGATGATTATCTCATTTAAGACATTTTTTTCTTCTTATGGTAAAGAAGTTCAAACACAGGGAGTCTAATTGGCTGGGACTAAGTCTTAGACACTTCAGAGGTCAGTCTCAGGCAGTACCTTTCTTGGATATAGAAAATTAATGGCAGTGAAAGCCATCTCTTCTTACAAATTTGAAACTCTGAATTAAAAATCATCCCAAAGTGGAGAAGGATGAGGGAAAGCCCAACAGTGTACTTAAAGTATATGAAAAGTTCTGGTGACTAAATTTGGTTTGCTTCTAGTGTTGTGTAGTAGATGGCAGGAGTCCAGAGACGTGAATTTTAGTTTGGCTTCTGCCATTTTCCAGCCGTGTCACCTTGGAAAAGTCCGTGAACCCCTCAGTTTCTGTGTCTTCAGATGATGTTAGTACTAGGAATACTAACGTTGTGCTGAGCAAGAAAGGAGATCCTGCTTGAAAAGTACTCCAGGACCTCCGCAGGTACTTCTTGATCTCTTTTTTTGTCTTTTAGCAGGAAAGACTTATTAAAGATTTAGCAGAGTGCTGTCCTTGGCCAGATAAAATATTCTAGAACCCAAAGCAGTTGATCTTTGCATTTCTACTCCACCCCCCTCAGCCCTGCCCATTAGCCTGATTTTAGTTCAGTAATACCCCATTTTAGTCAAGCACTCAAACCACAGATCTGAGTGGCCTGCCTGCCTTCTCTCTCCTTCCTTCTCTCCTAGTCACTCATTCATTCACTCACTCAACAAATATTTTTTGAGCCCTTATTATGTGCCAGGTACTGTGCTAAGTTGTGGAATCTAGCCATGAACTGGGCAGGCAGCACCTGTCTTCATGGAGCTCAAATGCTGTCGGGAGAGACAGAAAATAAATAAGGAAACAGGTGTCTACTTTTGGTGATTCTAAATGCTATGAAGAAAAATAAAGCAGAGTATGAGGGTAAGAGTCCTTTGGGTTGTCAGGGAAGAGCTCTCAGTGGAGGATTCTTTCCAGCAGACAGAACCGACTGAAGGAAGGAGAGAGAGTGAGTGCTGGGAAGATGTGGGGAGGGGCTTCCGGAAGAAGGAGGGCAGCCCTTCTCTCTCCTGCTTCTCATCCAGTTGGTCACCAAGTCCTGGCCTCTGTCCTAATGTCTTTCCTTCTTTCATCTCTTCATCTTCATGCCAGCCCTGTGTTCAGGCCTTAGGCCCTCACTCAGCCTGCTGTTTCTCTTCCATCAAGTTCTTTCTTGCCATCTTGAAAGGTCTGAAGTAGCCATGTCACTCCACTGTTTAGAATTTCTCAGAGATTTGCTCCTGGCTGCATGTTAAAATTCAGACCCCTGGGCTTGCCAGATGAGGTTCCTCTTGTTTCAGTCTCATTTATGATCTGTGGCGCCGACCCCCTGCCCCAACCCTCTCACCTCCGCCACCTCACACCTGATCCTCCCTCTGTGAGAAGGTGCCACCTCCCTGGAGACGCCAGCCTTTGTGCCTTTACAGACGCCCTTCTCTCCCCGACCCCCCTTTTCCCATCTCACCGGCCCCTAGGAAAGGAGAAAATGCAAGCATTTCCTCCAGTGCCACCTCCTCTGAGACTTTCTCTGATTCCTCAGTCCTCAGTGTTTTATACACTTGTTAGCTTTTACCTCACTGCACCCGTTTATCTGTTTGCTTGACTAGTTGGTGAGCGCCTTGAAGACAGGACTGGGTTTCCATTCATCTGTTGTAGTTTTAGTACCTGGCCTGGTGTCCGGAAGAAAATGGACACTCAGTAAACCGTCACCTGTTGTGGAATAATCTGCAGAGATATTTAGAGACACATTTATCATGGAGTTTAACTATCATGAGAGCGGGCATAGGCCTTTGGAAGAGCTCGTCAGTCAAAGTATTCCATTATTTTTATTTACTTTAAAAAATATTTTTAAAGATTTTATTTATTTATTTGATAGAGTGCGAGCAGGGGGAAGGGCAGAGGGAGAGGGAGAATCTCAAGCAGACTCCATGGCGAGTGTGGAGCCCGACACGGGGCTCGATCTCACAACCCTGAGATCATGACCTGAGCCGGAATCAAGAGTCGGAGGCTCAATTGACTGAGCCACCCAGGTGCCCCTTACTGGGACTTCTTCCCTTAGGCCCACCTTAAGTAACCAACCTAGTTGTAAAAGGAAAAGGAGGGTGGAACACGAACACTTAGAAAATAGAAACATTGTATCGACTTCCCAGTAATTACAATAATGCCAGGATATAGTGTCTCCCAGCAGGTTAGTCTTGAATAAACTTATGTTGATGTGTCTTCTGCCAGGGAAGATAGTACTGGATTTAGTATTCCAGTTCAGTAAGTAAATTTTATAGTTTGTCTGTCAGTCCATTCATATTTATATTTTCTAGATAATACTTTATGGAGTTATAATTTTTTACATTTTTTTGTTATATTAGAAGCATTGTAGTGCCAAAGCACAGTAGACACCATTATATGGATGTAGTAACTTATTTAACAATGCCCTGCTGTTGACCATTTAGCTGATTTCATTTGTTTTTATTAGCACAAATCCTGCCGTGTTTAATAGTTTGTTCAGCCATCCTGAGTGCCTTTTTTATTTATTTTTTTTTATGAAGAAATTCCTAGAGAGAGAACAGTAAGGTCAAAAGATAGGACTATTTTTTAAGGCCCTTTGATGCATATTGCCTTATTACCTTTTCGAAAAGGTGTATAAATCTTTGTCAAGATAGGTTGTAAAAAGTATCTGGTTTTATAGTGTGTTTCTTAGATTACCTGCAAGTGAATTTGGGATCTCACTGGGGCTTTTATTTTATTTATTGTTATTATTTTTTTAGAGACGGGAGGTGCAGAGGGAGAGGAGAGAGAGAATCTTAAGCCTGACATTGGGCTCCATCTCATGACCCTGAGATCATGATGTGAGCTGAAATCAGATGCTTAACCGACTGAGCCACTCAGGCGCCCCGACACTGGGGATTTTAAATGTACGAGGTGATCTCGAGAAACTACTGGCTACCAAGAGGAGATGAAAGAAGACATTGAGGAATAAAATCTCAGGTGTTGCCCTGGAAATGGCAGAGTGGTATGGAGGCTCACAGCTATACTTGTGACCTGGGCCCTCCTTGGACTCTGCTGCAGGAGGGGGGTGGGCTGAGAAGAGCTTGGCCCCTTTTAACATTTATACATTTATACCTTTAGGTAAGATTTCTTTCAAATTAATAGTTCAAAACTCTGACAAGTTTGAAAGGTACTGATTAGCAGATCACTTAGTTCACTAGTGCTATTTTCAGACTTGTGATTCAGAATGGACCTTGTTTCTGCCTCTGCTGTTTTCTTGAAAAGTCAGTGTTCTCATTTCTTGTTGCCTTTTTAAGAAAAGATTTGTTTGTTTATTTGTTTATTTTTTTAAAGATTTATTTATTTGAGAGAGAGAATGAGAGAGAGAGAGCACATGAGAGGGGGGAGGGTCAGAGGCAGAAGCAGGCTCCCTGCCGAGCAGGGAGCCCGATGCGGGACTCGATCCCTGGACTCCAGAATCATGACCTGAGCCGAAGGCAGTCGCTTAACCAACTGAGCCACCCAGGCACCCCTTGTTTGTTTATTTGAGAGAGAGAATGAGAGCACGAGCAGGGGGAGGGGCAGAGAGAGAGGGAGAGAGAGAATCCACGAGCAGACTCCTTGCTGAGCGCAGAGCCAGATGCACAGCTGGATCTCATGACCCTGAGAGCATGACCTGAGCCAAAACCAAGAGTCCACTGCCTAACCCACTGAGCCACCCAGGCGCCCCTCCTTGTTGCCTTCTTAAAGGAACCGTCTTGCTAGCCTGCAGGAGGGAGGAGTGGCCTCCAGAGTTAGGCATCTCTACTGTCCCTGCTGCGCTTTGCAACTCTCCTGTGAACCTGCTCGGGGTCTGTGTGGTTAGGGCAGTGTGGTGTCAAATCACTTTCCAGAGCCAGCTCCACTGTCGGAACTGTGAAGTATCTGTTTTAGGCTAGGTAGAGGTTCAGGCACCTTAAGGGCAGCCACTTCTTATCTTGCTTTTATTAGTATTGGTGCAACATGCTCTAAAATGCGATGACCTGCTCTCCTTTCTGATAAAAAGAAAATGACCTGCCTGGCATGGATGCGGAGAGAGGTGCCCGAGGCCGATTACATTGTCCCCTCTCATAACAACAGCAGGTTAAAACACACACACACATACACACGTGCACACACACACACACGCACGCACGCTTGCACACAGGCCTGCAGATTTCTGTTTATCCATGGAAATGTTTGACATTTTTGGCTCCTGATGAAATGTGCTGGATCCAGAGGAAGGAATGAATGAGTAAGGAGAAAAAGGAGTCTAGCTTCTTAAGAGAGATTTGCAGACACGAAGG
Source organism: Mirounga leonina (assembly GCF_011800145.1). NCBI lineage: Eukaryota > Metazoa > Chordata > Mammalia > Carnivora > Phocidae > Mirounga > Mirounga leonina. Next base: position 29,745,821 of record NW_023270469.1, on the reverse strand, counting down.
GACTTAAATCGCGACCCTGGAACAGCCTGTTGGCAGAGCCCTAAGACCCGAAACCCTAGAGGGAGCTCCTTTTTCAGTCTGTGTTTTATTCTAACCTACATTTATTTAGAGCCAAGATCTCTAACATGGCTTGGCTGACTTCTCTAGAAGTGAACTAAATATAGGCCTACCTGTAGAGTTTATAGTCTCTGAGGAGATGACAGTGTGGAAAATTAGAGAGATAATTACCCACTCTCCAGCAAAGCAGGATTTTCTTCTCAGTTAAATGTATTTACTTACATGCTTTTGAGGACAGAGTCTGCGAACTCTTGGAAAAAGTTGTAGCTATTCTGAGATGTTTGGTGTAATTTAAGCCTTTTTTTAGACAATAATTGTGTGGTTTCACCTGTCATCTTGAAATATAAATTATATAGAGATAACATGAAAAGAAAGTTGTGTGTGGCACTTCAGGTAGCTCAGAAAAAGATTTGAGTTTGTCTTGTGTCTGTCATGGCCACGCTCTTTGAGTCGTTATAAAGCACATTATATAAGGATTTACTCTTCAATTTTTTTAAATTTTATTTTATTATGTTAGTCACCATACATTACATCATTAGTTTTTGATATAGTGTTCCATGATTCATTGTTTGAGTATTCCTCTTCAATTTTTAAAAAAAAATTTTTTTAAGGATTTTATTTATTTGACAGACTAAGAGCATAAGCAGGGGGAGTGGCAGGCAGAGGGAGAGGGAGAAGCAGTCTTCCCGCTGAGCAGGGAGCCCGAATGGGGGCTCGATTCCAGGACCCCGGGATCATGACCTGCGCCGAAGGCAGATGCTTGACCGACTGAGCCACCCAGGCGCCCCTCCTCTGCAATTTTAAATCGCAAAATGTAACTTCCTTTAGCCAGAATAAGAGTTTTACATTAATGGAAGACTGATGGGCAAAAAGGTAGAAAACTGTTAACAATAACAGTAATAAAAGAACAAAAGCAATACTGAACCCACATCATATAAGCACGCAGATTCTACAAATTGAAGCTGTTTTTGGAAATTTGTTTAACTCCATCCTTTGAATCAACTCATGACAAACCATTTTTCAAAAAGTGTACAGAATGGACAAAAACATTTAAAAAGCATTTCTTGTTGTAATGGTATTACTAGGTCAAATCTTAACAGGGCAATTCCTTGTCAGATCTCTCTCTCCTCCCTAAGATGTGAAGTTTTGCGCTTGTTAACATAATTTGCACGTGGTAAAAAAAAGGCGGATAATACCACAACTTCAGTTTCTGGATTTCTGGTCTTTTATTTAGGCTTCTTATGAATGAGAGATTCAGTCTCTTCTTTTTTAAAGGAAGTAATCTGTATTCCTAGCACTGTTCATCCTGTTCTGCAATGTTATGAATCCTTGGTACAAAATTTGAGAAGAAAAGACATTCTGTGGTAATGTAGGGACTCTTTAATTAATTTCCAAAATGACAGTTCTTTTCTCCCAGAATAGAAGAGTGTAGTGTTCACTTGATTGCAAATCCCAAATGTCTACAACTCAGGTTGGGTGGCCAATATCATGTTAGAGTGGATGTGCATTAAAGTATTTCATGCATTTGCTCAGTATGAGTTTGAAAAACCCTACTACATGTGACAATTCCCATTTATTTAGTTAGTTATTTAAAGGTTTTATTTATTTATTTGTCAGAGCACAAGCAGGGCGAGCAGCAGGCAGAGGGAGAAGCAGGCTCCCTGCTGAGCAGGGCTCCATCCCAAGACCCTGGGATCATGACCTGAACTGAAGGCAGACGCTTAACGACTGAGCCACCCAGGTGCTCCCAACAATTCCCATTGAACAGTGGCTTAACCATGACTTTTCTCACATCATAGAAGGAAGAAGGAGGTTCTTCTGGAGCAGTGGCTTAATCATTATAATCACGGACACTGGTACTTTCTAGTTTGCTGCTCTGCCATCCTAACCAAGTGGACTTTTTGGCCATTAGCTAGTGATCACAAGGTGGTTGTAATAGGGCCAAACGTGGTGTTCAAGGCAGGAAGAAGAGAGTGGGAAGACACAATATTAGGATTGATAAGAGAACTATGTGTTTGGTCATTTCTCATATATATTTGGTCTTCATCCCATATTCTCAGCTCACTGCTCCCCAAATTCTTGGGATTCCTAAGTGGTGAGCCTGATCAAGGTGTTTTTTTGTAATGTTAATGAGGTGACCTTTGGAAGGCACCTAAGGTGGGGCTGAGCATAAGGTTAGAGGGTTGGAACTTTCCCATTGTCATGTCCTTCCCTCGCCCCCCATTCAGAGAGCTTAGCTTTGGGGAACACAAGAGGATTTGGGGCACGTGGCGTACCTGGAGGGAGTGCAGCAGCTCCAAGCTCCTTTCTCTATACCTTGCCCTGTGGGTCTCTCCCATCTGGCTGTTCCTGAGTTATATCCTTTTATAATAAGCCTGTAATCTAGTAGGTAAACTGTTTCTGGGTTCTCTGAGCCACTCTAGCAAATTAATTGAACCTGAGGAGGAGGTCATGGGGACCTCCGATTTATGGCCAGTTGGTCAGAAGTACAGGTAACAGCCGGGCTTGTGACTGGTGCCTGAAGCCCATGGTGGGTGTGGGAACCTCCAATCTAGCCAGTTGGTCAGAGACACAAGCAGTAATAACCTGGGCTTGTGATTGGCTTCTGAAGTGCAGGGGGTGGGGGCCCAGTCTTGTAGGACTGGACCCTTAACCTGTGGGATCTGAAGTGCTCTCTAGGTAGGCAGTGTCAGAATTGAGATGAATTCTCAGGCACCCTGCTGGTGTCTGGAAAATTCCTTGGTGCTGTGTAGGATTCCCTCCTGCCACTGGAACTGGTATCAGAACCAAAAGAAGATAAGAGAGAGTTTTTATATTAGGACACTCTTTCCCACAGGCCTTCTAGCAGACTTCTCATTATGTCCTCTTGGCCAAGTCAGGATTACTGGCCATTCTTGGTTGCACGAAAGCCTGGGAATTTAGTATCTGGCAAAAGGGAATGAAATTTCTGTGTGTCATAGGCTGAATGTTTGTGTCCCCTCACATTTGTGTGTTGAGTCCTGATCCCCAGTGTGATGGTATTTGGAGGTGGGGTTTGGGGGGAGGTAATTAGGGTTAGATGGGGTCATGAGGATGGGGCCCTCAAGATGGGATTAGTGCCCTTAAGAGACATCAGAATGCTCATATGGTCTTTCTCTCTCTTTCCCTCTCTCCATCCTCACCCTCCCTCCCACCGTGGACACAGAAGTCCTTTGAGCATGCAGTGAGATGGGGCTGCCTCAGAACGAAACTTACCTTGGCAGTACCTTGATGGATTTCTCAGCGTCCACAGCTCTGAGAAATAAGTTCGATTATGCCATCCAGGCTGTGGTGTTTTTTTATGACAGTCTGCGCTAAGAAGCCTTACCTGGCTTCTGGCGCTCTTGATCCATTGCTTGGAATTGTGCTTATTGCTGCCCTGTTCATAGGGATGGAGAAGAAAGAGGTGGTGAGCAGGCAGCCAGTGGTTTCTGCCACATTCAGTTAATGTATGACTGGAAAGGGGACTTTTATCTTTTGTTCCAGAATGGCCAAGGAATGTGGCCTTTGTTAACCATATAATACAACCTTTTGACACAAACACATATAAAACCAGGATTAGAACTTGGAATCATTCATGCAACACATTTAATTAACACTTCCAGCATTCCAGGTTGGTGCTTAAAGCTGAGGATGTTGCACTGAATAAGATGGACAGTCCCTGAACTCATAGGGCTTATAGACAAGTTGGACAGAGAGATTAGAAAAGAGACCCTTGCAAAATAGTGGCAAAAATGCTTCGAATGAGGGGAACACACAGTTTGCTGTGCAGTGAGTGGACGTCCACTCACACTGATGTCGGGGGTCAGGGAAGGCCTCCTGGAGGAGGTCACATCCTTACCCATGTCCTGAAGCAGGACTCCGTTCATGCATTGACCACCCTCTTTTTGTGCAGGTATTCTTGAAAAATCAAGGCAAAACCAAGTCTGCTCCTCATGTGGAAGCTGGCAGTTGGGGAATTCCGCGTACTTCTTGGAGGGTAATTGAAGGAGCAGCTCAGGAAGCGGCACAGCACAGGGTAAATAGCATCGTCTTCGAAGCCAGCCAGACAGAAGTTTCTGCCTCTAACTGGCAGTGTAAGAAACAGGTCTTTCCGGAGCCTCAGTCTCTGATTTTATAAAATGGGGGGAAATAATTCATCTCCGTGTAGACGCCATAGTAGAAATGGCCAGCACTGATGTGGCACGTGCTCTTTATCACACTTGATGTACATGTTCCTCCTGTGAAATCTTATTATTAGCTCCGTTTTAGGTGAGGAAAGTGGGGACAGAAAGGTTAAGTGATGCACTTGGAGGTCTGCAGCTGGTGGAGCTGGGTTGGAACGCGGGCCGTCTGGCTCCTGAGTCCGCTGTACGGGAGAAAAAGTCGATTGGACTCCTCTGTACTCTGCCGCAGTGGACTACCACCTTAGTGTCCTCCAAACCCTCCGCCATCAGTGAACAATTTCTGCCCGTACCCAAGTCAATATGGATTCCTTTCTGGAAATCTTGGGATCATCCGCTCTGTCCCCATCTATCTTTAGCCGGGCACCGGTCTCTCAGCCCGTGAGCCGCTCTAACATCTCCACCCTCCTCATTCCTGCCGCCTCTGCAGATCATCTCAAAATACCTCCTTCCAGCCCAGTTGCAGTTGCCGCAGCCTCCTCCGTGGTTTTCTCACCGCTCTTCTTCCCTTCTCCCCCAGCCTCTGTTTGCGGAGCCATCTTCTGCTTAGCTAACCAAATGGTTTTTCTCATTATTGGACTGGTAGGAATTCATTGTAGGTCTTAGTTAAATGTATTCCCATTGCCCGTAGGCCAAGTCCAAGTGCCATAGGTGTGTGGGTTTCCTTTTAGTCCCAGGCCACTATCTAACTTACCCTTCTCCTCCCAGCTCTGCCTCGCCTTTCCTCCCCCTTCCAGGTCCCTCTGTTTACTACTTATTTCGTCAGGGACACCCCTTTCAACTTCAACGTCAACTTCACTTCGTCCCTCCGACCCTCTGTCCTCCTCTGTCCCCCCAGTTCATCTGAGGGCAAGTCCAGCTCCTCCTTGAGATTTAGCTCTAAAGTTTCTGCCTCTGCAAATCCTTCCGTCCGTTGTGCCCATTCATCAGGTCACTTTATGTTTCATCGCTGCATTGGCGTACTTGGTCTGTCTCTTTGGTGGCGAGTCCCTGGAGTGTGGGAATCCTGTCTGCATCTGTTTCTGCAGAGCGCAGAGCAGTTTTGGAAGGCCTATTGTGATATTAATTTTTTTTTTAAAGATTTTATTTATTTATTCATGAGAGACAGAGAGAGAGACAGAGGCAGAGGGAGAAGCAGGCTCCCCGCAGAGCAGGGAGCCCGATGTGGGACTCGATCCCAGGACCCTGGGATCATGACCTGAGCTGAAGGCAGACGCTTAACCAACTGAGCCACCCAGGCGTCCCTTGTGATATGTATTTTTAATTTTGCAGGATGGACACGTTACTGATTTCTGTGTGCGGGAGATTCATATGCGGGCGTGCGCGCACACACACACCCACTCATATGTGTGTGTACGTTGGGTGCTCGTTGTTACCCAGCAGCAATTTGAGCCTTCATTTGTTTTGCCTGCGTGGAGCCCTCTAGGGAAACATATATTGGTTCTCCCGGCTTGACGTTCCGAGGAAGCAGTGTGTATTCAGTGATGTCTGTACGGTTTTGCATGTAGTTTTTCCAACAGTTTTTTCACCACATTAATAACATGCTAGAAATCATCACATTATATAGAGGGATTCTAATAGGAAATAACAACTCTCACCTTTATTCCTCCCCAGCTTCCCCACTTAGAGATGACCACTCTTTTTTTAAAATATACAATTCATTTTTTTAAGAAGCTTATTCACAGGGTTGTGGGGCCATCACCACTGAAATTTAATTTTAGAACATTTTCATGTCTAAAAAAACCCCCTTATACTCATCAGCTGTCACTGCCTATTCACTCCTATAAACCAACACTCCCAGCCCTAAGCAACTGCAAGTCTACTTTCTTTGTTTATAGATTTGCCTGTTAGAGGCATTTTATATAAATGGAATCATTTAATAATTAGCCTTTTGTAACTGGCTTCTTTTACTTAGCATGACCTATATGTTTTCAGGGTTCATCCATGTTGTATAAGTACTTTTCTTTTTATGGCTGAATAATATTCCATTGTGTGGATGTACCACAGTTTGTTTATCCATTCATCACTTGATGGACATGTGGGTTGTTTCTACTTTGTGGCTATTGTGGATGATGCTGCTATAAACATTTGTGAACAAGTCTTTTTATAGAGATACGTTTTCATTTCTCTTGGCCTTATGCATAGGAGTGGAATTGGTGGAGTCATGTGGTAACTGTATGTTTATTTATTTATTTAAGAGAGGGTTGGGAAGGGGAGAGGGAGAGAGAGAATCCAAAGCAGATTCCCCGCTGAGTGTGGAGTCAGATGCGGGGCTTGATCTCACGATCTTGAGATCATGACCTGAGCCGAAACCAAGAATCGATGCTCAACTGAATGAGCCACCCAGGCGCCCCCATATGTTTAACTTTTTGAGGAACTGCTAGACTGTTTTCCAGGGCAGCTGTACTATATATATTACATCACCACTAGTAATGTGAAAAGGGTTCCAGTTTCTTCACATTCTTGCCAACACTTGTTCTTGTCCATCTTTTTACTGCTCTCATTTAATTCTCATAGTTCGATGAGCTAGCCAAAGAAAAATATTCTGACTCTTATTTTATGGATGAAAACTTCAAGTTGACAGACAGATGAATGAGATGCCTAGTATGTGTGTGAATAGAGGGGGAGAAGAGGCATGGATAGTTCAAAACAATAGATCATCCAAAAATAATTAAAAAGTTTTTCAATCAGTTATTTAGAGCTATGTCAGGGATTATATTTCCCATCCGCACCTTTTTGTTCCATCAGTGTGATTGTGGTTTTCTTACGTGCATTTTTTTTTTAATTGAGTTATAATTCACATAACATGAAATTAACCATTTTATGAGATGACAGCTCTTGTTCATGGGTATTTCTGGTAGTTAAATATAAAAATATTTAATCTTTAAAATCTTTAAAAGTATTTGCATATGTTTAAAAATTCTTTTTCTTTGTTGTTTATTAAAAAAGCAGAGGGAGAAATACAAATTTGCTCTCGAGAGAGCCATTGTAGATATACAGAATGAACAAGAATATAAGGACCATAAGGCAAACCAAAAGTCACTTGTTTTGAAGTAATTAAGATAATTGGGTTGCCTTTCTTCCATCCTTTAGATACAGTCTTTTCAAAATTAGAAAGATCTGCCTGCCTTGTATTCTGACATGAATATTTAGCAGTGTCATCTCTAACCCTAGGATCACACAGTAAATGTTAACAAGAAACACCAGAACTTGTGTTTTTCCTGTCTTATTGTTTTCCTACAGGAATGGTGACAGCTAGAATGGCTTTATGACATTGTGCCTACAAAACCGAATGTTACATGTGTAGCTACCTGGGTAGGTGTAGAGTGTATTTTTTTAAGAGCTGGACATACTGACTGGATGTCATCAGTTACATCTGTTTTGTAATCCTGAAGAATTTTATATATCCTTTGACAAAAATTGCAAATAAGGATTCTACAATTAATTCTATTTCCATGTTAGGTTTCTGTGAAGTAAATGGAATATATTCTGAAAATATGAAACTTCTCATGTACACACAGGTGGGAGAAGTGCTTTTATATAATATTTTCAGGGTTTTTGTGCTTATTTCTTCTCATTGTGCTACAATTTTATTTTTTGGTGAGGAAACATGCACATTTCACTTCAGGTTTTTTACTCATTCTGTTTCAATTCTCCATCTCCTATTGCTTGTTTTCAAATAGAGACGTGGTTTCTGTCCACTTCGGAGAATCATGAGGGCCACTGAAAATGTTATCTGTGGCTCAGCTGACAGTTTTTACTGCTGATCTGGTGGTTACCAGGTCTGTCACTTTTTCAGTGTGTTTTAGAGTCCCTGTGTCTCCCAAGACTCTTTTCTTCCTTCTGCTGCCCACCTCACCCTGAACAAAATTGCCCTGTATATTCTAGTTATAAAATAATTAATACATATACATTCATCCATCCAGTACTGGAAGGTTTCCAGAAGAAAGCAAAAGTCATTCTTAATCTTGCTTCCCAGACAAACAGAACCACTGTGAAGATTTTGGCCTGTGACGGGGCTTAGTCAACTATGGCCTGTGGGCCAAATCGGGCCTGCCATCTGTTTTCATAGGGCCCGTGACCTAAGAGTGGTATTTACATTTTTGAATAGTTGAAACAAAATCTAAAGGAGAATAATATTTTGTGATATGTGAAAATAATGCGAAATCTAAACTTGAGTTTCCATAAAGGAGGTCTTATTGGAACACCGTCATACTCACTCACCTCCATATTGTACACGCCCTCTTTCACGCTAAGATGGCGGAGATGAGGAGCTGTGCCAAACCAATGGCCTCCAAATCCTGAGGTAGTTACTGTCTGGCCCTTTACAGAAAAAAATGTGCTGATACCCGGTCTATAACCTTCAAGACTTTTTCCCTGTGCATTTATGTGAAGATGTTGTGTGTGTATTTTTTTTAAACAATGGAGTCATCCTGTGCGCTTTTGTAATCCACCCTTTTTATGGAGTATCATGTTTACCAGTAACTTCTGTTAAGTTCTTTTTGTTTGGCGGCGCCCAGGTGTTTCAGTCGGTTAAGCGTCTGCCTTTCGGCTCAGGTCAAGATCCCGGGGTCCTGGGATTGAGCCCCGTGTCGGGCTCCCTGCTCACCTGGGAGTCTGCTTCTCCCTCTCCCTCTGCCCCTCCCCCGACTCCTGCTCATGTGCTCTCTCTCTCTCTCAAAAAATAAAATCTTTTTTTAAAAAGTTCTTTTTGTTTGTTTTTTCCACTGAATTGAAATGAGAACCACTACTTTTTTTTTAATTTAAAGATTTTATTTATTTATTTAATTAACAGACAAGCAGGGGGAGTGGGAGAGGGAGAAGCAGGCTTCCCGCCGAGCAGGGAGCCCGATGCGGGACTCGATCCCAGGACGTTGGGATCATGACCTGAGCCAAAGGCAGACGCTTAACCAACTGAGCCACCCAGGCGCCCCAGAACCACTACTTTTCTTGTGTTTGCGTTAAATAAACCCATTAGATGTTACCTAGGAACAGTGGTAATAATAGTGATAACTGAATCCCTTGAATTGATTTTAATTGTTTAAAGAATTAAAGAGATTTTTTTTTTTTCTGCCTGACTCATGAGATAGGTAGTGGTGAAGCTACCAAGATGGTCATGAGGAGCCAGGATCTTGTTAGCATCCTGCTCTGTCATTCTCGGCGTATAATTTCCCTGAAAGATGGTGAATAGACTCTCGTTGCCGTGTGACAAATTACCACAGAGCTTCAGGACTTGAAACAACAAATATTTATTATCTTACATCTTCTGTGGGTCATCAGTCCAGATATAGCTTATAGCAGCATGCCTCTGGCTCCGTCAGGGTCTCTCATAGGCTGCACTCAAGATGCTGGCTGAGCCTGAGGTTATTTTAAGACTCGAGTAGAGTAGGAGGGCATCTGTTTTCAAGCTCACTCTTGTGGCCCTTGGCTGGAGGCTGTTGGCTGGACGAGACATCAGTTCCCTACTACAAGGGCCTCTCCATAGGGCAGTTTCCAGCGTGGCAGTTAGCTCCCCGCATATTGTTTCTGAGTGAGAGAGAAGCAGACAGGAAGTTACAGTCTTTTTGTAACCTAATCTTAGAAGTACTACTTCGGTAGTATTCTGTTTGTTAGAAGTGAGTCACTAGGCCCAGCCTATGCTCAAGAGGAAGAATTACATGAGGGTCTGAATACCAGGAAGCAGGGGTTATAGGGGGCTCTCCTAGGGGCTGCTTACATCAGTCAGCGTCAAGTTTCATTTAAAGCTGGTGGATAGGGGCACCTGGGTGGCTCCATCAGTTAAGCATCTGCCTTCGGCTCAGGTCATGATCCCAGGGTCCTGGGATCCAGCCCCACGTTGGGCTCCCTGCTCAGTGGGGTGTCTGCTTCTCCCTCTCCTTCTGCCCCTGCTTGTGCTCTCTCGTGTGGTCTCTCTCTCTGTGTCAAATAAATTAAACCTTAAAAAAAAAAAAGGTGGTGGATAGACCCTCAGGCATTGGTCTGAGGTCCTTGCACGAAGGGGAGGGTAGAAAGGCTTTTTTTTTTTTTTTTTTTTTTAAAGGAAAACAACAGTAGACTTGCATTTGTATTTCATCAGGTAGAATTATGCCACATGACTACCCCAGCTGCAAGGAAGTTTGGGAAAGCAAGCTTTTTGGGTGTGCCCATTGTGGCCCAGGTCATAATCAGGATTTTGTGGACAGAAATAATTGTCAGAATAGACGCTGGGTGGGCAACAGAGGGTATCTACTATACCCACCATCTAAGGCGGTTGTAAGGGTTCAACAACCCCATGCTTGTCTGGTTTATAATATGCTCTCAAACTAGCTGTGCTTATTGCTATTGCTTATAAGTTATATAAAGTAGCTTTGGAAGTTAGCTTGTTGATAAAACAGGTCCTCTTGCATTGATACTGAAAGAAGTAGCACAGAAAGAAGAAAATAGACATTTATCGAGTACCTGGTATGTGCCAGGCATTTTATTAATATGCTGATTTAATCCTCATAATAAACCTGTGAGGTAACGGGGCGCCTGGGTGGTTCAGTCGGTTAAGTGTCTGCCTTTGGCTCAGGTCATGATCTCAGGGTCCTGGGATCGAGCCCCGCATTGGGCTCCTTGCTCAGCGGGAAGCCTGCTTCTCCCTCTCCCACTCCCCCCTGCTTGTGTTCCTGCTCTCGCTGTCTCTCTCTCTCTCTCTGTCAAATAAATAAATAAAAAAAAAAATAAAATAAAATAAACCTGTGAGGTAGGTTTATTTGCACCATTTTACAGATGAGGAAACCAAGGCCCCATATTGTTGAAGGAGCACATGCTTTGAATGGGTTATAGATAGATTGTAATGATCTCTAGTTTAGCTCTTAGCTCCTGGAGTGGGCGATTGAGGATTGGGACAGCTGGATCCTCTGGGCCCTATCAGCTGCAGCCCCAGCAGCCTCTTCTAGTTACTCCACGGTGCCTTGCAAATATCATTTTTTACATGCTTCATGATGTGGAACAGGTTTGAAAGTATTGCTCTTTCAGCGAGTAGGTAGCAGAGCTGGAATTTGAACCCAGGTGTGTGTAGGTCCAGAAGCCTTCCTTCTTTCTATGACTGGCCCTTCCCTATCACTATAAGTAGTGAATCTTGGTTAGGCTGAAATAGGAGTTAAAATCCAGCTTCATTGAATACATAAAGTATTGTGTTTCTTTTATCCTTACATGCTTCTCTTTTGATACTTCTCATATTTCTTCCTCCCTTGTTTTTAATATATACTTTATATATATCAGATGCTTATATATAATGTATATATTAGATGCTTATATATAATATATATATTATGTATATGTATATCAGATGCTTAAAAGGGGGTTTAAAAAGAGATTAAGGTGTAAGATTATAAAGTTATTTAAGTTATTAACATTATTTGCTATTTCGCTGTTGTCTGAATGGAAACTTACTTGGCCACTAGGTGTCTCCTTTTGGTTCTGTTCGTTCTCCTATGTCACACTCTTAGGAGCCTAAAAGGGATATAAGGAAAATTAGATAACACAGGATTAAAAAGTGAGTGGGACCTGGACTCTGATGATTCCAGCTGCCTTTTTTGTCTTTTATTCTGTACTTCTGTTCCTCCTTGCTCATGGGCTGATATTGAAGTCATAGATCAATTCTCTGGAAACTTAGATGAGTCTTTGATACCTCCTACTCATTTATAAAAGTATAGTAAAGTGGGCAGAAAGAACTGTGCTCTAGATCTAGACACACTAGGTAGTAAAATAATCCTACGTGTTTGCTGAGTATTTTAGGGACAATTTTAATAACCATTTATTCTCATGGGAATAGTTGTGCCTAGAAGGCAAATAATGATTGCATTGTTGATATAAATTTCCCTGTTCTTTGATAGAGTAATACTGGCTGTTATCTACCTGTGTTATCTCCTGTATTTCTCGCAGGAGCCCTACATCATTGCCATTCTTCCCTGATTTTAGAGATGAAGAAATTGAGGCTTAGAGATTGGTTAATTTGGCTTCAAGTTTAATAGAGCTTGTTTGCTTTCAGATTTTGTCCCCTCCACTTGGAAGTTGTTTATTCATTATAGTAGTGAGGAGAGTTCGATTTAATTCAATAAAATTTTAAAGTTCCCAAGAAATAATTCAGCCAGAAGCACTTCTGGAACCGTGGTTTGGTTGTGAGCACACAATTCCCGTTTTCTGCAAGTTGTCTTGTAGAAGTGAGCAGTGTGCTCTGGATGTGGGCTCCCTTCAGGAAGGCTACAGGCTCTTTGCAGAATTACAAATTGTGTACACTCAGGGATCACTTCCTTTCACTTGCCTACAAATGCAGCCCCCATTATCATAGAAACAGCAGGGCATTTGACAGCTCGGGTTCAGACCTGGTGCTTCATAGAATGCAACATTCTTCTTATTCAATTAGGGGCACACTAAAAAGATGGAAATGCAGCTCGGCCTAGGGTTTTCTGAGACTGCTGGCTGATGTGTTCTCTTTTACCTGAATTTCGATTCTGCATTAATTTCCGGATTTTGCCAATTGTCTTAAAAAAAACATCAGCTCCTGCTAGGTTTTCTTTAGTCTCGAATAATTTAATTGTGCTTAGTATCTCTCCGGTTGACTCCCCAGTTGTGGTGGTGATTTCTGCAGACCACAGGAAAATGTATAACAAATGTGAGATGAGAGAATGTTGTCAGGCAGGTAGCATTTTCTCTGGGAAGTCGGAACCGGGAGTGGGAGCGGTCCCCAGCGCTAACAGGCACACCCCCCAAGATTTGCCTCCAACACTGTCACTTCTCTCTCTTTGTTCCCCTCCCCGACTCACTTTCTGCCAGGGATTTGTGACATATTTCGTAGCAGATCAAATGAGCCCCTGACACCTGATTGCCGAGTGCTTCTTGTTTACAGTTGCTTTCCAAGGACACCTAGACAAGATGGAAGGCTTAACGCGCAGTAATTAAATTTGCATCTGCTCTGTGACAGGGCTCAAAGGAGTTTCTTCCCCTCCACATGTGAATCTCATTGCAGAGCTCCTACTGTCTTTGACCATGCAACATCTAAAAAGGCAAGATGTGGACAGGTAAATAAACATCGATTCAGTCTACTGCCTGTCATTATAATGATGAATATTAAATAAAATCGCTGATCTCCCTTTCTTACTTGACTTTCTACTCTTCACCTACTTGTGTAGCCAGATTTATAACTGGTCTTAAATTTAAGAACTGTGGCTTGGAGGTGATTTTTTTTTTCTTTTTAATCTTTTTAAAGGAAAACAAACATTGCTGAACAATCTGGATTGGTTTAACACCCTTTGGATTGTACATTTCTCACAAATGCTAATGAATAATTCAGTAAAGCCAAACACAATCTGCTGGTGGTATCCAGTGTTATTCACACTTGCTAATGAATAATTCCCTTTGGCTTTTATAGAGCAGCTCTGAGGAGTGACTTCTGAGACTCAGATGGGTTATTATTGGGCTATTTGTCAGTGTCCTTGGGGCATTGTGAGCCAAAGTCCAACTTGGCTATCCACTCCACATCCCCTCTCTGATTCTTCTGGGAAACATGCCGCTCTTTCTGTCTCAGCCTTTTAGCCCTCAAATGTCGCTGCGAGAGAAGCAATGCTCTAACAGGATTCAGCTCCGCTGTAATTTCATTGAGTCACTTCCTTCACTGTTTCATTCAAATAAAGAAGTGTTTATTGAGCACCTTATGAGGTGCAGACTACTGAACATGGCATTGTGTATGTACCAAGGTAAAGAGGGATTTTATGTGATAAGTCCTTAAGGAGAATGTGGGGCATTGTAGGAGAGGCATGGAGTCCCGGAGGAAGATGCTCAGGGTCTTTTTGTCAAAATGATCAGTTACCATGTTCTTATTATGTCCTCAGGTATGCATCTCAATGCATATTTGCTATTGATGGTGTCATGGGGGTTATATTGCTTTGGATAAGCCTAAAAATTGATTAATCTTGGAACTGCTTACAGGGTAAGCCCTATAGCATGATTCCGGAGACAGCTGGGTAAGTCTTGTTCATTTCTGCTGCACTGGAATCAGGAATGTGGTATGGCCTGGTTTTACTAGCCTGGAGGGTCTAAGGATGGTGAATGTGGATTTATCTATGCCTGAGTGGTCTATAGACCGTACCTTCGCAATCAGACTGCATAATATAAAACTGTGAGATCAGTGAGGCACATCTAGCTGTAGTGAGATTGTCCCTGGCATCCTGTGTCCGCTTTAGCTTTTTCTGTTCAACTCCTGGCTTTCCCCTCTTCTTTCTGAGCACACTGGAAGATTATAACTACCGGCTTTCTTATAGTGAGGTGGGATCCTGCCATTCCTTCAGACCAATGAAAGGTAAGAGGAGGTGGCAGGTGTCATTTTCTGGTCAAGACATTTAAGAGCTGATGTGACACTCGCAGGCATTCATTTTCTCTGCCACAGTGACCTTGGGGGCTCTGTGTTCTAGACCGTGGAGTCTACATTAGGCTGGGTCCGTGAATGACTGTGTGGAGTAGAGCCCAGCCTCTCCCCCATTGGCCCATATTGGACACAGAACTTGAGCAGTATGAACCTTTGTTGCATCAAGGCCCTGAGATTTGGGAGTTTATTCACAATGTAGCCTAGACTGTTTTTTTTTTTTACTAATCCAGAGGGATTAGTGCAGGGAGAGATGTGTGTACGTGTGTCTGTATATGTGTGTTGTCCAGGGCCTGGTATTCCGCAAGATTTCAGCCAGCTTTGTGGGATCTAGTTTCAATTGGGAATTGAAGGGTAGATGTAATTTAGGGACAGAGAAAGTTTACCTCATCAATGAATCTGTGGGAGAAATAACTTTGGTATAAACAGAGTCATGGAAATAAGAGAATAATTAGTAGGAAAAACCAGAGTTGAGGCTATTGTAATTTGTGTAATTCAAAATTAATGAATTTTAAATTGTGTCTAGCATGTTTAATTAGTAAGATTATAAACCTGTAATTTTTCTCTTTGCTTATAATTTATACCAGAGACTGGCCCTCGAGCTAAGAAAGGTTTTTACATTTTTAATAGATCATAGAGACAAGAAGAAGGAGGATATTCAGTAGGGGACACATGTGGCCCACAAAGCCTAACGTATTTACTATATATATATATATATATATATATATATATATATATATATATATATAGTCTTTTATAGGAAATGTTCGCTGACCCCTGGTTTAAAATCTCCACACACTGTTATCAGAAAGTGTCACATTCACTAAAATGTGAGCTTCTCAAGAATCAGGAGTCCAGGGTTTTATTAGTCTATGTGTCTTTCTTCCCAGCATGGTGCATGGCAGCACTGCGCAAGCTCAGAACAAGTTATTTGATTAAATTTCACACGGAACACGGGAGATAAGACATTTTAGAGGGTGAGAACTGGTAAGCAATTATGGAAAGCCATAGGTTTGAAGAAATAGAAGTTTTCCTCCTCTGTTCTCTTGGCTGTGACAGTTTTGGATTTTTCTTTTTTAAACCTAATGTGTATGGACATTTATTTCATTTTATACTCATTTTCAAATAAATGTCATATCTTGAAAGGTTTTAAAGATGTTGACTTATACTCTGGCATCACAGTATTGTTAGAGTCTTCTTGTAAATCTGTTCATTGTCGATGTTTTCTCTTCCCCCCACAACACCCAATTCTCTCTCTCCCTCCCCCCCTTCCTTCCTCTCTTTCTTTCTTTCTCTTTCTCTTCCTCTCTCCCTCCTTCCCTACCTCCTTCCTTTTCTTTCTTTTTTTCTTCCTTCCTCTCTCTCTCTTTCTTGTTTTTTTGTTTTTTTTGGATAACTTTCATGCAAGTTTCTATAGGTTCACTCACTCATTCATTCATTTGCTCACTCATAGACCCAAACCCACAGGAGATGAAGGCATGTCCACGCAAAAGCTTTTACACAAATGCTTGTAGCAGCATTATTCATTATAGCCCAAAATAGAAACAACCCCAAATGTCCATCAGCTGATAAATGGATAAACAAAATGTCATATATCCCTATGACAAAATATTATTCTGTAATAAAAAGGCACGAAGTACTGATAATCCCTGCTGCGGCATTGATGAGCCTTGAAAACATTATGCTAAGTGAAAGCCAGATACAAGAACCTATATATTGTGTGATTCCACTTATGTATAGGGTCTATTATAGGCAAATCCATAGAGACAGAAGGCAGATTAGTGATTGCCTGGGGCTGGGAGTGGGGCAAGGCAGGGGAATTGGGAGTGACTGTTGGTGGGGGCTGAGTTCTTTTTTAGGGTAGTGGCGAAGTTCTAAACTTAGATTGTGGTGACGGTTGCAAAACTCAGTGAATATACTAAAAACCGTTGGGAGCGTACACTCTAAATGGATGAATTTTATGTTGTGAATTATATCTCAATAAAGATATTAAAAATAATTATGCAGTAGATTGCTCATTTTTTCGTTACGCTGCTGATTATTGAAGTAGCAGTTAGGATTTGAATCTCTTCTGTTGTCCCTTGTTGAATTAAAGTTTTCTGGAAACAAAAATTGATTTATTTTCAAATCCCCTCTGCCCCAGCTATTTTAGATGAATTTATTCCACCTTATATACTGGCACATGTGCACAAAGACATATGCACACGAATATTCACTGTGGTATTATTTGTAGTTGCAAAATGTAAGAAACAGTTTAAACATGCATCACAAGGGACATGTTAAAATATTAAGGAAGGTGTAGCTGGTGAACTCCTCTAGTCCCATTAAGAAGAGACAGTTCTCTATGTACCAATATGAAACAGTCTTCAGGATACTTAAAGCAAGACGCAGAATACTTTTTCCTATTTATATAAAATACTTGTATAGAGTATTTCTGGAGAGATTCAATAGCAGTTACCTTATCAGGAGGGAAAGTTTGGGTAAGTCAAGGAATAGGACAGTGACAGTCTTTTGCAGGGTTAGCCTTTTTTTATACACTTTTCTTTCTTTTTTTTTTTTTAAAGATTTTATTTATTTATTTGCCAGAGAGAGAGAGAGCACAAGCAGTGGGGACGGCAGGCAGAGGGAAAGGGAGAAGCGGGCTCCCTGCTGAGCAAGGAGCCTGACGCGGGACTCGATTCCAGGACCCTGGGATCATGAACTGAGCCAAAGGCAGACGCCTAACTGACTGAGCCACCCAGGAGTCCCACACTTTTCTTTTCATAGCAGCATTATTCATAATAGTCAAAAAGTGGAAACAGTGCAAATGTCCCATCAACTGATGAATGGGTAAACAGAGTATGGTATCTCCATATATGGTATCTCCATATATGCACAGAAGTAGAATAGCTGGGTCAAAGGGGATCTGAATATAAGTCAATTTTGTTTTGGGGAATTGTAACTCAAGAAGGTAGTATTTAAGTATTATTAAAAATATTTTAGGGGCACCTGGGTGGCTCAGTAGGTTGAGTGTCCGACTCTTGGTTTTGGCTCATGTCATGATCTCAGGGTCATGAGATTGAGATCTAGTCCTGTGTTGGGCTCCGCATTCAACAGGGAGTCTGCCTGCAGATTCTCGCCCTCTGCCCTTCCCCCCCCAAAATAAATAAATCCTAAAAAAAATTGTTTTAAAAGTTGATTCCTATCTATAGCTCAGCAACCAATCTTGCATATGTTTGTGCATACCCCTTTTTAATCCACGTGGAATAATTTGTTTGAAGATTCTCCCCCTCTCAAGTACCTCCCCCCCCCAGCCACTAATGATGGAGCAATTACGTGGTTCCACAGTAATTTTAACACCATCTTCTAACCCAGCTGTGTGGCAGCAGTCTGTCTTCAGGGCAGGAATGTGGCTTGCAAGGGACAGTATCACATTGCCCACAATTATTTTAACGTCTCCTGTGAAATGATAAATGAAGTTTATAGTTATAATAAAAGTAAACCCATTTCCCCCAAGGTATAAAGAGTTTGCAAGTAAAATTCACATAGTCAGATGTGCTGCTTTTTTTTTTTTTTTTTTAAGAATCCTGCATTGAGGGCTCAAAAAGAAAAAAAAAAGAGGGATAGGTTTTCAATGTGGGCATTTATTCATCAAGCCCTATAAGGATGTGAAGTATGAAAATGTTATAGGATTTATGGTTGTATGAAAAGGTTATGAGATTTATAGCTGCCCCTCTAGGAACTTACAGTTTTTGTTGTTGATATAATTGAAAAAATTCTTCCAAGTTTTGCATCAGTGTGCATGCTTTATAACATTAACGTCATGTAATTTGCAAAATATCTGCTGGGATTTTTCATGGTCCTAGGAGGTCCTGTAATTTGGCTGTAACTCCTGCTTATTATTATTGGTGCCACTTTGGTTTGAGTCTTTCCTAATTACTGTAAATCCTCCAGCCTATGCCCAGTTACTGGGTAAGACTGCCACCTTGAGAGGTGAGCATCTCCTGTTCACAGTATTTGACACAGTGCCCATTACGGTAATTTAGATGTCTTCTTTGCAAAAGAGCTCACTGGGCTAAGTCTCCCCGTTTTCTCAGCTGGGAAGTGTGGGATTGTAGAAGCAGCTCCCCTTCTCCCTACATCTGCAGCTTTCTGCTATCCCAAGAAGCTAGGACTTCCAGGCTGTCTTCCCAGCTGCAGGAGATCCGGCTGCTGTGTTGTCATTTAAGAGAGTCTCCACTTCCGTGGTGTTCCTGCTGCTCGCTACCTACTGACCCCCAGCCAGTGCTGCTCCTGCTGTCCTTCCACCATTTGTGTGACAGGGCACCTTGCTTTGTGCAATTTTGTCTTTGTTTAATTTTTATATCTTCTGTGCTTTGTTAGTGCAGTGGGTTTGGAAATGTCTCTGACTTAAAGAAACCCTGCTGTGAATCCTCTCCTAATCCCTTTCTCAGGGAGGTCCTACATGGGAATTTTATAAGTTGAGGTAGATGTTGATGATGATAATAATGGTGATGAAGAAGTGATATGTCACTTAATATGGACTGTTTGTACTGTTTATTTTTTTAAAAGATTTTCTTTATAAGAGAGAGAGAGAGTGTGCGTGTGGGGGTGGGGTGGGGGGGAGGATTGAGGGAGGGGGAGAAGCAGGCTCCCCGCTGAGCAGGGAGCCTGATGCGGGGCTCGAACCCAGGAACCTGGGATCATGACCTGAGCTGAAGGCAGACGCTTAACGACTGAGCCACCCAGGCACCCCCCTTTGTACTGTCTAGCCTGTAAGGAACCATACTGCTTTTTTGAGCCAAACTTTCCCGAAGTACAGCTGAACCATGGCGAGGCCCAGAGAGTTTGCTGGCTTGTCTTCAAGATTACTCAGCTGTTTAATTTAGCGCTAAATCTGTATGTTAGAATTTCAGGCCCGGAGCATTTTCTATAAACGAAACTGACTTGCAGGCTCAAAGATAACCTTGAACTTTAGGGGTTGTCGAGAAATTACTGGTGAGTCAGGACACACAGCACTCCATTAAAATACCTCAACAGTGAACTACTTTGGGAAAAAAAAAATAATGCTTAGGTATTTAAAATTGTATTTCCCTTCATTATAATCAAAGGAAGTTAACATCTTGTAAAATATTTCTGATTGTCTTTAAATGGTCTTCTAGGTACTTCTACAGCTTACCGACAGCATGACAATATTGCTGATAGTGATCTTCCTCTTTTTTTTTTTTTTTTTTAAAGATTTTATTTATTTATTTTAGAGACAGAGCACAAGAGCGGGGAGGGTCAGAGGGAGAAGCAGACTCCCTGCCGAGCAGGGAGCCCGATGCAGGACTCGATCCTGGGACTCCAGGATCATGACCTGAGCCGAAGGCAGTTGTTTAACCAACTGAGCCACCCAGGCACCCCGATCTTCCTCTTGATAGTATTGTTTGGTTAGACTGACGAGGAGCTTGTGCTAGAACAACTTATGCAAACCCGTTCCGATGGCTGTGGGCAAACCAGAGGCCACGTCTTTCCTAGGTAAAAGGGCTGACCTGTTACCATGGCTAGTTGGCGTGTACAACATGTGTTAGAAGAAGTAATTATTTTTAGCCGACTGACTATGACCAAGATTAATAGCTCTTGAAAGAGCTATAATGAAAGACTGCCCCAACTGGCTTCTACATTATTCTTTATTTATCCTGCTCTCATCCCTGTCACCTTTGGGCATCAGCCAAATGTCATTTATGTAAGATTTGCCCCTTGGATGTGAGAGGCTCCTCTTTCTTAATGATGGGAGGTGATTGGGCTGCAGGGCTGAAGAACTTGGACAGTTGACACGACCCAGAGGAGAGTCCCTGCAGGTCTGTGGGAGTCACAGGAACAGGACACTCACTCCCTAGGGAGGAAGAACATGAGAATATTCAGCTGTCTGATTCAGATCATTGAGGTATACTTGAGGGATTATAGGGAGTAGTTCAAGGACTCTACTGTCAAGTCTGTAGATTTCAGTGACTTTTCTCTTTGCAGCATTTCAAGTTTCCTATTCTGAAGAGGATTTTTTTTTTTTTTGACTGAAATCATCAACTATTTCTAGTTTCATAAAACATGGAAATCTCCATGTGGCAGAGACTTCGAATAAATCCCAAACCCCTGTTGCCTCCTCCTGTCATGGATTTTCCAGTGCAGCCAGCTACACAGAATCCAGTCTGTTGTTTCCCAGTGTCCTCTGCAGCTTTGGTGTGGCCAGGCGACTCACAAGAGCCTGTATCCTGTGGTAGTTTCTGGGATGTTTCTTTATTTGAGAAAGGTGGTGTATGCCCTTTGCCCTTTTCTTCTTAGGCCCTGCCTTTTACCCTGCTGCCGAGAATGTTCAGGGCAGCATTGGGATCTTGAGAGCGAGGGCCAGTCCTTAGGGGTAGCAGATTGGGTCGGCTGGCAGGGGGCTCGAGTCTCTCCGGACAGTAGGAGAATCACCACACCAAGTCTGGCAGAGCCACTGTCCTCTTGGATTTGCTGTCACTTGCAAGCCAAACCTAATCCTAGATAACACATGGTTTGTACTCGTTGCAGTAGAGGAAGATAAATCCCAAGCCCTTAGACTCTTGCTCTCCTTCTGAATAACAGTGTCGAAGTCGAAACCGTTTCCTCACCCTTCCTTCTTTCAGTGCTACAAGTTAAAGCAACCTACAAGTTAAAGCAACCTAAAAAAGATAATGCATTCATTTATTGAAGAACTAAAGACACGAGAGATCTATGAAAGATACATGAGAGCTAAATTAGCCAGAGGGCTGGACCAGGAGATCACTCATTTAGTGAGATGTTTACCGGGACTGGTCTTCGTGGCCCTCCGAAAGACTTAGGTCGGGGAGCCGTCACCCCTCGCCAGTGTTGGTGACAGCAGCAGCTTCTTTTCTCAGCTTAGCAGAGGGCCTTGGGGATTCAGCCTCATCTGCTTTCATAAGGACCCTGGGAGCTTTTGAAAATTTCAGGTTTCAAATGTCAGGTCTATTGAGTGCTTTCAGTTCCCTTGTACGATAGCACTGTTTCTATTTTGCCTGACTCATTGGTTTTAGGCCACAATGTTTGCATGTGGCTGTCCTTTCTCTCATATGATCCACATTAGATAAAATGTACTGTATTAGATAACAGCGGATTGCAAATTATTATTAACACAACCGTTTTAAAAGCGAGGCGGAGACGTGTAATTATTTTTCATGACTTTGAAAACTTTGGAAAGAGAAAAGCAGCTCTTTGGTTCACTGTTACATTAGCATTTGTAAAGTGAACCGAGAGAGGTTTTCTGTGCAGTATTTTTCCTTGCTGTCTCTTGCCTTTTAATTTGGAGAATAGCAGGACCTTGTCTTTTGTTCGCACACGGAAAAGTCCATTCAGCTGGAAAACAGAACAGTGTGCTCTTTGTGTACTCAGAGCCTTTGAATGCTTTTGGTCACACACTAGTTGCTGTTTAACTACAATAAAATTGTGACCAAAGGAGATAAACATTTAAAGGATAAATGACAGGGCTGTTAATCTAAAAGCGAGTTTTGTAGCATTGTTATTTGTAGCTAATAGGTATATAGGCGAGAGTCATGGGGATGACTTTTAAGTCTGAAACTGGTGAAATCGTTTCCAACCAGTAAAAAGAAATGTCACTGGATATTTTTAATGGCTGATCATTTTGCATTTTAAAAAGTCACTTGAACGTGTCTAAACAGTCTTTAGAAATTTCTAGGAATTTACCTGATGTATTTGCTAGGCTTGGCTCTGCCGTGTGTGTGTGTGTGTGTGTGTGTGTACAGATATACATATATATGTGTATATATAGATACATATATACTTCTATATACATATTTTATATAATGCCAAGTGCATTATATAAGAAAAGAGCCTTCAGGGCTTTTAAAAGTCTATGAATTGAGAACTTGATCTGTCTTTGTGCCTATAAAGCATTATAATTTGCCTGCCCCTTTGTGGAGGAAAAGCATTTTTGAGAATTTCCTTTCCCTCTAGGAATGCAAAGGATAAATCTCTGTTTCTGCCCCCCTCCCCCCGCCCCAGCTAAAATCTGGGTCTTTGGCATATGACCCTTTGAGAAGAGCTGATTTCAGTTGTGGTGAGGGTACCTCAGGTATTGGAGAGCTGTTTAATTTGGAGATAGGAAATACACAGGGTTCCTCTTGCGATCGCCTAGTGCTGGGATGTATTTTGTCTTACCTTCCTCTTCCTTTGGATTACTCATCCTTTTTCCAGGGTACCTCAAAATAAAATACATCCAAGTACATTTTACAAATGTCTTTTCCTCTTCTGCATTCACATCTCATTATAGCAGGCATCTTCAACTTTGCCCACCTACAGGGGCCACAGAGGGGAAGATGATTAATAAAAGCGGCAACTCTGTCTCAGTTTAGGAGAGACAGCAGGGACTGGTGGTTCTGGTGCTGAAACTAGAGGTACGTGCACTACCCAGAGGGGCCAGCTATAACTGAGCTTCAGTGTGAACATGGGCCCAGTGTTTGCAGATACTCTGTTTTTGAAAGAAGCTCAAAATGTGGATTTTTATTTGAAAGCTCTTTATTGTAAAGAGCTCTCTGTGAATTGAATTTTAAGACTTAGATGGTCCACATAAGCCACACTTACTTCCTCAGGCTGGAAGCAGCCTAGGCCTGCCCTTTGTGATCTCTATTATTTAGAGTGGTTATGTAACTAACCAGAGAAGAGATTTGAGGATTCCCCTTCAAGGAAGCTGACCAGCCCGAAGAAGAATATATAGGTTGACATTTGGGGATATCTAAAGAAAAGGCCAGGTTTCCAACATACCGCCCTACAGCGGGGCCCACCAACTGACAACCTCTGTTTCTGTACACACGGCTTCCAATTCCATTTGTATGGCTTCGTTTGAACTTACACCTGATAGGCAGGCATCATCAAGTATGGAGGAATGCCTCCAAAAAATAAGACAGTACAAAGCAAAAAAGAAAAAAGAAAACAAAAACCAGAGGGAAGGGAATACAGAGAAATAATACGATGTGGAGAGTTAAAGACAAAACTTCAAAACAAATTATAATTAATATCCTTAGATGAGAAAAAATATTACTTACATGAAACAGGAACAAGATGTTAATCAAAAGGAACATTCATATTGTTAATTCTCTCAGTTGTGATAATGTATCATGGTATTTTAAAAGAGAAGTTGTCTTTCTGTTTAGAGGTACATACCAAAGAATTACAATTGAAAGATAATGATGTCTGAGGTTTTGAAGCAATTCAGAAAAAAAAAAGGTAGGGTCAGAGAATAGATGAGTTAAGATGAGTAAAATGTTGATAATTGTTGAAGTTGTGTAGTGAGTACATGAGAGCTTATTATACAGTTCTCTCTACTTTTATGTGTTTAAAATTTTCCATAGCAAAATATTTTTTTAAAGGAACATTTAGAGAGCAAAAAAGAACTCTCAGAAATTAAAACTATGATTGTAAAAATCAAAACTCCAATAGGATAAGAAACAAAGTAGAACTCAGAAAGTAGAACAAAAAGATAAAGCAAGATATAAAAATAAAGGGTCAGTCCCAGTGGTCCAGTATCCAACTCTAGGAGGTGTAGAATGAGATCCAAGATATCAGAAGAGAAGAAATGATCAAAGAAATAATATAAGGTAATTTCCTTGGTCTAAAAGATATGAGTGACTTTTGAAATCAGAAGTGTCCATTGAGTGCCCAGCACATGGGATGAAAACTGACGCACCCAAGTCCTTCATCATGAATTTATGGAACCCCAGAGAGAAAAAGAAGGCCCTCATAGCTGACATGTAGCCTTCATTTCTGTTCTCAGGTACTCTAGGGTCCAGACCTCTCTGGGTCAACTGCTTTCAGACAGAAAACCATCCCTCACTTGGTCAGGGTTGTGCTGCTTGCCTGTCTATTGGGATTGAGAGGAAGGATGTGGGGTCTAACCTCTATTCATAGACTTCTGACCAGGCTTCCTGTTTTCACCTCCACTTCTGAAATGCACTTGCTGTCAGAGGTACCCGGTTCCTGTAATTCCTGAGCCTTCCTGGAGATGGTGGTGTGAATCAGCTCACTACTTACTGGTCTTCCCCGTTCTCCCCCCATCCCTGCCCTGCCAGTAGGTTTCGACTTTGCCTGTTCTGTTATACCAGTTAGCGTCCCTTTTCTATCTTCCATAATGTGGGGTTGACATTTTTCATCTGCTGATACCATTTCTCTCATTCTCTTGGTTTTGGGAGGAAGCTTAGTGTGTGTTTTATATCTGCCATGTTTAAATGGAAGTGAATTTGTTGTGTTAATCATTAATTTGGGCATTAGGGTTTCTTTTCCTAAGATTTATTTGGAAATCAAAATAAAGCAACATTTAATATGTAGAAAATAATTTCTTCCTTAACATCTTCCTTGACTACTGTCGCTCACATAGGCTTCTTCTACCTTCTCTGAAATACTGTGGCCTTCAAAACCTCTCTCTCAGTTTAACGATGAATTCTGTACTGTTTTGGGTCTTACTCTCAGCATTCAGTGTGTGTCTGTACCTTGTCACCTAACTGGATTTTGTAGCCTCTGAACATAGAGCAATGTGTTAGTCTGCTTGTATTCCCTATGGCTCCTGATAAATCTGAATTCAATAAATACTGGCTGATTAAAGCATACTACTCCAAGTTTTATTACTTTGATTTTGTATGTGTTATATGTATTTCTATTTCAGTGTCCTCTGAGCTTCTTGCTCAGAGATCGGTAGGAAGGAGTAAGTATAATGAGTAGACTTTGGGAGCAATATTGTTGAGTAAAAAATGTCATTGTTGTACAGCTTCAAAAGTATTTTACTGAACTTGTAAATTTTCAACTGTATTTAGGAAGAGGAGACATGGAGACCTGACTAGTCACACCGAGGAAGGGGTGATCTGGGGCCTTGATTTCTGATTTTGGGCTTCTGGAGAGGGCCATCTCACAGTGTGTTCGCCTAATGACGCTTGCCTGTAACCAGACTTGCGTTTATTTCAAATTCTTGCCTCTTAGCACAGGATAGCCTCAGTCGTTCAGGGTATGCCTCTCTAGTATAAGCAACAATGCTGTCATTTTCTCTAAAGTCACCTTCTTTATTAAAGAAACTCTTTAATAGTTCCGCATATTCTGTAGTTATGCATTTCTGTGAGTGCTTACCGACCCCAGCAGTGTTTAATAAATTATTGAACTTTGAAGAACCTTTGAGAAGCAAGGGCTTTATGCGACTGAGCAGCAGACATGAAAAAACACTATCCTCCAGAGTATCTAACAGACAGAAATAGAGGCTTGATCAGACAATATAAGCACCGAGTGAATGATGGTAATACCATGAAATATTTACAGCCGTAGAGCGTGCTAGGGTGGGGAGCAGAGAGTGTGGGTTTTTATCGTTTTGGGTTGAACCTGATGCCACACAACTCACCATTCTATGATCTTAAAAGCAAAACAGAAAGAAAAAGAGAGAGAGGAAGGAAGAAAGGAGAAGGGAAATAAAGAAGAAGAGTATTGATTTGGTGCTATTTTGTTGTTTGCAGGAGCTTTTCACAAAAGTAAGGCTCCTTTTGTAAAAAGCAACCTTACTAAGAGCCAAGTTTTTAATCAGTCCTTAAAAGAGACTAAAAAGTCATGGTTTCTTGCCACTACAAGTTTAGAGTTTTAATTTAATCGATATCTCATGATTTAACATGCCTTAAAAGCCCTCATTTTATTATCTGTAAAAACAGAGGCTTAAATAGCAAAAGCACCAAATAGCCTAATATGTTCTTAATTTCAAACACAATATGCCATTTATTTATTTTTTCATGCTGTGCCATTTTAAATTGGCTTGTGGTGAATTTATTTAATAATGATCCACAGAGAAAATTAATGTAATGGAAGAAGTGTCTGGATTACTTAGGAAAGATCTGGAAGATATTTATGTGAGTGGATACATTTAGAGAATTTCTAATATCTTCCAGGATAGAAAGGGCTAAAATGAACATGTCAGACCAATTTGTTTTGCCCTTCTACATGGAATTTTGTACGTAAATTATTCTTTGAGAAATAAACCTTTTTAGATTTAATGGTTTTACGTAGTGTTATTGAAAATATTTGTTGTTATGATGAATAAAGTTTGACAAGAAATCATTTGATTTATTAAATTTAATTTTACCCATGATTTATATAAAAAACCCACAGGTTGCATTTGGGAGGTATTTTAATGTCATGTTTTTGCTTTTGCTTTTTAGGGGTAGTAGAAAGAATAGAATCATGTATTAATAAGGAAGCTCAGATTGACCATAGACATTGGCCTTTCAGGGGGATCATCTGGCTTTGTGCGCTTTGGTATTTGTCATCAACTCCCTGGATGTTTGATACGTGTTATGCTGAACTGGGTTATTCCCCTGATCCACACTGACAATTTTGTGTCACTTGTAAAGTCAAGGTAATACAGTTGGAAAGGAAACTTTGGTGAGGCACTCCTTTGCATCTGTAATATTTTGCCTGTGGATTATAAGGGAACTTTGAAGGGAGTTTACTGTTTGTAATGTAGGAACCCATTGCATACAAAGAAGTTTATGGTCTAAGGACCCAGTATCAGTGAAATGTGATATGGCTCTGTTTGTGAAAGAATGTTATTGATTCCCAAATTGAAACCATAGAAGAAAGATAATATTGGTATTTCTTGTTTGTTGCTAAAGTGAAGACTTGGAAAGAATTGGGATTTTAGAGTTCGAATGATGTGGATTTAAATCTTGCCCCTGCCACTTACTTGCTTGACTTCTGGCAAGTCATGGGCCTAAGACCACATTTTCTTATCTCTAAAAATGGGACTAAATATAATTCTTAGTAAAAAAAAGTTTTTGAGCGTTCAGCACAATATTCAGCACATGGGAGATACGTGATAAATATTAGCTCTTTCCCTTCCTCTTCACTTAAACCACTTTATCTAGGAAGTGAAACATCGAAGTTCTTGATGGATAGAGTGAGGGAGGCGGTGAACCGGAGGGCCACTTGAGGCCCGTGGACAATTATGTGAGATTGGTGAGAAGAGGGTGTGTGTGTGTGTGTTGTGATGGACAGGGAAAGGAAGGATGATGTGATGTTGGTGATTGGAGACATCATCTGAGCTTCTGCTGTTCTCTGCTGCTCAGGATTGGAGTAGAGAGCATAAGCAAAGCTGAGCATTTATTTCTTCCTATTGTCTTCTTGAACAGCGCACTGTTTTCAAATGGAAAACGTTAGAGATGTTTGATCCCATATAGGGCAGTTCAGAGGATTCTCTGTTCTTAAATTCTGTCTCTGACCATAATACTCTGAGTGGGAACACATCACTGATACTTTTAGCCAGACTGAGATCGATAACAGATTTCCAGGTGCTACCTGGGTATTCATTCAGCAGGTATTAACCGAAGCCTATTATGTGTGCAGTGCTGTACTGGACTGGGGATTTAGTGGTGACAAACAGACCAAAGCCCCTCCTTTCGTGGAGGTTAACATTCTGTCAAAGGTAGGGAATAAGTAAACAGTACTAAGGATGATACCTACATAAGACCATGTCTAACAGTGATGAGCAGTATGGTATGATACTGAGTGAGGGGAGGGGCTGCTGTAGATCGAGTAGTCTAGGTGGCTTTCCATGTGAGATCCGAAGGGTAATGAGGCTGTTCACTCCAGCCACAGGGACATGGCTCTGGGGTGCTGATAAGCTTTGCATGTAGGAGGAACAGAGAAGGTCAGTGGCCAGAACTTAAAGGAGAAAGAGACAAAAGAGAAAGAATGAGGCCAGGTCACGTTAGGGCCTTCGGGCTGTGGTAAAGATTCGGGTTTTATTCTAAGCCTGATGGGAACCCATGGGAGGGTCTTAAGATGGAGAGAGTGTGTGTGGAGTGCCTTCGTCCGATTTGCATTTTCCAAAGCTCACTCTGGCTGCTGTGTGGGGAATATTGGAGGGCCAGAGCACAATGAGGGGGAAACATCAGGAAGAGAGAGGCGCTCAGCGCTTGGCCCACGTAGTGATGATGGGGGTAGAGAGGAGGAGAGGGATTTCAGCTATATTTTAGAGGCAAAGCTGACAGGGTTTGAGAGAGTTTTGAAAGAACGGAGGAATCAAGCATAACTTGCATGTTTTTCGCATGATCCCCTGGATTGTGACCACATACCAAGACCAGAAGGCTGAGCGGGGAGCAGGTGCACATGTGAGATCAGGTGTTCTCCTTTGGACATTCACACACCTGGTGCCTTTTTGGCATCCGAGGAGCTGCCAGTGAGGTTGTGGGGTAGGCAGAATCTGGAGCTCAGGGCTGGAGATCTAACTTTGGGGAGTCATCAGCATGGAGCTAGCTGGTGGGTTTAAGCCTCGGAGCTCCTCTCTTGATGATTCGTTGCTGTTCCGTAGATTGTAATGTATTTTTAGGCCCCAGCTTTCCTGAGCCAAAGTGTTACTCCTTCACCTTTCCTATTATTTCTGGGTTGCAGTGCCAGACTGTCTCCAAGCCCAACAAACGTGTTCCTTCCAGGCAAAAACAGAAGATGACACACACCATGAGCCAGATTTTCCATGACAGACTTGTAAGGAACAAGATAATCTCATTGTTCCTCCTGCTACTTAAAATAAAGGTAATATTGATTTTATAGTAGCAGTTCAGGTCCTAAGGCATGATATTGATTAAGCATCTGACGCGAATTTGCAGGGTAGCCTTCTAGACCTACAGCTACAGGGCATCCCCCCACTGGGTCAGGCCTCTGCGCTGACCCGCTCTGTTATAAGTGGTGTTTTGCTTAGGAATTCTTGACCCTGTTTAGTCTTGGCACTGTCCAGAAGCATTTATTTTACCGGATAGATGGCTCAATCCAGCCTGTTACCTTAATCTGACCTTAAAGATGGAAACTCTTTTGTTCTTAGTTATATATGAAGACTGATTTTGACACTGTTTAGAATTATTTTATCAGTAGCAGTGGATTTCATGTTGAATCTTTAGCTGTAAAACTTCAAGTAAAAGGCTGTAATCTGACTTTCCTCCTCCCCTCTCCCCCCCCAGTGCTACTTTGGAGCAAGGCTCACTTTAAGGATTTTTTTTTTTTTAAACGGGAAGGTACCTCTTTTAAAGGTGCCATTATTAAGCCCATGGGACTCCTCAATTTTAATGTTGCATCAAGGAAAGTAATTTCCTTGTGGTTATTGTGGTATGAAGCATTCAACATACTCCATTTACAGGTTAGGTTTTATAACGTTTACACATCAGATTCTGGGGATATTTTGAACAATTTAATAACAATCAAGGGATAAATTGTTTACTGGCCTAAAGTATATAAAGAATCCCCAGATATCATCCAAAAATAACAGTTTCATAGAAAAAGCTTTGACTTTATACTGTAATAAGACTCATATAGTTTCCCCCTGTGTCGAAATTCTGGCTGGATTGTTCACTGGGTTGATTTGAGGTTTAAATGAGTTAATACAGGTTAAGGCCCCTTAGTATGGTATATTAAATGCTCAACTGAAATTCGTTAGTATTAGCTGCTATGGTGATGATATGAGAGCTATTAACTCCTTTTCTGTCGGCCACAATACCCAGCACAGGCCGAGGCACATAGTGTATTTAGATATGTTTCAGCAACTGATAGATGTTTCCAACATTTGGGAGTTCCTTCCACACTGGCAACATCACAGTGAATTTTACGTCTTTTCTAAAATGGTCTAAGTACATGACATCCTTTGATCCTTCACACGGTTGCTCTCAGGAGGGGCTGCGTGAATTTTGACCATTTCCGTATCTGCCTGTCTTCTTTGTTAGCCGCCAGATAGAGCTCAGGTTTTAAATTCTTTGCAGTTAGAAGAGAGAATAAATGTTACCATTCCTAGTATGGTACTGGGCGCAGAATAGGTAAATGCCATTTGACTCAGCATCATGACTGCTGGGCATTTCTGCCTTTAGGGAGACAATGCTGGAAAGTGGGGTTGTGGCTCCCTTTGAGGTAGAAGGTGAAAGAGTTATTTGCTAAGTTAGTAGATGATGGAAGGGAATCTTAACGCTTTTTTTGAAATTTTCTGATTGTTGCACAAAGGGGCAATTCTGTGTCGTAGAACCATGGTGGAATGGGTAGGCAGCTTTGTAAATGGAGAAATGGCCTCTGTTTGGCTCATGAGCAGAGTCATTTTGGGAGTGGTTTCTGAGTCATCTGAAATATGCATTTAATCTAGACTTGTGGCCTGCTGGTGAGGCTGCTGATTTTTTATGATCTCGAATGTCTTGTCCATGTCAAAACTTGCCTTGTTTCTCTGTTTACTTTGAACCAGGAAAATGGTCATGACCACATTTGGAATTCCTCCTCAAGTGTGCATTTGGTCACATCACCCCTGGCTACCACCAGTACATGACTGTTTATTTTGGATGTCCTTTTCTGATGTTCAGCTAATTTAACCCACAATGAAGTTAATCCTTGCTACTTTGGAAAAGTACAGATTTACTTATTAGCTGCTTTCAGAGACATTTGCATTTTCATGAAAGGGAGCATATAATTCCACCGACTTTTGGACCCATCTACCCACATAGGCAGTGGATGCCTTTTTAGTCAGGATTAGGGAGAGCATTAAATCATAACTGTCCTGAGTTATCTGAAGTCCTCTTTAAGGTTAATAATGAACATGTATGTGACAAAACATGGGCAAGTATTCGCTTTGGTCCATTTATCTTGCCTCCTTGTAAATGAGAGAGACGATCAAGCTCTTTTGGAATTCAGGTTAATACCTCTTTCCTTGTACGTGTAGCATACTGACTAAACAGCATGGATGCCACATCCCCACCGCCTGGGCTTGAGTCCTGGCTCTGCCACTGACTAGCTGTGCAACCTGGGGCAGGTTACTTAAGTTCTCTGAACCTCAGTTTCATTACAGTAACTACCACTGAGAGTTAGGAGGACAAATGAATGAATTTATGTAAAGCATTTAGAGCCCATATAGTAAACAACTAACTAGTAACTAGTAACTAAACAACTAGTAACTGCTATACAGTGTTAGCTGCTGTTTTTTATTACCTATTGGTCATTGCACAACTCAAAAGGTGAAGGTGTAAGTCATCAATCAGGGCCATTTATCTGGGGAGATACTCTAGGCATTGTGTCTAGCCCTGTGGGTTTATATTAGGTAGGACAGGTTACTGCAAAAAAAAAAAAAAAAAAAATCGTATCAAAATACTATATAATGGCTTGGACACAGTAAAACTTTGTTTCTTGCTCATGTA
This sequence comes from Mirounga leonina, assembly GCF_011800145.1. Classification (NCBI taxonomy): domain Eukaryota; kingdom Metazoa; phylum Chordata; class Mammalia; order Carnivora; family Phocidae; genus Mirounga; species Mirounga leonina. The sequence continues at coordinate 29,714,007 of NW_023270469.1, read as the reverse complement.
ACAGTAATAAGTATATGTTAAGCAGGTTGGTGAGATGGCTTCCTCCGTGCATTCATGTAGAGTTGCAGATGGAAGGAAGTTCTATCATCTTCAGTACATTGCTTGTAAGGTCACCTTAGGTTATTTTCATTCCAGCCTGCCAGAAGGGGAAAAGAGCATGCAGAAATGTGTTTAGGAGTTCTCTAGGGCCAGACCTGGAAGTGGCACTCATCACTCCAACTCACATTCCAGTGGCCAGAACTCAGCAGCTACCAGTCTTGGCCACCGTCTTTCAGGGGTCTATACAAATGTATGAGCCCTGAAAAAAATGTCTTGACTCCAAATCCAAACAAAAAAATTGCAGAATTGAAGTGAATAAATGTTGAACTAAGTGTTTATGAAATGTAGTCTTATATTAGCTTCATAAGTTGTTATATTTAGTATTGTTCTTGCATTTGAGATTAATTTGTAAGTTAGGTTTTCCAGCTTCTCAAGAATTTCCAAGTACTCCCAGTGATTACTGAGAAATTACAGTCCATCATAAATGAGTTTCTCAAAGCCAAATAAATTCCAGTGCAAAATTATACAAATCCACTCAAATTTTTCTATTGCAAAGAAACTTTTTAATGTAAAATGTGGGTTCAATTTAATGTTTATTTTGATGTTGAGTGGGGCCTTCAGAAGTAGTGATGATCCTGGCTTATGAAAGTCTTTAAACAGTTCTGTTATTGAGTTTTAGTATATGCAGACACATTTTGGTTGCTTTGAAAAGGTGTGTGGTGGGAGTGACTAAACACATTTTGCATTTTGAGCTCAGGTGTCCACCCCCCACACCTTAGGGTCCTCTTTTTTTTCCCCCTTCTCCTCTCTTAGTTTTTTAATGGATATTTGCTGCTGTGATATCTAAGAACATAAATTACCCTACATTTAATAAGCCAGGTTCTTGGTCTTAGAGATGCCAGAAATCCATGTCTTTCTCCTGCTAATGGTTTGGTGAAAAGAGATCTGCCCTACATTGGCCAGATCTCTTTTCGCCTGTCCTCTCTTTTCGCCTGTCATGTTGGAAGGCTAGGGTTTGATTGATCTTCCTTTTGAGTCACCCCTGGCCTCTTGGACCATGGTTTCCTCTTCCTGAATTCTCTTATTCTCCTAAAGTGAGGCACTTCTGAACGGACATTTGGGAAATGTAGTTTCTTTCAAAAACCTCTTTTTATGATGGATGGATCTTGTTGGGGGTTATTTAATTATAATAGCTTTTGGTTCTTCTGTTTTTTGGTTAGTCCTGCCAACTGGAATTCGCTTACAGAAGCAAAATGTCCAGGATAGCTCTGAAGGGACTTTGATGTAGATTGGGGCTATGGTATAGCCTTTCTTGAAAAGGATAGGCAAAATAAGAAATAGGGCAGTGACTTCTGATCCAGCATTGCAGGGATCCTTGAGGGTAGAGAGCAGGACCTCCAGAGTGGTCCTTTCCACCCCAGTATATGGTAACTGCATCCTTTCAGTTGCTCAGGCCAAAGATCGTAGACACATCCTTGACTCTACCTTTCCTATTCCACATCTCATCTATTAGCACATTCTGTCCCCTCTGTCTTTAAACTATGTTTAGAATCCAGCCACTTCTCATAGACCCTGTTTGTACCATTCTTCAAGCTGCCAGCATCTCTGTCCTGGATCATTGCAGTTTCTACCTAACTAGCTTCTCCGTTCCTTTCCTGCTTCTTTCTACATGCAGCAACCAAAGTCAGCTTTAAGAAGAAAGATTCAGATTATGTCACCCCTCTGCTCAAATGTTCTTATGGCTCCTCAAATAATAGTTACCCTATAATTGAGCAATTCCACTCCTAGTTACCCGGGACAAATGAAAACATAAGCCCACAGAAACCTTATACATAAATGTTTATAACAGCATTACTCATAATATCCCCGAAGTTGAAACAATCCAAATGTTCATCTGAGGATGAATGGATAATCGAATTGTGGTATATCCATTCAGTGGACTATTATTCAGCAATAAGGAGGATGAAGTAGTGATACATGCTACAACATGGATGAATTTCGAAAACGGTGTGCTAAGTGAAAGAGGCTAGTGACAAAAGTCTACTTATTATATGATTGCATATCCAGAATAAGCAAATCCATAGAGAAAGAAAAAGATAAGTGGTTGCCAGGAGCTGGGGAGAGTGGGGTATGGAGTGACTGCTAATCGGTACAGGGTTTCTTTTTGGTGTAATGAAAATGTTTTGAAATTAAGTTGTGGGCATGATTGTATAGCTCTGAATACACATTCTGAATCATGTACTTTAAAAAGGACAAATTGTATGTTATGTGAATTGTATCTCAATGAAGCTGCTATTAAAAAAATAACAAACAAACCCAACACCCTTCTGGCTTTCTATCTGATCTGTCCTTTGACATCTCTGATTTCATCTCCTGTCATGTTCCTCCTTTCTCATCCACCCAAACTGGCCTTCATTCTGTTCCTCAAACAAGGCAAGTGCTTCTTGCCTCAGAGCCTTTGTACTTGCTGTTCTCCCTTCTTAGAACCTTCCCCCGCACCGCACCCCAGACACATGCATGGCTGGTTCCCTCACCTCCTTTAGGTCGATTGAAACACTGGATTCTCAGGAGGGTTTCTCTGATTACCCCAAAATAGCACTCTCTATCTCACTGCCTTTTGGTGGCCTCTATTCCCTTTGCCTTTTCTTATTTTTCTCTATGTCACACCATCATCTGCTATCTTACAGATTTTGTTTTTTTTTGGTCTGTCTTCCTCTATTAGAATGTAAACTCAGGAGGTGACTTTGCTTTTGTTCATTACTGTATCTGCAGCAATGTAGGCCAGATCTCTTTTCACCAAACCATCAGCAGGAGAAAGACATGGATTTCTGTGGCAGTGGTGCTGTTTGGGGAATTCACTGTATTTGTGTTGATGTTCACTATATCTGTCTGATGCAGCATTAGCAGTTAACAGCCTGGAAATAGTCACTATGGGAAAGGTAGTTTTGGTTCAAAGGGTGGAATGGAACTTCTCAAAGTTACTGTCAGATAACTCTTGCTTCAGATTGGTAAGTTTTCCTATTTTTCTAACCATTTGCATTATGCTAATATATTATGTAAAGCATGCTAACTTTTATATATGCCTTGTGGATTTAAAGCCTTTAGTTTTATTTGGTCTTTTTTTAAAGAAAAGATTTATTCAGGTAATCTCTCTGCCCAACGTGGGGTTCGAACTCACAGCCCCGAGATCAAGAGTTGCCTGCTCTTCTGTCTGAGCCAGCCACGCACCCCTAGTTCTATTTAGTCTTAATTTACCACCCTCTGTTATCTTTTCCTACCTTGGATGCTCTGAAGGTTTAATTTTGAACAAGTTTTGCGCTGGAAGATAACTGGCAACAAAAATACAATTCTGGAAAGCAACTGATTAGTTTGGTCTTTGATTTGGTTTTAGAGGAGCTTATTTTGAGAAAGACCTATTCTTCCTTAGGGATGCAGAGTTGGGGAGAAAATAAAATAATGTATTTATGCTATAAAGAGCAAGTATTTAGTTGGGGGAGCCCTGAAAATTGCATTTCTTCTACCTGTCTCCTTTTCCTACGACTGAGCATAGGTTAAAGATCCTGTCAGTTGCCCTCAGTCTGTGAGTTAAAATGTGTGAGTCACTAGGTGGCACTGAAGCATCGCGGTTGAGCCAGCGAATGCTTTTTGGCATCTTGCTCCAGCCGACTGGATCTCTAGGTGTCAGGGAAATTGTTTTATTGGTAAAGGGCATAGTGTAATATATTCATCTCCACCCTAGGCAGCTATTTAATGCCCTGAAACATGCCCCTCTTGTGGCCATGGCCTGTTAACTGTGCTTATTTGGTGTAATAATTAGCAGAATTTCTCACTAACAGGGCTACTTACCAACACCTCACCTCTTCACTGTGCTTTGGTACGTGATAGATTGTACATTCTGTGGAAGAAGTTGGGAAGGTCAAAGCTCGACCTCTGTCCGACAGGGCTACTTTCTGCACATTTGTTCAGAATAGGTTTATATTAACTTGCTTTTGAGCTTCTTCAAACCAGAGCTGAATAGTGTAAACATATTTGAGCTTTTATGTAATGGCCCAGTGAAGGTTTGTAAACACAACACTGTTAATTTTCCAACTCTTAGAATGATACAAAAATAAATGAATGGTTGTCCAAATAATTGGAGGACGCTTGCTCCTTGGCCTGTGTGCTGGGAGCGTGTCACAGAACAGCGGGCCCGCCGCAGCACCACATTTTAGGTTAAAATGGGAGGAGAAAATTACACGTGGAATTTTCATTTTTTCCATGGTTGTAAGTTAGGCCCCATTTAATTCTTTGTGGTTTTACAAGCCCGCTTAAGCTCCTAATATTTCTACGCCAACAATTTTAGCATTTACTTTAGAACATGGTCAGAGTTAACTGACAGAAGACCAACCAGGAGAAAATAGGTTTAAGCAGGAAATACTTCAGTTGAACCACTACCTTACCCTCTGTGACCTTAGGCAAATTGTTTACCTTCTTGGTGCTTTGATGCTCTCATTTCTTAAAATCCAGCGTATGATATGCACCCTTTTGGAATGCGGTGCCAGGTAAAATGAAGTGAGAACTCTTCAGGATACCTTTGTTCATATTCAAAGCTCCAGATAAATGTCAGATGTTGTTATAATTACTTAAGAAAGTCAAAAGAATTTTTCTTTGTTGATTCCAAACTGAGTTGTGGAAACTTTAGTTAAAAGAATGGAGTAACATAGTCCTAGGGTCTTCCCAGCTGCCACGTCCGTGAAGGTAATACGTATTCTTTCTGTGCTCTGTCCAGGCTTTGTTTACAAGTTTCAGCTCCATTCTTTTACCTATGTACAGGTAGTTTCACTTGGTTGGTCTGCCTTTATTTAAACCCACTTACATGTTTGGATTTAGTTGCAGGAGACAGAAACTAGTAAGATAGGAAAATAGATTCTTACAGAGTCATTGGGAGAAATGGGCTCATGACCAAGCCTTTAGGGGTGGGCCTCTGAGGCAGGGCTACAGCCTGGCTTGCCAAGTGGGCCAGTAATCTGTCGCACCCAAGAAGGCTGGAATTAGGAAGTCTCTACTAGAACTGTTAATTTTTAAGAACTCGGCCCAGTAGCTGCAGTCGGGGCAACAGGAAGGTCCCTCCATTACAACCTATATTTGATAAGCTCAGAGCTGATAGCCAGATCCTTGGGAAGTCATTGCAGAATCTTCAGTGTTTCCATGATTCTGTTGCCTGCAGAAAACCTTTAAACAGCAAGAAGATGGTCTCCATTTTCTTCCTGCCTTCTGAATCTCACATGTGGCCGTTTAACTGGCAGAACTTATTTCTCACCCCGAACCTTAACTGCAAAGGGTCTGGGAAATGTAGTTTTAACTTTTCATCTTCTGCCACGTAGGGAGGCACAATGATAGCAGATTGGAAAGATGCAAGTTCTAGTCCATCATATCTACCTCTTTCCCTCAGCCTGTTTAAAATCACATATCTATCCCCAAATCCGTATTTCATTTATAGCCAAGACAGAGCAACAAGCTTAGTAGGTCCTCAGTAGATGTGTCATTAATGACCTTGACTTCTTTACTTCCGTGTATGGTTCCACACTTTTTTTTTTTTTAATTAAACAGTTTGGTACTGCATTAAATTCCAGATCTATCTACTGTCTACTAGCTCTTGATTCTTTTTCATTTCCGTTGCCATGTTGTTGTTTAGGGCTAGCTCATGTCTGCCCAGGCTTTCCAGTAGTCTCCTTATATGGTCCCCTGGACTCTAGTCTTGGTTTCTTTTAATGCAAGCATATTATTAATAGATTACTGTTTAAAAAACAAAACAAATTAAATAGCACACTTCCATTATGTTCCCATCCTTCTCAAAAGCCTTTTGTCAGTCCTCGTTACTACATTCAGGATAGAATCCAGATTCCTTAGCTTGACTTTTGGGATCTTAGCATTATTTTTCATTTTCCCTCCGTTGAGACTAATTTTTAGCCAAAAAGGTCTAATCGCAGATGTCTGGGAGTCCTTTACCATTTTTTTCAGCTCTCTTACCCTTACTACCTGCATTTAATTTTTGACTCTCTTCTTCCCATTTCTTCATGTCCTTGTTCATGTTGGTGCACTGTTATTCTCTGCATTTTTTATACTTCTATAGCACTGTTTACCCTGGCATTTTTTTTGCTATTACCTGTATTGTTAGTTTTCCTCTTATGATTATATATCCTCTTTTTCATGTAGACAGTATAAATATTTGTTATGGATTGACTGACTTGTTGATTCTTCATGGTTTAGACATTTACTTGCTTGGGAAAAAGGGGATGTTGAAGGGTTAGGGTGGGGGTTGAAGCAACACTCTAGCTGTGTGATTTTGTCCTTTTGATTTCTGGTGAAAGGACAAATTAACTATTTGCTTTGAGCAAGCTAATGCTATGTTTTGTGGATTTTAGTGTTTGAAAAGGGCCCTTGGCTGGAAAACCTTGGAGCTGAGCTTCTTATCCCTGTTTGCCAGGCTGGATGAGCTCCATGTCTATACCGCCCGCCGCATTGCAGTTTGCTTAAGAGCGGGTTGTGAAATAGCAAAGGAATTTGTCTGTGGTTTCTTGCCAGAGAGGAGGAGGAAGAAAGGATTCTGAGTAAATCAGACATGCAAATTAGCAAGGCCCATGGGCCTTAAGTAAATTACACAATAGGGTCCAAAGAAATTCAGTTTGTCTTCTTTCTGCTTTTGGTTTGTGCAGGGTGTGTGTGAGAAAGGCAGCTATTATAGATTTGCTTTAAGCTAGAATTCTCAACTTTTTGGCTTCAGAATTCTTTTATACTTACATTGCTAAAAATCATTGAGGACCCAAAGAGCTTTTGTTTTTATGGGCTGTATCTATTACTATTTACCATATTAGGAACTAAAATGAGGAATTAAAAAATATTTATTAACTCATTTAAAAATAACAAAAAACATCCACCACACGTTGACATAATTTTTTAATGAAAAATAACTCTCCAATACAAAAAAAATTAGCAAGAAGAGTGGCATTGTTTTTACTTTTTTGCAAATCTCTGTAATGCCTAGCTTAATAGAAGTTGGCTTCTCATACCTACTTTTGCATTCAGTTGTTGCACTGTGTTGGTTTGGTTGAGGTATATGAACCAAATCCAGCCTAACACAGATGCTAATGGAAAGTCGAGTATTTTAATTGCTTCTTTAGCTATTAAATGGTGATGTTCTTCTTTGATATTACACCAAAATTCAACAAGTCATGCTTTCTTAAGGGTTAGTTGCAATGTAGAATCTTAAACCATGTCACTTATCATTTCCTTCTCTGTTATATTATTATCTGTTGATCTAGTTTGCACTTTGAGTGGATCTCCTACTCATGCCTGATTTTGTAATACCATGCTTTAGTCATTTGGATAATTATAGGTTCATTGATTTATGCAGATCTTCCAAATGTTGACATTTATTACACATTGTCAAAAATCACATTCATTAATATCATCATTGATCTTATCAGAAGAGTCTTTAAGAATTAGGTAACTGTCAAGTGCAAGGTGTCAAATACAGATTTTCCAAATTTTTAATTTTTGATTGAAAACTCAAATTTTTTCACTGGCAGCAAATATGATAAGTTGAAATGACAGGCTCACTTCATTAATTTTTGAGAAAATGTCTGCCATATACCAAGTCTGATTAACCATATATATATATATATATATATATATATTTTTTTTTTTTTTGTAAAAATGGTGTTCCATGAAAAGAGTGGCTAGTTCAGTCTACAGCTTGAATAACCACACAAGTGCTCTCCTTTGAGACAACCATTGTACTTGGATATTTATCAGAAGTGCTTTATACTTCTAAAGTATACAAAGTATACTTTATACTTTGTCACACAGAATAGTAAAAAGACAGCTACTTAACATTTGAGATTTAATAAGATTAATAATGTTCACTGCTTCATCAGGGACATTGTTAAGTGAAACTAACTTTTTTTCTTTTTTCTCTCGCTGCTGGAACGCGTGGTGGTGAAGAACCCAGTGACTAGTACACTTTGGTGCTATGGCTCGAGCTGTGTCAGATCACCTCCAGTTTTACCCACCGTTCTTTCAAACCGCGAGTGCTAATGTCAACACAATGGAAAAAGCAAATAATAGGATTATTATGAAAATAGTGTTGATATTTCAGACCCTTTGGTGAGCCACGGCACTAGAGCGTTAAAAATTTGAAGAACAGGATAAGAGCTGTATTGGTTGTATCTTCAAGGCCAATTTCCCTGTCACGCCGGAGCTCTGCTTCAATGAGGCAATCCAGAGGAGGGAATTTCTCTATTTTGGGCTTGTCTTAGCCCAAGGTCTCATTCCTGGGCCTTGGGGGTTTTTAGTTAGGGAGCACAGGGAAACGCTCTACCAGCTTCTGGTGATCATTAATGTTTAGCAGATCATTCAGCTTGTGTTTTTGTTTTTCTTTTGTTGTTGTTGCTGCTGTTAGAAAAAAATGATATGTACTGTTGTAATGACTGAGAGCACCATTGGACCGCCTGTTTGGGACATTAGTTCAGGCAAGGCTTCTCTCAAAAGAACCTTTTTTGGGCCACGTGTGAAAATTATTTTAGTCAGTTGGCCTCATTGACAAGCTTTGGATCGTTTTATTGGTTAGTTTGCTTATTTGTTTATTTTTACAATTATTTGGAAGGCCATTCTCCTTTCTGCTTCTTGAATCACTGTCAGGCTCTCAGATCTCCCGAACAGCATCATCCCTTCACTGGCGTGAGCGTAGCCTGGACTTGAGGCAGCGATTAACTGATCATGTAATAGAAGAATCCCAATTTTCCAGTTTCTTTTTTTCTTTTTGTAACTTCTTGGGTGGTTGGGGCATATTATTGAAACAATTATTACATTTACTCAAGAGTTTGTCTTTTCTATTAAAAAAAAAAATTCCATCTGAGTGCCTCACGGTGAAGAGGAGGAGATTGTGTAACCAGAGCCTCCTCTTAACTGGGCTTTATTGTTAAAGAAGACTGATCCCTTTGTGTTTCAGCTTGGCATGCAGAAACGGTTTTAATTTAACAGTTCAGCTCCTTTAATAGATCAATTCTCTATTGTGTTTTGAATTTGGTGCATTCCTAGTTTAGTCTCGAAGCTATGGGCTTCATTGGAGGAATGGGGATGGGGGTGTCAGAGAGGCTTAGTCCTTTTGGGTATGATTTATAGTTTTATCCCAAGCCTCTTATTAATTAATGTTAGACAGGGAAGGTAATTAACATTTGTAAGCACCCGCTGTGTGTCAGACGCTCTACTAGGGGTTTTGTCCATCCTCATCTAATCCTCAAGGTGACTCTGATGCGTGCTGGAACTGCATGCTTTTCTCCCCCTCCGTCATGCTACTATCGGCCAACTCACCATTACTCTTGACTGGACTTCCACACCCCCATTGGTCTCCCTGCTTCAGCTTTCCACAGCCCCTTCCTCCTCCTAACCCATTCTCCACATCAGTTGGGCTCATGTTTTAAAAATACAAATCAAATTGTGTCACCTCCCTCCATAAGGCCCTTCAGTGATGCTGCATTGGCGCACAAAATGAAATCCTTATACTCTGGTTGACAAAGACCCCACATGATCTGGCTTTCGGCCTGCATCTGCGAACTCATCTGCCACACTCCCTAAGCTCTTCCACTGGGCTCTAACCTCTCCGGCCTTTTTTCTATCCCTGGAGGCCACCAGGCTGGTTCTTTCTCAGGGCCTTTGTACCTGCTCTTCTTCCGATGTGGAATGCTCTCCCTAGATCCTTCCTCTGGGCCTGGCTGCTGCTTGTGATTTGTGTCTTACCTAAAACGACACCTGCTCAGTAGAGCTTCACTGACCAGCCAAGCTACAGCAGCCTCTCTCTGTGTATCATTCGTTTTATTTTCATTAGATCACTCAGTGCCGTGTGGAGCGAGGTTCTGCTATCAGATTGTCTAGGTTTCAGTCTTTGCCCTTCCGCCTAACTTACGATGTGACTTTGGGCGAGTTACTTAACCTTTGGGGGCTTTAGTTTTTTCCTCTGTAAAATGGATGTAGTAGTATGTTCCTTTCTAATGAGAATTAAATAAGTTAATACTTATTTCTTGTAATAGTTTCAGACACACTGTATATGTTCAAGAACCGTTAGCTGTTATTATTTTAATGTGGTTAGTGTTAATAAAATTATTTTACATTTTCTTATTTGTTGGGCTATTTTTCTTCCACCTAAATATAAGCTTTATGAAGGAAGGAGCCTTATTGGTTACATTCCCAAATGTACCCCAGAGCCTAGAACAGTGCTTAGGCACTCACTAAAAATTTGTTGATTATTAAAATCTAAGTATCATTATCTCTATTTTAGAAGTTGAGCAGTCAGGGCTCAGGATGATAAAGTAACTTACCTAAGGTTACACAGCTAGTAATAACAGTCTTGGGCTTTAGACTGAATCCTGATTCCAAAGACCATGTTCTTTCCATTACACCACGATATCTAAGTGGATATTTCTTTCCTTCAAATTCTGTCATGTTTGGCACATGATTTCCAGGTTGCCTTTTTTATATAAATCCTGATGTGACTCATGAAATGGAAATAGCCATTTGTGCGAATATGGGGTGTCAAGGCCAAGAGTTAGATCCAGAGGGAAGTTCAGAAAGTGAGATGTATGCCAGCCCACCAAATAAAGGAGGTGGAATACAAGTTCTCCCGACTCCTGCCATGGGAATGTGCAAGTTAGTGACCTTGGGGGTTGGGTTGCTTGAGGAGATTTGTCTGAATGGAAAGGATCCCTGAACTCATAAACCTCTAGGATGGGTTCTTGTACTTCTGTCATCTTACTCTAGTAGGGTAGAGGCAGAAGTTGAGAAATTTAAGTCTTGGCTCCCGCAGCTTCTGGGAAATAGGCTTGAATCTGCCTTGGTCACTGATAACACATGATAATGGTCCTTGGTCTCTGGGGGCCTTCCTGACTCATTCTTTTAAACAGCCTTTTTTGGGGGTGGGTGAGGTATGGAAACAGCATGAGAGTGCATGACATAGGAGAAAACACAGATTGTGGAGATTGCCAGGTTGGGGTTCAGATTTCTGCTGTGCCACTTTTTGGCTGTGTCTTTGGCATATAACCTCAGTTTCCTTGTTTATACAATGGGGATTTGTATGAGAAGGAAAAGAGAGACTTTGCCTAAAGTGTCTTGTGTAGTGCCTCCAGTTTGGATCATTGACCCTTTAGAGAATTTAATCAAAGCTATGGATCCTCTCCCCAGAAGTGTGCTCATACACCCAAAATTTGGCATTTCATTTTGTGGGCTTCATGGAGCCTCTGAAACTCAGGTTAAGAATCCCCACACCATGGGGCGCCTGGGTGACTGAGTTGGTTGGCTGGCTGACTCTTGGTTTCGGCTCAGGTTATGATCTCATGGGTCATGGGATCGAGCCCCGTGTTGGTCTCCCGGGACAGTGGGGAGTCTGCTTGAGATTTTCTCCCTCTGCCCCTACCCCCACTCACACGCTTGTGGGTGCGCTCTCTTTCTCTCAAATAAATAAGTCTTAAAAAAAAATAAGAGACTTCCCACACCTTTTCTTTTTATGGGAAAAGCCCATGTGTTGTTTTTTTCTTCTTCTGTTTTTCTTAGGCGCTAGACTAGTGTTTGGCTTCCTATCGTCTCTTATTAATGTTTGTTGAGTGAGGGAATTTAACTAATTTCTGGGTTCCTTAATCACCCTGAGCTTGATATTTGGTTTCCTTTGCTGTGGGGCTTATGCCAGCTTCGTGACTTAGTCTGGGCATGCCAGTAGCCATTGCCCTGTGGCAGTGAATATCGGAGCCTCCGGTTTTGCCGTAGGTCAGCTGTAGAGGTGGGCTCATGAAATGCTTGGGAAATGTTTTCAGTTTATAATAATGTATAAATGTCAAGAGCCAGCCATGGAGGGATGGCCCCTCAAAGTGTTTGGGCACCATCACAACATGTGAAATTTTGCTAATGCTTCTTTATTAATAGAATATAAAATCTTAGGGCTAGAAAGTCTTAGAGATCATTTAATCTAATTCCTCCAGATTGATGAAGTGATTTGTCCAAGGTCAGTTGAGCTAGTATAATGGCGGAGCTCAGGGCATGTCACGCTCAACCTATACTCCCTCTCTGCCCTCCATCAAATGAGTATTTTTCAACTCTTCTGAAGCCAGGAACTTCTGATTTCTGTGTGGTGTTTTGTTTTTGTTTATGTTTTTTTGCCTTTTTTTTTTATTTGACAGAGAGAGAGAGACAGTGAGAGCGGGAACACAAGCAGCGGGAGGGGGGGAGGGAGAAGCAGGCTTCCCATGGAGCAGGGAGCCCGATGCAGGGCTCGATCCCAGGACCTGGGATCGTGACCTGAGCTGAAGGCAGACGCTTAACGACTGAGCCACCCAGGCGCCCCTGTTTTTTTTTTTTGTCTTTTTGAAGATTTATTTATTTGAGAGACAGAGAAAGAGAGAGCACGAGCGGGAGGGGTAGAGGGAGAGGAGAGAGAATCTCAAGCAGACTCCATGCTGAGCACAGAGTCTGATGCAGGGCTCGATCTCGCCACCCTGATATCATGACCTGAGCCGAAACCAAGAGTCCGATGCTTAACTGCGCCACCCAGGTGCCCCTGATTTCTGTGTGGTTTAACAACCTTTGAGACTAAATGTAGCCATTTTAATGCTGAATAACATTACTGTCTGAAATTGGCTTACTTATTTGTAAATGTTACAAATTCCTCTTCCTCTATCCTCCCCAAATGTAAACCCCGCATGGACAGGAATCTTGTCTGTCTTACTCAGTGTACTATCCTTAGAGCCTTATGTCTAATAGTTGTTTAATAAATTCTGCTTGAATGAATGAGTGAGGAGTGTTCCCTGGCAGTTTCCTTAATAGTGTCCAAAGAGTTGGGATTTCCCCTCATTTTTATCAGGAATTTGGCAAACAGTGATTGAACCTACTATATATACCAGACTCTGTACTAGACACAGGAATGAATAAGGTATATATGGTGCCTGACTTCAAGAAGTTACGGTTCAAATGAAAAAATAACAAAATCACAAGGAGCAGATAAAATTTGGCTTACCGTATATTTTTAAATTTAATTTGAATGCATGCTTCATTAATTCCTTTATCTTTTACCGACCTGCTTTGCCCACTTTAAGTGCCTAGCTTCCGATGGTGTTTGAGTACAGATTTTAGGTTCTGTCAGTCAGTGCTTTCTGTGTATGGTTGATCATCACTTCACCTCAGGGGCTTTAGAAATGATGTCCATGTGCGCACAGGCGTCCAGACCCTACTCCTGGAGATTCTGAATGGGTAGGGCTGGGGTGAGGCATTGGAGCTGTACTGAAAAACACGAACTCCTTAAGCAGCTGTCATGAGCAGTCCGATCTAGCAGGATACCTCTGCTCTGTAGGTGAGTATTGAGCTTGAGTCCTTCCTTGGTCTTAGAAACTGGGCCTGATATTCTGTATTGGTATCTTTCTTTTCCTCCAAAAACTTTTATGTTCTTTTCCCTCCATGCTTCTTTTCCAGGGGGCTCTGCAAAGTCCAGCAGTGTGTTTGCTATCCGTACACACACACTCTGAAAACTCCCTGAAATCATGTAGGTAAACGAGTGTGAAACATGAAACAAATAGTCTCGGAACTAGTAATAGCCCCGTTTGGTTCTTCTTGTATTTGTGTGTGTGTGTGTGTGTGTGTTAGCTCTTTGAGTAGATTCAGCATATAAATTGAATATGGGTTGGTTACTTGGTGACTTTCAAGAGTGATTTTTTTTTTTTGTGGAACAAGGGAGATGGATTTGTGTTTTTCCAGGACTCTTGTTCCTAGACTTGGCAGAAAGATAGCCAGGCAAATCTCAGCGGACTTGAAAATAGGTGAGCTGTCAAGGTGTTGGCAGTGATGGGCTCCTCTGGGTGGGACTCAGGGCAGCCTACCAGTAAAAGGAGAGGGAGCTTAAATGATTTCACATTGGGGCTTTACTTATTATAATTGCTCCAGGTGCTAAATTGGGTGTGACAAATCTAACAGGTAATTGCCAAGTAGGTTTCATTACCAGCCATTGATGAGATCAATGATGTTCCTTTTGTTAAAAAACCGAACCAAACGAAAGAAAAAGGCAGATTGTATTTGGAATTAGAATTCAGATATTACAGATATGTTCACACATATTAAAACTATTTCAAAACTGTGCCAGTTAATTCAGTTCAGGTACCTTTGTCAAGGTTGGGGGCTGCAGAACAGGGAGAAGGGGGCTGGGGTTGTGATGTATGAGAAACCATAAAAGAGGTTCGGATTGGTAAGCAGAATTTTTTCTTATAGAAGTGCTATATATTAGATGGCCTTTGGAAAACGCTCAGCTCTAGATACCTGTGTTAGAACTAAGATTCTTGATGTTATTGTTGACTCTGTTTTACTTCTATGGATGTGACCAGTCTCAATAGATTTCATTCATTAGTCACTTGGTTGGTGTTTTGAAAATATTTTTAAAAGGCACACTGAAGCACAACAGTAAAACTTGAGGATGACATTGCTGCAGTGTTTCATTCATTCAACAAATACTTGTTGAGTGTGTCCTTCATACTGGGGCTTCAGTGATGAGTAGGCAGGACAGCAGGGCACAGAAAAGGGATTTTTGCCTCCTTGCTTCACTACTTAATCCTAGTCACTAGAACGATGCCTTGGACAAAGCAGGCACACAGTAATTACTGAATGAAAGAACAAAGGAAGATCTACTTGATCTCCACTTTCACGGGGCTTACCCTCTAGTGGAGAGACAGACAAACAGTAAGTACAGAAAAACGGAGTATATGAACAGGAGTGGCCGGGGTGAGGGCACTGGTTTCGATAGGATGGCCAGGATTGACCTGGTTTGGAAATGGATCGATAAGAGACAGTCTTGCAAAGCTGGGGTGTGGGGGGAGTATCATTTAAGGAACAGAAAGAAGACCTGTGTGACTGGAAAAGGGTGAACGGAGGGGAAGGTAGACAGGGGCTGGGTCAAACTGAAGAGTTTGGGTTTTATTCTCTGTGCATTGGGAGCCCATTAAGAAGGTAGAAGGTTTTAAGCTACAGAACAACATGAACTGATGTCCTTTTTTAAAGAGGTTGTTCTGATGGCCATGGAGAATCTACCCTAGGCAGGGGACCAGAGGAAGACCAGGAGGAGGCTCTCAGAGCCTTGTAGGAAAGAGAGGATGGTGGCTTGCCCCAGGGGGGTAGCATTGGGGATGGAGAGAAGTGGAGGGATGGGGAATGTATTTGGAAGAGGGAAAAGCTGTTTAGCGGTCTCAGAGAGGTCGCAGTGAGAAAGGCGACAGGCACACATAAACACACCTACCCCCCCCTTTCCATGATGAACCTTCTTTAAAAAGTATTTGTCAGATTATGAATTATGGGCCTTAAATGAGAAACCTCCTGATTTGGAAGCATGGGGAGTACCAGGAGAGGAGAAAGCGCCGTGTGAGGTGCTCAGGGTGTGGCCCTGCTGTGGATCTGTGGTTCCAGGCATTTTTGCTGGTGTGGATTCAGGGCCGAGTGGCAAAGCACAATGTGTATCTTTTGGCAAATCAGAGCATAATGAAAATAAAACCAGAAAATGCAGCTCTGGCTCCTGAGTGAAATAGGATTCAAAAGAGATTATCTCAAATCTAGTTTATGAGATAATGTGCTTTCTTATGAACACGAGCATCAGTGATGCATTTAGAATGTCTGATTTATTATTCTGGATTCTTTTTGACTACTGTAAATGCAGTGATCCACTTGGATAGTCTCTGTTACTGTGAAGTTTTAATAGGTAACAGTCAGAAACAGAGAGCACATAAAAGCAAACAAATGCTAATAGCTGGTACTCTGAAACCATTAACTTGAAGCTGGTTATTCCTGACCTCAAGCTGGAGCAGAAGGTGGCAGACAGGCCGAATGGGACTGAACAAGTGTTCTTTAGAGACGTCGTGCTTGTACAGAGCACACATCTTCAGCTTCCGGCGCACAGCATTTGCTTTATCACCTGTGTGTCTTTGTGAGGAGCTTACTGTCCAGGCCACCACCCCCTTACAGTTCAAAGGGAAGAGTCAGCTCTAATGTTGGAAGAGGTGAAGCAGGACAAGGGGCTCCTTTTTTTTTTTAAAGATTTTATTTATTTATTTGAGAGAGAGAATGAGATAGAGAGAGCATGAGAGGCGGAGGGTCAGAGGGAGAAGCAGACTCCCTGCCGAGCAGGGAGCCCGATGCGGGACTCGATCCCGGGACTCCAGGATCATGACCTGAGCCGAAGGCAGTCGCTTAACCAACTGAGCCACCCAGGCGCCCAAGGGGCTCCTTTTAATGAAAAATACAACCCGGTCTTTGCTAGCTTATTTTGATTTTGGTAGTAAGTAAACTCACCGCAGAAGCGACCCTAACTAGAGGCCATCTCCTACCACACATTTTACAGATAAGGAGACTAAAGGTTTGCCTGACATGAAACACTAGGTACCTGTTGGCCCAAGGAAAATCAGGCAACTAGAATTTGGAAAAAAAAAAAAAAAATTAACTCTTCTTTTGTGTTAGGTTTAGGAATTGTTAGTAGGAGAAACCTGCTTGTTCATTTTATTTTATTTTATTTTTTTTAAAGATTTTATTTGACAGAGAGAGACACAGCGAGAGAGGGAACACAAGCAGGGGGAGTGGGAGAGGGAGAAGCAGGCTTCCCGCGGAGCAGGGAGCCCAATGCGGGGCTCGATCCCAGGACCCTGGGATCATGACCTGAGCCAAAGGCAGACGCTTAACGACTGAGCCACCCAGGCGCCCCCTGCTTGTTCATTTTAGACTGACTCATATAGTTGGAGCAGATTAAATTTGAGACCTAATGTTGAAAAGAAAGGGGAATGACATAGGTGAGAATGGGTGAGATTAATACTATGTTGGCAGGTGAAATTTTTTTCCAAGCTTTTGAGTTTCCTGCCCTCCCATTTTATCTCACCTGCAAGTCTGGTGTATTTCACTAATCCCATAAACAGCTTTCGTCTTAGACTGTCCCTGGCCTACTAGGTGAGTCAAGTGAAATTATAGGTAAATCAAGCCAAAAAGTAGAATATCAGAGGGAAGGCAAATGAGCCTAGACTCCATAGTGAGTGGTGGAGAAGGATCAGAGCAGTCAAGGGCATGGAATGATTTACTGTTGCTGGTTTATGACCGAGCACATCCAGAGATATGTTTCCCTGATTCTATATGACTGGGTAATTTCAGGGCTGGTCCCTTTGCTTCCTGTCTCACTTGAGTCCCCTTCCTTCACGTAACCATGTATTGTGGCTCATGCTTTTGTTCAGAGTGGCAGGATCACTGGAAAGAGCAACAAGAAGCAAACTGGGCCATATTTCTTTCCCAGGAAGTGACGTTCTGTCAACATTTATAGAATATGTGCTCTGCGGTGGGAGCCAACTGTATAGATTCCTGAGTTTAGGAAATTATAATCTGAGGGGTCTTCTTCAGATTTAAGCCTCAACTGAAGTTTGTAAATTCCTTCTCTTAAATCTTTGCTCTTTCTTTACCCTTGACCTCCAATTCCGTTTTCCTCTCTGGCTATGTGCTGTTCTGCTTTTGATACCGGATTGACCTTATTCGTGCTCAACCTCTATTTCCATTTTTCTCTCTTTTGGGAAAATACCTGGTACCGGATGCTGCCTTGGTCTCACGGGGGCGGTTACCTCCTGGGGAGTAGGGAGGCCTTGAGTATGTGCCTCTTGTAGATACACTGCACTCAATCAGTAAGTGTGCAAGTACATTGTATTTTCCCCTTCCAGCATATTGTGAAAGTAATAAGAACCAGGTGTTTGAATAAATTAATCACATGCCAAATTTCATTTTGGAAATGAGATATTTTCGTGTAAGACTGTAGTACATTTGTAAAAGCTGTAATATATTTCAGTGATGAAAGCATCTTAAAATCTGTCATAGCTGTGCACCTTAAAATTATTATGACCTGTATTTTGTGTGGCATGCTCATTTATATACATAAAAATATATGAGTATGTATATGCTCATTTACATACATGCAAATATAAAGATACTGTCTGAGCAAGGACCTTGTGTGCCAGAGTTTAGCCTGAATTGAATTTTATGGATGAGAGAGATACCTTGAGAATGGAACCATTGGCGTAACCTCGTGTGCAATCTAACTAGCAGGCAGAGCTCTAATGATCTGCAACATGAGCTCAAGATCTACAATATCTTCAGAGAACTCGGGCACATGCATATTTCCCCCCCTTCTTAGCTCGGTTGTATTCCAAAAGCAACAAGTACTACTTGTCTTTTCAGAGAGCTGTCATGGAGCCCTGAGACTCTTTGTGGTTCAGACTTCATGTGAGTAAGTCTCCTCTTCACCCTCAGCCTAGAAAAACTTTACAGTGCTCTTGGAATTCGATGGACATTTCCTAACTTTGAAGCTAGAGAAGGCTCCCATTTCTCATTAGACAATTTTTAACATTTTTTCTGCTCTGACTCCATGATGCCAAAAAAATCCTGCATGGTTACTTTATTTGGAGAACAGTATATGGCCTCAGACTCTTAAGATCATGTCTAGTTTAGATAATCATGGCAACTGCGTATGTGTTTTGGTCTTTTCTCTGCAGCCTTTCTGAACTTTTTGCTTTCTTCAGATTCTCCATGTTCTTGTTTTGCTTTCTGACTTCCACAATGCTGTGCCTAATGTTTGGAACAATTTTTTTTAAAAATTGTGGTAAAATACACATAACATAAAATTTACCATTTCACCTGTTTTTAAGCATACAGGTCTGTGGCATTAAGTACCTTCTGATAGTCATGCAGCCATCACCACTGTCGATCTCCACAACTTTTTTTATCATTCCAGTATGGAAACTCTGTCCCCATAAAACACTAACTTCCCATTTACCTCTCTTCCCAGGCCCCAGAAACCACCATTTACTTTCTGTCTCTATGAATTGGATTGTTCCATGTACCTCATGGAATTAGAATCATGTATTATTTGTCCTTTTGTGACTGGCTTATTTCACTTAGCATGGTGTTCCTCAAGGTTCGTTCATGTTATAGTATGTGTCAAAATTTCCTACCTTTTTAAGGATGAATAATATTTTATTGTATGAATATGCCACTTTGTTTATCCATTCATCCCTTGACGGATACTTGGGTTGCTTCCACTTTTTGGCCATTGTGAAGAATGCTGCTATGGACGTGGGTGTACAAGTATCTTTTTGAGACCTAGCTTCCAATTTTGGGGGGTATATACTCAGAAATGGAATTGCTCAATTTTTTGAGGAATGTTCAGACTGTTTTCCATAGTGACTGCACCATTGTACATTCCCACCAACAGTGCCCAAGGGTTCCAGTTTCTCTACATCCGTGCCCACACTCTTGGTCATTGTTGTTGTTGGTAATAGTCCTCCTAACTGTTGTGAGATAGTATCTGGAACCCTTTTGACCACTGTTGCTCTCTGCTTGGCTCATACCCACTGATGTTTCAGTTCTCAGCTCAGATGTCACTTCTTATGGAAAGCCTTCCCCAAGAACTCCCTATCCTATTCAAGTTACTTGCCACAAAAGTTACTCTTTGCTTCCTATATCATAGAACTTCCTGCATTTGATTGTAGTTTGCTTGTTTAATTGTCTGATGCTTCTCTCATGCGGTTGAGTCCCATGAAAGCAGGAATATCTGTCTTGAAATATCTGTCATGATCACTGTTGTGTCTCCTTGGGACCTGCCTCTGAGTAGAGGTGCTTGGAATGTGTACCTTTAGGTTTAAATAAGCATTCCCAGTGTACTGTGCAGGCTGGGCCTTGTAGATAAAATGGGTGAAATCAAATCCCAGGTGTGAGATTTACTAGCTTCTGGATTTGAACCAGGTATTTTATTTGTCCAAGTATTGGTTTTCACTTCTCTGAAACAGGGATAATGATAATCTGCCTCATCCTCATAAGATTTTCGTAACAATGAACAGTTAGCTTAGATTGAGGAACTGATTACCACCAATTAATAGGAATGAGATGAATGAGAAGAAATAGGAACAGAACTTTCAACATTGTCAGTTTGGTGGGCAGTGACATGGACTTAAGATTAAAAACAGGAGAAAGACTTCAGGAAGGTAGGAAAGGAGAATGTTGACTTTGATTTGGGCTTATTGAATCTTAGGTGCTGGGGGGACTTGTGTGTTGTAATATCCCGGAGATAGTTTTAAATACAGGTTTGGGCTGGAGATGAGGATTGGAGCATTATTTTTAAGGAACGTGTTATAAGAAGATGAGATTGCCTAAAGAAAGACTGCTTTGAGGAGGAAGAAGGGTAGAGAATGTCTGCTATGAAGGGCAGAGGAAGAAAGACCAGAAACAGATGGGAAGGAGGGAGCTTAGGCTAGAGGAATATAAGGAGAGGGAAGGCAGGATGTTATTGAAACCAAGGGAAAAGAGGACTTTGAGAAAGAGATGCAGGTAACTATGTCCAGTGCTTCCCAAATGACCAAGAGGGTGATGCCGCATTTTAGTAGATAGAATTGGTCATTGACCTTGGGAAGAATTGTTTTGCTAGAATTGGCAGTGGTAGAAGCCGTCATAGCAGGGGTCAGGGCAAAAGAGACAGTAGGACTTCTGGGCATCCATCTTCTGTGGTTCTTCAGGAAGTTTGGTAGGGAAAAGAAAGATGCAAATGGGATGTTAGCTGGAGTGGTGAGTTGGAAAAGCCAAGAGTTTAATGAATTAATTAACTTTTTAAGGTAGCAGGATTTTTTTTTTTTTTTAAGTCTGAGCTAACATAAGCACAAACGATGAAGAGAAAAGATCCAGGAAGAGAAAGAGATTGCTTGATGATGTCAAATAAAACTGTGGTGACTGGCACATAACCCCAAGGATGGCAGGAAGGAATGGGCCCGTGAGGACAGGCAAAATTATTTATCTTTTTAGTCTATTTCTAAACTTTTATTAAGTATAATTAAACACATACACTAAGTATGTATTAAACACTTGTGTAGTGTTTGTTTTGTAATTGCACATACATTTATTTCTTTACAAATAATAACCCATTTGATTTAATCTTCATAACAACCTGTGAGGTAGGTATGATTTCTGTATCTCTTCTATAGATGGGGAAATGGAAGCACAAGGTGGCTAAGCTAAGTAACTTACTCAAGTTCACACAGCTAGTAATTGGCAGAAGCAGGATTTGAACCAGTAAGGTCTAATTTTAGAGCCTGAGCTCTTAACCATTATTTTAAGCTATGCTCTCCTGTCTTTTTCCCTGGTGTTTGGAGGCTAAAGAGATACCTAGTTCCTCTGCAGATAAAATCTGAATAACTAAGTGGAAAGCCTGGTCTTCTGGTTATTACATCTCAGATTGGAGTTGTGTATTTCACAGCATAAATAGATTTCACATGATGGTTAGATTAGGTTGCAAGCCTTAGCATATTTGTAGGAGAAGAATAACTTTAGATTATTATTCACTTTTTTTTAAAGATTTTATTTTAGAGAGAGAGAGAGTGCATGCATGTATGCAAGCTAGGGGAGGGAGAGGGACAAGCAGACTCCTGCTGAACCAGAGCCTGCTGTGGGACTGGATCTCACCACCCTGAGATCACAACCTGAGCCCAAATGAAGAGTCTGAGGCTCAACCAACTGAGCCGCCCAGGCACCCCTATTATTCACTTTCTATCAGGAAAGCCAGCAATGGTAATTTTTCATTAGTGATATAATTGGAAGACGAAACTTGTAAATGAACATATTGAAGTAAGATTAAATGCATGCAGACGGAGTTAGAGAGTTTTATGCAATGTCTTAATCATGAAATTTCGGTAGTAAAGAGTGTGTATTGACTTTCCGGAATCCTGAGAATGGATGAATGAAAACAAAAAGAAAGAACTACTTTGCATTATGCAACTAAAATAGTTATTAAATAACTTATTCTTTCAGGTATTTTTCTTTAACTTTTTATAACTGCAAGGCAAAACTAATAATTGATATAGCTCTGTCAGCTGCTAAGGGATTTTTGTTGTTGTTGTTTTTAAAGTAATATATCATGTCCTGTATAATTCACTTGTGACTACACGAGGGAAAGTATTTAATGTCTGATTATGCAGCACTTGCTGTGGAAACAGCAGAGAGCCAGAAAGGGACAGTAGAGAGCTAAGGATTATTTAATGGACAGTCACTGAGGTCACTTACTGATGTCTTTACTGCAACATCATGTACATCTGCTTTCCCATGGCAGGTTGTTTGATCATGGTTTAATGGTTAAAGCTTTGTAAAATTACAAAGAAGTCAGAAATCCTACTGGTCTCAAGTGTTATTATTTACAATTGGACTGCTAGCAAGAAAGTGTTTAGGTTGATTATACTAATGCTAAGCTGGGCAAGACACAAGGTGAAGTCTCACGGAGCTCTGTCCTCTGACCTTTGAGTAGCCTTGTAAGGTATGAAATCTCAAGGTAGAAATTCCTTGAAGATTGAAATATGATTGAGGGAATGTGACTTTTTCATCTAAACAGGTGTGGCCAAGAGGAGAGTTGTTCTCCTCTTGGAAATGTAAGAGGTGAATTATTAGGTCCTTGAAGCTAGAATGTTAGGTACAATGGCTGTGAAGGAGTTTTAATTAATCTGTTACCTCTCTTTTGTGGTTTGGAATTGTATTGTCCTTCTTCTTGTATTTGTCTCCAAAATTATGGGCAGTATATGGATTGTGAAGAGTCTTGGGTAAGTGATTATCTCTGTTGGAGGTACTTGGAGGTGGCTCAGGGAAACTAGTTTACATGGTAGTTTGTCCAGATGAAGTCAAAAGAGGCTAGAATTCTTCTTTCTAAGCCATTATCCCTGAGTAAAGAATCCAACATTTTATTTTGTTAGAGGTACTTTTTGCTTTGGTAGCAATAATATATTCTTCACATATGTAAAGTACCCTTTTCCAAAGTTCCAGTCCTTTCTACAGTCACTCCCCAACCTTTATTTCTTTTTAGATCTTGTTTAGCTGATTTTCATCATAGGAATTTTTTTCTTCATGAAACTTTCTTTTCCTTTTGAAACTTGGACTGCATTCTTAAAATTGATGATAGTAAAGGGTGGGAACTTAAGATCAGGTTGGTGAGACAAATAGGTTTTGATACTCAAATTATTGTCTGAAGAGCTAATGTATGTATTTTATATCTGTGGTTTCACTTATGAAAAAAATTCTTATAAAAAGATTTCTTGTCAGAGTAATTTACAAGAACAAGGAATGCTATTGCTAACTTTGTGGAATACTTGGGTATGAATTACCGTGAAAGGTGCTGTCTTAGAGAGGGCATTTTAAAAGTGCTAAAAAGTGTAGTGTTGCAGCTTGATGCAAGAGGTGAACTCTATTAGGAATTGAGTAATTTGTTAGAAAGGTGCTCATAATAAAAAGAAGGAAAGAGAGATGAGAATTCTAACTAATTAACTCGTATAATGCCCAGATTTATTGTCTTTACATGGACACAAAGTATAGATTCTTAGACCTGGAACAGGCAAAGATAAATACCCCAGCAAAAAATGAACAAAAGTCATGAACAGGCATTTCAAAAAGAGCTACTGCAAGGGGCACTTGACATATGAAAAGTTACTCAACCTGATTAATAATCAAAGAAATGTAAATTAGAGTGAACTTGTTTTCTCATTTATCAACTTGCCAGAGATTGAAACGTTTGATAATAATTGATGTATGTGTGAGTAAATGAAGAAATGGGTATTGTCTGTTAATGGGCGTGAAAGGGATACGGTTTTCCTGGAGGGCAATTTCACAATATGAATCAAGAGTCTTAAAAGAGTATACCTTTTGACCTGGTGAATTCCTGCTAAGAATTTTTATCATAAAGAAATCATCTGTGCCTTCTTGTCAAATGGTGCAGTAAGTTTAAAGCTTATGTATGCCATCTACTCCACACACATGGCAGTGATTGCTAACACATTAAAAAATTAAAGGTAAAAAAGAGTCATAGGTGGGCTTATAGGCAAGATATTGTTGTGGACCAGAAAGAGAACTAAACATAAAGGGATAAGCTGGATTGAAGACATCGTCCTGCAAAGGCTTCGGGTGTGGAAATAAAAAGTAGCAGTTGTGACTTTAGGTCCTGTGGGGTTATGGGGACTAGAAGTTTACTTCTTGAGATGGGCAGAACTAGGTTCACTGCATAAAGCCAGAGGTGGAGGTGAAGTATTTCTCATAAAAGGGAACTCAAAAAAGACCAATGTGTCAGCGAATAGCTTATGTGGAGCGATGGGTTTTGAGGAGCAGGAGAAGATAGATAGACCTTTAAGAATAGAAACTCAGTCAGTCTGATTGATCATGGAGTAAGGGGGGGGGAGAATGTGGTGCCTCAAATCACCATGATATGAGCCTTGGCCTTGAACTGGCAGTACAGGGATCCTTGTGGAGGCAACCACAGAATCACCATGGAGGGAAAGGTGAGCACAGAGGGAGAGAGAGAGGAAGGGAAAAAAAGGGCAAAGACAAAAAAAGCCATCCACTCAGAATTAGCCTTCAAAACAAAATACAAAAAAAAAAAACTTGAAGAAAGCAAAAGCACTTGTGTTGAATATTTAACGTAAGCGATGAATCACTGAATTCTACTCCTGAAAACAGTATTACACCATATGTTAACTAACTAGATTTTAAATAGAAATTTGAAAAAAAGTATAGCTAACACACTCAACAATGAGAACAAAGAATTATTCCAGATGAGATTAATTTTATAGAAAAGTCAAAGCCTGGAGTGCCTGGCTGGCTCAGTCAGTATAGTATGTGACTTTTGATCTTGGGGTAATGAGTTCAAGCCCCACACTGGGCATAGATACGCTCACTAAAACAAAAAAGGAAAGAAAAAAAAAAGTCAAACCAAAATAAGCATGTTCAGATGTTCGGGAGACTTAAAGGGATAAATAGATGCATCACATTAATAAAGAGGAAAATTTAAAAAGCCCCCAAATATGCATAAATGGAACAGGAACAGCTATATATGAAAAAGAGCCAGTTCTAAATTTTGGAAATGAAAAGTAATGTCATAGAAATAATAAACTCAATAGATAGGGTGAACTTTAGATAGAATTAAAATGAGAATTGGTAAATTTGAGGAGAGCACTAAGGAATTCACCTAGAAGAGACAAAAGATTAAGAAAGGAAGAGAGAGAGAGAACGAAAGAGAGAGGGAGAACAAGAGAATGAGAACACACATGCAGACTTGCAGGATATATTGAGAGGTTCCAACATATATCTCTCAGGAGTTCCAGAAAAAGACAATGAAAGTCATGATGGAGAAGCAAAATGTGAAGAGCTAGGAGTTGAGAATTTTCCTGATATAATGAAAGACAATGAAAGATATGAGTTTTCAGATACTTTGAGCAGGACCATCATTTTGAAACTGTAGAATACAAAAAAATCCTTGAGATTTGCCCCTCTCTCCAAATGCAGATTATTTACAAAAGAGTCTTATTAGCAACAGATGCTGGAAGATAGGAGAAAAAAATCTTCGAAGTGCTAAGGGAAGATTATAATTAATTTCAGTTTTAAAAACTGATGAAAAAATATAGGTATTTTCAGTCATAAAAAAGGATGAGGAGAGGAGAGTTATCATCCATGGATTCTCACTAGAACTGTTACAGTTTAGTAAGAACAAAAGTGAATCCAGAAGGAAAGTTTTTAATACAGAAACAGGGTTACCATAGAAATGGATGGAAATTCACTTAATTATTGGTTTAAAATACTACTTTTCTGTTTTAAAATAAATACAAAACTAAAACTCTGGAGAACAATAATGAGAATGTGAGAAGAAGCAAATCCTGTGTGATCTGGTATTAGGGACTCAAAAGAGGGTACACAACTGGTATTCCTGATTTCTAAGAATGATAAAAAATATGATACATTTGAGAGCTAACTTAGATGAAATGGATACATAACTTGAAAAATGTGCATTACTTAAATTGCCTCAAGAAGTAGTAGGGGGGCGCCTAGGTGGGCTCAGTCGTTAAGCGTCTGCCTTCGGCTCAGGTCATGATCCCAGGGTCCTGGGATCGAGCCCCACATCGGGCTCCCTGCTCAGCGGGAAGCCTGCTTCTCCCTCTTCCACTCCCCCTGCTTGCGTTCCCTCTCTCGCTGTGTCTCTCTCTGTCAAATAAATAAAATCTTTAAAAAATAAAAAATAAAAAAAAAAGAAGTAGTAGGAAGTTTGACTGAAGTGGTGAAAGAAACTGAATAGTAACCAAGAGTCTTATGCTCCAAATGAGAACAGGTCCAGTTTTGCAGGCAAGATATGCGTATTTCAGTAATCCTCACTTTCCCTCCTCTCTTTTTTCAAAACCAGTTTATTGAGGTATAACTGACATACAAAAAACTGCATGTATTTAAATTACATGACTTGGTAAGTTTTGACATATGTATAGACTTGATGAATATTACGCATTACCTCCCATAGTTTCTTTGTACCTCTTAGCGATACTTCCCTCCAGCCCTGGCCCCAGTCAACCACTCATCTGCTTTTTGTCACAATTGAATAATTTTCATTTTCTAGAATTTTACATGAATGGACTCCTCCAGTACAGTACCCTTTGTTTTGGCCTGGCTTCTTTCACTCAGCATAGTGGTTTTCAGATTCATCCATGTTGTTGTGTGTATCGGTAATTCATTCTTTTTTTATTGCTGAGTAGTGATTTTTGTATCAGTACACCACAATTTCATTTTCTTTTTTTCATTATACTCCAATTTCTTTATTTGTTCACTTGTTGATGGACATTTGGGTTATTTCCAATTATTGGCAATTACAGATAAAGCTGCTTTGAACATTTATGTACATGTGCCGTCATGTTGTAGGTCTGTATCTAACTTTTTCAGAAATTGGCAGATTGTCTTCCACACTGATTGGACCATTTTATTTTCATGAGAGCAGTGTATTGGAGTTTTAGCTTTGAAGGTTTTAAGAGTAGAAGTTCTTGATGAAGTTTATATATATATTTTTTCCTTTTATGGATTGTGCTTTTGGTTTCATGTTTAAGAAAACTGCCTTCCCTAACCTAAAGACTTAAAGAATTTATGTTTTCTTCTACCAGTGTTATAGTTTAAATTTTATCTTTATTTTTTTATTTTTTATTTATTTATTTTTTTTAAGATTTTATTTATTTATTTGAGACAGAGAGAATGAGAGAGACAGAGAGCACATGAGAGGGGGGAGGGTCAGAGGGAGAAGCAGGCTCCTCGCTGAGCAGGGAGCCCGATGCGGGACTCGATCCCGGGACTCCAGGATCATGACCGGAGCCGAAGGCAGTCGCTTAACCAACTGAGCCACCCAGGCGCCCTATCTTTATTTTTATAGTTGGGTTTTATATTCATATATTCATTTAGAGTTAATTTCTATTTTTTTTTTAAGATTTTATTTATTTATTTGAGAGAGAGAGAGTGAGAGAGCACAAGAGGGGGGAGCGGGAGAAGCAGACTCCCTGCTGAGTGGGAGCCCGATGCGGGACTCAATCCCGGGACTCCAGGATCATGACCTGAGCTGAAGGCAGTCGCCCAACCAATTGAGCCACCCAGGCGCCCGTTAATTTCTATTTTTGATACAAGATGTGGATTAAAGTTCTTCATTTGTTTTAATATGGGTATCTAATTCTTCAAGAATTATTTGTTGGAAGGATTTTTTTCTTCTTCCACTGAATTAACTTTGAATCTTTCTCAGAATCCATTGACCACAAACAGGTGTGTCTACTTTGGGATTCTGTTTTGTTCCATTTAATCTGTTTGTCTGCTTTATGCCAGTACCACACTGTCTTGATTTCTGTAGTTTTCTATAAGTCTTGGGAGGTAGAATGAAGTCCTTCAACTTTATTCTTCTTTTGTAAAGTTGTTTGCCGCTTTAGGTCTTTGCATTTCCATATAAATTTTAATTGTGTTAATTTTTACAGAAAAAGCCTACAGGGATCTTGGATTGGGATTACATCATTTTGGGGACAGTTTGACATTTTATTGAGTCTCCTGAGCATGAACATAGCATGTCTCCACATTTATTTAGAAATTCTTTAATTTCTTTTAGCATTGTCTTGTTGTTGTTGTTGTTTCTTTTGTGAGTTTGGAAAACCTTTTGCCAGATATCCCTAAGTAGTTTTTAATTTTTGATGTTATTGTAAGTGATATTTTAAAAAATTTTAGTTTCATTTAGTTGGTTGCAACCTTGTCCTGTAGGTTGTATCCTGCAACCTTGCCGAACTTACTAGTTCTAGTTGCTTTTTTAGTAGAACCTGTATGATTTTCTATACAGGTGCTTATGTTATATGCAAATAAGGACAGTTTTACCTTTTCTTTATTTCTTCCTTGTCTAGATGCCTTTCATTTCTTTTTCTGGCTAAGCTGCACTGGCTAGAACCTTCAGTACAGTCTTGAATAGAGGGATGACAACAGATATCCTTGCCTTTTTCCGGATCATACAGTGAAGTCATATAGTCTTTTCATTGCTAGGTATGATGTTAGCCTTATGGTTTTCACAGATTCCTTTCTCAGGTTGAGGAAGTTCCCTAGTTTACTGAGTGTGTTTGGCGGGATTGATGTTGGGTATTACCTAATGTTCTTACTGTATCAATTCATATCACCATATGGTTTTTCTTTATTAGTCATCAGTAAAGCTGATGATTCATAATACGAATTATGTCAATTTTACACTGTTAAACCTCTGGCATTTGTGGAATAATACATGATGATGTATTATTTTTTTATGTGTTGTCAGATTCAGTTTGCTATTTTGTTAATAATTTGCATATTCATATTCCTGAGGAATATTAGCCTGTAATTTTATTGTAATAATTCTTGGTTTTGGGAATTTCATTAATTTTTTTGGATGAGTTTGTATAGAATTGATATTTCTTTATGAACTGTTTAATAGAATCGGACAGTGAAGGTTCTGAGGTTAGAGTTTTTTTTTTGTGTGGGAAGTTTTAAAAATACAAATTCAATTTCATTAGATATGGGGCTATTCAGGTTATCTTCTTCTTGAGAAAACCTTGGTAATCTGTGTTTTTCCATTTTGTCCAAGTTCTGGAATTATTTCACTCAAGTTCATAATACCTCCTTATTTACCTTGTAATTGGCATGTTGAGACTTCAGTGTTTTTTTTTTTTTTTCTTATCAGTATAGCTAGAGATTTTAAATTTTCTTTTCTCAAAGAACTAGCTTCTGGTTTCTTTGATTTTCTTTACTTCTCTGTTTTCTATGTCATTGATTTCTACTCTGGTATTTTATAATTTTCTTTCCTCTGCTTACTTCAGGTTTCATTTGCTCCTCTTTTTCTATTTTTTTCCAGGTGGAACCTGAGGTCATTGATTTGAAACCATTTTTCTTTTTTTTTTTTTTTTTAAAGATTTTATTTATCTGACAGAGAGATACAGTGAGAAAGGGAACACAAGCAGGGGGAGTGGGAGAGGGAGAAGCAGGCTTCCCGTGGTACAGGGAGCCCGATGTGGGGCTCGATCCCAGGACCCTGGGATCATGACCTGAGCCGAAGGCAGACGTTTAACGACTGAGCCACCCAGGCGCCCCTCATTTTTCTTTTTTTAATATAGGCTTGTAGATATAGCTATATCCTGGAAATTTTGAAAACTTTTTTCATTTTCATTCAATTTAAAATAGTTTCTAATTTCTTGTTTGGCTTCTTTTTTTGACCCATGGATTATCTAGAAGTGGGTTATTTAGTTTCCAAATATTTAGGGATTTTCTAGATCTATTTCTGTGATTTATATTTAATTTCATTTTGTTATAGCACCACACACTCCCCCCCAGCTTTACTGAGGTATAATTGATATATAACATTGTGTAAGTTTAAGTTGTAAAATGTGATGATTTGATATATGTAAGTATTGCAAAATGATTACCACAATAGGGTTAATTAAAACCTCCATCATCTCACATAATTACTTTTTCTTTTCTTTTTGGTGAGATCATTTAAGATCTGCTCCTTTAGCAACTTTCAGTATTGTTAACTATAGTCGTCATGCTGTATATTAGATCCCTAGAACTTACTCGTCCTATAACTAGAAGTTTGTACCCTTTGACCAACATCTCCACATCCCTCCTCCCCCTTCCCCCAGCCCCTGGCAATCACCATTCTGCTTTCTGTTTTATCATTTGGCTTTTTTAGATTCTGCACATAAGTGAGATCATGCAGTATTTGTCTTTTATCTTTCTGACTTAGCGTATTGCCCTCAAGGTTTATCCATATTATCCCAAGTGGCAGGATTTCCTTCTTTGTCATAGCTGGATAATATTTTATTATATAGATATATCATCTTTATCCATTCATCCATAGATGGACACTTAGGGTGTTTCCATATCTTGGTTATTGTGAATAATGTTGCAGTGAACATGGAAGTGTGGATACCTCTTTAAATCCTGGTTTTATTTTTTTGTTTTTGTTTTTGTTTTTGTTTTTGGACATGTACCTAGAAGTGGGATTGCTATGGCATATGGTAGTTCTATTTTTAATTTTTTGAGGAACGTCCATATTGTATTCTATAGTGTCTGTACATTCCTGCCAACAGTGCATAAGGGTTTGGATTCCCTTTTCTCACCAAGACTTGTTATCTCTTCTCTTTTTGATAATATCCATTCTAACAGGTGTGAGGTAATACCTCACTGTGGATTTGATTTGCATTTTCCTGATTAGTGATGTTGAGCACCTTTTTATGTTCCTCTTGGCCATTTGCATGTCTTCCTTGGAAAAATGTCTATTTAGGTTCTCTGCCCTTTTTAAAATCAGATTTTTTTTTTTAAATTTTGCTGTTGAGTTGTATGAGTACCTTATATATTTTGGATAATAACTCCTTATCAGAGAGATGGTTTGCAAATATTTTATCCCATTCCATAAGTTGACTTTTTTTTTTCATTGTTTCTTTTGCTGTGCAGAAGCTTTTTAGTTCCATATAGTCCCACTCATGTATTTTTGCTTTTGTTGCTTGTGCTTTTCTTGTCATACCCCCAAAATAATTGTGAAGATCAATGTCAAGGAGCTTTTTCCCTAATTTTTCTTCTAGGAGCTTTATGAGTTCAGGTCTTATGTTTAAGTCTTTAATCCATTTTGAGTTAATTTTTATGACTTGTGTAAGGTAGGGGTCCAGTTCCATTCTCTGCATGTGATCATCCAGTTTTCCCAGCACCATTAATTGAAGTAACTATTCTTTGCCCATTGAGTATTCTTGGCTATTTTGTCAAATGTTAATTGACCATATATAGTTTATTTTTGGGCTGTTGATTCTGTTCCAGTGCTCTCCGTGTTTGTTTTTATGCCAATAAGATAGTGTTTTTATTACTATACCATTGTAGTATAGTTTGAAATCAGGAAATGTGAAGCCCCCAACTTTGTTCTTTCTCAGGATTGCTTTGGCTGATTTGGGGTCTTTTGTGGTTCATATAAGCTTAGGGTATTTTTTATTGTTGTGAAAAGAGCCATTGGAATTTTTTTTAAAAGATTTTATTTATTTATTTGATAGAGACACAGTGAGAGAGCGAACACAAGCAGGGGGAGTGGGAGAGGGAGAAGCAGGCTTCCTGCGGAGCAGGGAGCCTAATGCAGGGCTCGATCCCAGGACCCTGGGGTGACAACCTTAGCCAAACCAAGAGATGGATGCTTAACTGACTGTGCCAGCCAGGCACCCCTGCTTCTTCCTTTTGATTTGGATGTTTTTTATTTCTTTTTCTTGCCTACTTGCTCTGGCTAGGACTTCTATAATATTTTGTTTTTAAAGATTTTTTATGTATTTATTTGACAAGAGAGAGGGACAGCGAGAGAGGGAACACAAGCAGGGAGAGTGGGAGAGGGAGAAGCAGGCTTCCCAGCTGAGCAGGGAGCCCGATTTGGGGCTCGATCCCGGGACCCTGGGATCATGACCTGAGCCGAAGGCAGACGCTTAATGACTGAGCCACCGAGGCGCCCCTCTAGTAATATTTTGAATAGGAGTTGTGAGACTAGGCACCTTTGTCTTGATTTTAGAAGAAAAGCTTTAAATCTTTCTTCATTGAGTATGATGTTAGCTGTGGGCTTGTCCTCTATGGCCTTTATTATGTTGAGGTACATTTTTATCTATACCAAATTTTTTTAAAAGAGGTTTTTTTTTTTAAATCATGCCAGGGATACTGTATCTTGTCAAATGCTTTTTTTTTTTTTTAGCATTTGAGATGATCATATGATTTTTATGTTACATTTTATTAATGTGGTCTATTACACTTATTGATTTATGTATACTGAACACCATTGCATACCAGGTATAAATACTACTTGTTTATGGTGTATGATCCTTTTAACATACTGTTGAATTTGGTTTCCTAATATTTTTTTTGAGAATTTTTTTACATCTGTATTCATCAAGAATATTGGCCTGTAGTTTTATTGTTGTTGTTGTTGTTTTGTTTTTTCTTGTAGTATCATTACTGGACTCTGGTATCAGGACAATGCTGGCCTTGTAAAATGAGTTTGGGAGTGTTCCTTCCTCTTTAATTTTTTAGAGAAGTTTGAGCAGGATATTCATTATTTCTTCTTTAAATGTTTGGTAGATTAACCAGTGAAACCATCTGGTCCTGGGCTTTTCTTTGTTGGGAGTTTTTTGATAACTCCTTGAATCTTTTTACTTGTTACTGGTGTGTTTAGATTTTCTATTTCTTCATGATTTAGTCTTAGTAGGTGACTGTTTCTAGGAATTTATACATTTCTTCTAGGTTATTCCATTAATTGGTATATAATTGTTCATAGTGCTCTCTTATAATCCTTTCTATTTCTGTGGCGTCAGTTGTAGTATCTCCTCTTTCATTTCTGATCTTATTTAGTTGAGTCTTTTTTCCCTAGTTGGTGAGCTAAAGGTTTGTCAGTTTTGCTTATCTTTAAAAAAAACCCTGAGCTCTTAATTTTGTTCTTTTCCATCGTTTTTTTGAACTCCATTTCATTTCTTTCCATTCTGCTTTTGGTTATTTCCTTCTTTCTGCAAACACGGGCTCAGTTTGTTCTTCTTGTCTAGTTCCTTGAGGTATAAAGTTAGGTTGCTTATTGGAGATCTTTCTGTTTTTTTAACTTAAGCATTTATCACTATAAATTTTCTTCTCAGAATTGCTTTTGCTGTATCCCATAAGTTTTGATATTTTGTTTCCATTTTCATTTGTTTCAAGATATTTTTAAAATTCTGTTTTGATATCTTCTTTGACCTGTTGGTTCAGGAGTGTGTTATTTAATTTGCTCATATTTGTGGATTTTTCAGCTTTCCTTCTGTTACTCGTTTTTAGTTTCATACCATTCTGGTTGAAAAAGATACTTGGTTTCATTTCAGTTTTTCTTTTTGTTTCTTGTTTTTTTGCTTTTTAATTAGGTAAGACTTGTGTTGTTGCCTAACATATGATCTGACCCGGAGAATGTTCTGTTTGTGCTTAAGAAGAATGTGTATTCTACTGCTCTTGGATGGAATGTTTTATATATGTCTGTTAGGTCCATTGGGTCTAAAGTTTAGTTCAAGTTTAATGTTTTCATATTGGTTTTCTATCAGGATGATTTATCCATTGTTGAGATGGGGTAGTGAATGCCCCTACTATTATTATATTGTTGTCTGTTTCTCTCTTCAGATATGTTAGTATTTGTTTAATGTATCCAGTGTTGGGTGCTTACATACTTATTGTTCTAGTCCCTTGATGAGTTGACTCCTCTATCATTATGTAATGGCCTTCTTTGTCTCTTGTTAAAGTTGAATTAAAGTCTATTTCATATATGTATAGCTACCCCTTTTCTTTTTTGGTTTCCATCTTGCGTGGACTTTTTCCATCCCTTTACTTTGAGCCTATGTGTGTCTCTTGTAGGCAGTGTATAGTTGGGTCTTTTTTAAAAAATCTGGTTAGCCACTCTATGTCTTTTGATTGGAGAATTTAATTCATTAACATTTAGAATGATTATGAATAGGAAGGGGCTTACTGATGCCATCTTATCAATTGTGTTTTGGCTGTCTTGCAGTTCCCTTATTCCTTTCTTCCTCTCTTGGTGTTTTCCTTTGTGCATTGATGATTTTTTATAGTGGTGTGTTTTGATTTCCTTCTCTTTGTTTCTGTATCTACTCTAAGGTTTGGCTTTATGGTTTCCGTGAGGCTTCCATAAAAGATTTTATACATATAACAGACTGTTTTATGCTGATAACAACTTAACTCCATCTGCATACAAAAACTCTACCCTTTATTTTTTTTAAGATTTTAAGTAATCTCTACACCCATCGTGAGGCTCGAACTCACAACTCTGAGATCAGGAGTTGCATGCTCCAGCAACTGAGCCAGCCAGGTGCTCCAAAAACTCTACCCTTTTATTCTTCCTCTTTTATGTTTTTGATGTCACAATTTGTCTCTTTTTATATTGTGTATACATTAACAAGTTATTGTAGCTATAGTTGTTTTAATGCTTTTGTCCTTTAACCTTTTTACTAGAGATAAGTAGTTAACACATTACAATATTACAGTATAACTCTAATAGAGCTCTGAATTTTACTATGTACTTTACCTCTATGTTGTATATTTTTATCCTTTGAAATAAATAGCATCTTTTCATTTCAGCTTGGAGAATTATTTATTTAGCATTTCTTGCAAGGCATATGTAGTAGGGAGGAACTCACTCAGACTTTGTGTGGGAAAGTCTTTATTTTTCCTTCATTTTTGGAGGACAACTTTACTAGGTGTAAAGTATTTTTGATAGTTTTGGTTGGCATTTTTTTTTCAGCACCATGAATATATCACCCCACTTTTTCTTAGTTTGTGAGGTTTCTGCTGAGAAATTCATTCATAGCCTTGTCAGAGTTCCTTTATAGGTGACAAGCTTCTCTTGCTGCTTTTAAGATTCTCTTTGTCTTTGATTTTTGACAGTTTTATTATAATGTGTTTTCAGTTAGATCTTTTTGAGTTGAAATCTGTTTGGGGGTCCTAAAAGCATCATGAATTTGGATGGCCAAATCCTTCCCCAGATTTGGGCAATTCTCAGACACTGTTTTTGGGAATAGGCTTTCTACCTGCTTCTCCTTTTTTTTTTCCTCCTTAGACTCCAGTAGTTCATATTCTGCTTCTATTGATGGTATCTCATAGCTCACGTAGGCTTTCCTCACTCTTTTTTTTTTTTTTCCCCTTGTTCTCCCTTACCTGGGTAGTTTCAGAGGTCCTGTTTTCTCCTTCACAGATTCTTTCTTCTGCTTGATCCATTCTGCTGTCCATACTATCTATTGTATTTTTTATTTCATTCATTGTGTTCTTCAGCTTCATAATTTGTTTGGTTCTATATCATTTCTGTCTCTTTGTTTAACTTCTAGTTTTGTTCATGCATTGTTTCCCTAATTTTATGGAATTATCTTGAAGTTCCTTCAAATAGCTATTTTGAATTGTTTATTGGCCAAATCACAGATCTCCATTTCCCCAATTTTTTCATAGTCCTTGAAGTCTTGCATTGCTGACTCCTCCAGTCTTTACTGACTGACTTCCAGAGAGAAATACCTTCTATCAGCCCTACTAATGATTCTGAGGCTTTTGCAAACCTTCCATGGATATCCCTGTCCCACGCTTTTTGCTCCCTCTTGTGGCAGAATTCTTAAGCTTATATGTCTTCTCTCAATCCTGAAAAGCACCAGACTGAGTACTGACAGCTTGCCTTTTGCTTTTATGTCTTCTCTCAATCCTATTTGTTTCTTTATATTTTAAGTCAATTTGTTATAGGCAGCAGATACTTGGATATTTTTAAAAATGTAACCTGGCAGTCACTTCCTTTTAATTGAGTTGTTTAGACTGTTTATATGTAATGTGATTGTTGATATGGTTGGGTTTAGTTCTGACATTTTACTATCTACCCTTTGTTCTCCTTTTTTCTCTATCTCCCATTTTGAATTGATTTTACATGATTCCATTTTATCTCCCTTGTTGGCTTATTACCTGTAACTCTTTGTTGTTATTTTATGGTTGTTTTAGGGTTTCTAGCATCCATCTTTATCTTAATAGAATATTTCTTTAAGTAGTACTATTGCACTTTAAATGTAGTTTAAGAATTTTATAACAATATACTTCCATTTCTTTTTGACCATTGTGGTATTGTTGTTGTACATTTAACTTCTACATATATTATAAACCCCACAATGTACTATTATTTTTGCTTTAAATAGTTATCTTTCATAAAGATTTAAATAGTGAGGATAAAGTCTTTTATATTTCCAGTGAGTTACTATTTTTGATTCTCTTCATTCCTTTGTGTAAACTCAGGTTTCTACCTAGTGTCATTTCTTTCTGCTTGGAGGTCTTTATCATTTCTTACAGTGAAGCTTTGCTGGTATTAAATTATTTTTATTTTTCTGTATATGCAAACATGTTTATTTTGCCTTTGTTTTTGAAAGACATTTTGGCTTGCTATAGAAACCTAGTTGACAAATATTTTTCTCTCGGTTATTTGAAAATGTTTTTTCACTGTCGTCTGGCTAACATTGTTCCAACAAGATATTCCATGTAATGATTTGTTTCTGTGTACATACTATTTCTTTTTCTCTGCTTTTAAGATTTTCTCTTTTCACTGATTTTAAGTAATCTGATTATATTGTGCTATAGTGTTATTTCCTTATTTTTTTGTGCCTAGGGCTCTGTGAATATGATTTATAGTTTTAATCAAATTTGGAAAATTTTTGGTCAGTTCTTTTTCTTTTTCTCATTCTCTTTGTTATTCTTTGGTGGCTCTAATTACATGTATTATACTGCTTAAAGTCCTCTCACAGCTCACTAATACTCTGTTAATGTTTTTGTTGTTGTTGTTTTTTAAACCTGTGCTTCCTTTTGGGTAATTTCCACTGATATGTTTTCATGTTCACTGTTCTTTTCTTCAATGATACCTAATCTGCTTTGAATCCTCTCCTGTTTGTATTTCATCTCAGATGTTGAGGTTTCCCTGTCTAGAAGCATAATTTAATTTTCTTTATTTCTTCTGTTTCTCTACTTACCATGTTCAGTCTTTTTGAGCTTATGAATGACAGTTATATCACTTTTTAAATTTTTATTAATTACTTTATTATTTTTTAAAGATTTTATTTAGTTATTTGGTGGGGGTGGGGTAGGGGAAGAGGGAAAGAATCTTCAAGCAGACTCTGCACTGAGCGTGAAGCCTGATGCAGGGCTAGATATCACGACCTGAGCCGAAATCAAGAATTGGATGCTTAACTGACTGAACCACCCAGGCGCCCTCACTTTTTAAAATGTACTTCTAATTTTGTCATTTGTACCATTTTGGAGCCAGTTTCAATTGATTTTTCTCTCCATTACTTTGCCTTATAGTCTTAGCTAGCTTTCCATGGTTGTAGTTTTTGATTAGAAATAGTTTGATCCTTTCAGTCTTTTTTTTTTTTTTTTTAAGATTTTATTTATTTATTTGAGAGAGAGAGAGGAGAGCACATGAGCAGGAGGAGGGGCAGGCTCAGTAGCGGGCCGGATGCGGAGCTTGATCCCAGGACCCCTGGATCATCACCTGAGCCGAACGCAGATGGTTAACTGACTGAGCCACCCAGTAGCCCCTAATCCTTTTAGACTTGATTTCAGATTTTTTAGGAAAGAGCAGAGGAGCAGTCTAGGGTCACTTTTGTGTTACTACTGAGGCAAAATCCTCCCGAGAATTTTTTCTGATGTTTTGTGGATTATGAGATTATTTACTCTGGCTGAATTTTTGGTCTGCAACAGCGTAGGCTCCCATTATTGGAAACAAAAGGAAATGCTAAGTAAATTTCTTAAAAGAATTTCTTGACAGCATTGTAGAACTACCAAAGCAGCCAAGGCTTGGGTGTCCAAAATTAGTGCTATAAACATTTGTTTTAAATTTTAAAAATAGGATTGCTTTTAATTAAAATCACTTAAGATTTTTGTATTTATATGTTCTTTTTAAGTTACAAATTGAACAGTTTTTAAAAGATAAAATTTTTCTAGCCTCCGAGTCGGTGTGGGACTGTAGTGGAAATGACCTCGTACTTGGGAAATGAGAATATGAGATGTGATTTTCTCATGACCAGTCATGTAATCTCTTGCCAGTCACCTTTTGTCTCTGGATGGGCTTTTGTTTCTTCATCTGTTCTAAAATTTTACAATAATTTTTATTTTTATCACCAGTGTAGCTAATTGAGGCATTTTATATATATAAAATTTTATGGAGACCTTTTACATGTTTCTGCTGTAGTTCACCCAGGTAAATTAATATCTGACTTTCTCATGTAGCATTAATTTATGGCATAAAGTGTAATTTGATGGGTTACACATAGATTATTTTATAGATAATTCATAACTACTAAATAAAACTCATTTCCCAGAATAAGGGAGTAAATAACAGTAAGTGGTTGCCAAAGTGTATTGAGGGTTTTTTATGTGCCAAACCCTGTTCTTAGATCTCTGTATGTGTTCATTCATTCACCTCCCATAGAGAAAAGAGACTATTCCAAATTGTTTATCTAGATGGGTAGAACTGGCATTAGAACTATCTTTTGGCTTCTTAATTCATGCTTTGTTATGCAGACCCCACCCCCTATTTGAATGTGATTTCCTTATTATCTGCATGGGTTATCATTTGTAAAATGCACTAATATATGTAAGTGATTTTATTTCATCCTCATAGCGCTCTATGAAACAGTGTTTTACAGACGAGTAAACTGAAATCCGGAGAGGTCTATTTGAGTGTACCACATATGGGAAGCGATGAGTCTGGACTCAAATTCTACTCTCTCTTCCAAATTCTGTTTATTTTCACCATGCCATTATTTTCAGCGAGCATAGGAAAGTGAATACTGAGTTTCTTGAAGTGGTTGAAGTACTTTTTTTTCCCTTTCATTTAAAGCAAATATGGCATACATGTATATGAAATATTTATTTATACTTCTTTTGGCTTAGCTATTTTTTTTACTCATCTTTGTGGCTAATGTTTTGATGTGTCTTCCTCAGGGAGGTTTTACTTACTCACTCAACGCCCTGCTTAAGTACTAGGTCAATTTTCCCACTTACTATCTGAAACCCTCAGAAGATCAGGTGATTGTTTTTACACTAAACATTCATAAGCCTTTATTTGTGGTCGTATGTTGAAAAAAATCAGAGAACAAAGTTAAATTTTTATCAAACCCGACAAAATACGATTCATAGGTGAAAAATTATGTGGAAAGTGAAAAATGGATAAAGAATAAGAGTAGTTAGCAGCATAATCTGATGAGACTGAAGAAAATACATTTTATTTATAGGTGAGATACCCCCTCCTATTATGAATCATAATCCGGTTAATCTTTTTAATATAATAACTGTACGATTCTCAACCATGTCTCTCTTTGACAAGATTTGCAAGCTCAGATAGAGCTTAACTTTTCACAGGAGTCAGAGGCTTAGGGTTAAAGTTCAACCTCCAACTTTAAACCTTTATGGTTTTGAGTTGCAGTGTGTTTTTTCTTCAGGTCTTGTGTGTATGTTTTCTTTCCTTGCTAGAGCTCTGGAAAGGGGCGTAGTCCTCATGGAAGGGTCTTCATGTCCTCCTCCTACCAGGTGGGGAAGCTTGGGTTTTGCACTCTCTGGCTTCTGTGCGGCATTTGTGAGCAGCCTGACGTGTTTGACACCAGTGTGACAGCAAAGAAGTGTGTGAGCTGAGCAGTGTGAGGTAGGGTCCAGCTGTGTGGATTTTATCTGTACATCAGGCCAAGGAGCAGCAGTTAGCCAGATCTGACAATCAAACACGGGCACCTTCTCCCTCCACTCCAGAGTGCATTTTAATGTTGTGTGTTTACCGACTAGTTGGCATTTGACACAAAAGAAATTGTCAGAGCTGGGCATTTTTTTTCCCCTTCACTCTTTAGTGTGTTGGTCTATGGTAGTTTCCCCCAGTATACCTTATTGCATATCACAAAAATATACATTTTCTAAAACAAAGTAAGAATCATGGCGTCTGCATTTTTATACTGAATTTTACGTTAAGAATTAGTAGGTAATATGTTTGAGTTAATAATAGGTAATGTGTTGAATAGGCAGTATGTTTACATAGTTCAAAAATCAAAACAGTACACCTGGAATGTTTTGAATAGCCTTGTTTCACCCAGGTCTCCTTCTAGTCATTTCTCACCTCTACCTCATAGGTAACCACATTAATAGTTTGTCACATATCCTTTATGTTTCTGTATGCACATATAAGCAGATATTCTGTCTCTTGTCTTTTACTTCCTAAGATATTCTGGAGAGCTCTATATTTCTCTAACAGGGAAGCTTCCTCATTCTTGTTTACTGTTGCATTGTATCTCATTGTGTGGATGTGCCATGGTTATTTAACCATTCTCTGTGGATGGACACTTGGATTGTTTCTAATCCTTTTGTTTAGTTGAGATAAAATTTACATTAAAAAAAATTACATACCAAAATACTCATTCTTTTAAAGTGTACAGTTAAGTGGGTTTAGTATGTTTCCAAGCTTTTGTTCTACAAATAGTGATCCAGTGGGTAAACTTGTACATATGTTCTGAACATGGTGCAAGTATATCCATAGAAAAAATACTCAGAAGTAGGAATTGTCAATTACTGCCCATTGGTATTGTACTAATTTGCACTCTTGAGCATGAGAGGACTTTTTCTCCGTAGTCGTGCTCAGAGTGACTTTGCCTTTTTATAAAGCAATTTTAATTCTTAAGAAATATGTGAAGTTCATGAACTACCAGTTTAATCTAATATTAATTCCTGATTGATTTCACCAAGGTAGAGATGACCAAAAGTTCTTTTTAAGTTCATAAATATTATTGTTTATAATTGATCTCATTAGTTAACTGGTAAAATTGTAGGCTGTGAATGTTGATACACAGAACAGATTATAGATGTATGGTCTTAATTGGAGTGATTTCTGGATCCACATTCTTTCCTGCCATATAGATATAATGATGTTCACAGTATCAAAATTAAAATTTCCAGTGGAAAGAGACCATTTATATTCTCCTTGCTCTGTAATAGGAACATTCCTGTAGAATTTTATCCTTTTGATACAGCCTTCCAAGTTATAATGTTTTATGCCTGTCTGATACATTGGACTTCAGCTGAGCTGGGAAGTAGGTTGTTTTTATAATGATGTAGTT
The DNA here is from genome assembly GCF_011800145.1 of Mirounga leonina. NCBI lineage: Eukaryota > Metazoa > Chordata > Mammalia > Carnivora > Phocidae > Mirounga > Mirounga leonina. The sequence goes on along the minus strand of NW_023270469.1, from coordinate 29,672,935 downwards.
TAAGTTTTAATTATAAATAGAATTTCAGCCTCCATTGATGCCTGTTGATCTATGGAACAGGTCTGTTGCTGTTTAATCTCATTAAGGTAGAGTATTTAATTCCTTAGAGGTGTTGACCTTTGTGCTCCTTCTTATACACAGATTAGCTTTATAGACTTGCCTGAAGAGGTCTTCAGGTGGTATGTATGTAGGTATGTATGTATGTATGTATATATTTATTTTAAGGTGGTATTTATAAGGTGGAGCCGTTTCAAGGCTTGAGTTTTCATGTGTGTTTGAATTATTCAAGGATTTTAATAATGGGTTAAATTTTGTCTGGGGGCATTTAAGTATTCTGTCTATAAAAAGGCCTGGCAAAAGAGTCATAGGAAAATATGAGCTTTCCTGAGGTCAAAGTGACAATTGCGGTATAGATTTTTATTAAATTTGTGATGAAGTGCATAAATGTGTAAGTATATGCATGGAAATATCATTAGTTCTTTCTATTCCCCAAGTAATAGCTAATGTTGAACACAGATAAGCCACTTAACTGACGATTCATCTAAACTAATGGTTTGTGTTAGTATTCTAGGTTCTTCATAAAGGTAAATTGTTCATAGTTTAACTGATAAGCCAGTCTTACCATTGTAGATGAGAAAATACCTTGAGTCCAAGCAGAAAGCTTTCATTAAATAAATAGACCAAAATTTTGTATGAGTAAACTTGAGTGTTTTGCCTCTGTAAGATCAACTGGTTGCTATATTTCTATTCCTTTTTTCTTTATTTACCTTGGATAATTTGCAGAAAGATACAGAAAGATTTAAGTTCTGCCCAAAAGGTGTTTTCTCTGGACTACTCTGATGGGTCTGTGAAAGAAAGGGTAGGGGAGGGTGATAGGGTCACTGTGTCTGGTTGAGCAGGTTGTTGACTGCATAAAGACAGTGTCCATTGGAGCAGGTGGGGGCTCAATTCCAGTTTGTGTTCATCAAGCCATGCGCCATGGACTAGGGCTGCAATGACCCAGAGCAAGGCGTACCATTTTGTAATTCCTACAAAGGTGCTGATAACAGCCTGAATATGCATCTTATTATAGTTTTATTTGAAAATCAGTTGTTTCTGCCTTTTCTGTTTTTTTTTTTTTCCTTTGAGAAATTTTCTGTAGTATATAGATAATTCCTATGGGAGTGTATGTGTATATACACACACATATAATGCCATTTATATGCCATGTGGTCTCTTTCTCTCTGTCGCACACGCGTACACACACACACACACACACCATATATGTTAGGTATTCTTTGGGAAAAAAAATCCTTCAGAAGGAGGACATCACCTTATATATATTCGATTCTTTATGAAATATCCTATAATATGGGGTCCTCTCTTAGTTACTTTGTTTGAACAGCATGGTACTGTTTGGGAAGACATAGAAATGGCCTCAGTGCTAGCTGTGGATACTTAAAAATGTTTCTTCATAAAATTGGAAAAGAAGCGAAGATGCTTAACATGGATTTAGTACTTATTCTAGAAATGAAAGATCACTTTTAAAAAAAGTAATACGTAAGTGGATACTGTATCAAATAAATGTTTATAGGATGAATAAATCTTCCAAATATCCTGACATTCTGTAAATGGTACTGTGGTTTGATTTGCTATTTCTAGTGTTTGTGTGATAGGAGGATTCAGAAGCTGCTGTGTCTCAAACACATTATACAGACAGGAAGGTTTGCTCTGGAAAACTGTATAGGGATCTCAAAAGGTGAGTTTAGTGATGAAAAAGACGATGGTGTTAAAGAAACATGTCAAGATTGGTGAATCAAATTGTTTCATGGAATATGAAAGTGAATAAAATCATTATTTCTAAGTTAATGCTTTATGCAATGTGTAATTTAAATGTATGTAATTAAAGTAATACATTTTATAATAGGCGTTTGGCTAATTTCTATCTCTAAAAGTTTCTATATTCAGGTTGTCCAAGTTTTTCTTGGTATTGTCTTACTGGAAAAATAAGGGATTGTCTTATATTCTGATCACTTTATATTCAGTCACCTATAATCGTTATTATTTCTAAACAGAAACTGAGGCTTCTTGAAGAGCTCGAAGATACTTGGCTTCCTTATCTGACCCCCAAGGATGATGAATTCTATCAGCAGGTAAGATCTTTTCATATTTTTATCAATTTGTATTGATTTGTTCTGATCTAAGAAGCAGCTGTGCTCTGGAGAGGTTAAATGAGAAGTGAAATGGTCTGATTTGGTCATCCAGTGACTCCTCATCACCCACAGAACATCCCAGTTCCTTCACGATCTGCTTCCTGCTGTGAACCTAGGGCTTTGGCACAGTGGACTGCTTTCTTCATCCCCAAACATTCCATGCTTTCTTCTACTTCCTTGCCTCTGCTCCTTCTGGTTCTTCTGCATAGAATATCCTTTTGCCTCTTACCTTGTTGCCAGATGGCTAATTCTTCAAGACTTCACTTAAACATCCCCTTCTTTGTGAAAGTTTCCTTGATTTACTTTACCTAAAAGTAGACTTGAGCACACTCTGTTCTGTGCTACTTGTACCTTCTAAGTACCTCTATCCTGCCTATCGCATTGTATTGCGGTTATGGGATTCCATGTCTCTTTCCCTGAGGTAGTCAGTACTCTTTCAATTATAAGTGATAAAAACCCCAACAGACTCACTGTAGCAAAAGAGGAATTTATTTTATTTTATTTTATTTTGAGATTTTTTATTTATTTGGCAGAGACAGAGATAGCGAGAGCAGGAACACAAGCAGGGGGAGTGGGAGAGGGAGAAGCAGGCTTCCCGCTGAGCAGGGATCCCGATGTGGGACTCGATCCCAGGACCCTGGGATCATGACCTGAGCTGAAGGCAGACGCTTAATGACTGAGCCACCCAGGCGCCCAAAAAAGGAATTTATTGACTTTCTTAACTTAGATGTCCAGGAGTACATGGCTGAATCCAACTTCTCAAAAGGTGTCATCTGATCCCTGCTTTTCTCTGTGTCGTGGTTTGGCTCTCCTCTGTGTGACTTCGTGCTGGCTAGGCTCTGACGTGCTAACGTACATAGGAGGAGTCTGACAGCCCAAGGGGTATGTGGTCTTAAGCACGTGGGATTTTAGAAGAAGGTAGCCATTTCTTTTTTTCTGGTTCCATCTGATTTCCCTGGGAGTGATCTTGTTGGCCTGGTTTGAGTCCTGTGCCTATTCCTGAGCCAGTCATTGTGTTCATGGGCGTGAGATGCTCCCGTTTGCCCAGCCTCGTTCATGCACCCACTCGTGGAGTTGGGTTCAAATATGACCATTTCCACTACAACTGCATGGACTGTGAACTGGAGATGGATGGTTTCCCCACAGGAAAATTGGAGTCCTGTTCTCAAAGAAGGAGGGGAAGGCATTTTGGGCAGGCACTAATAATACATATTCATCTGTTCTTCCCTACCAGAATGTAGGCTCTTGGGGATAAGAATGGGGCTCCCTCATCTTTGTTTCTCTGGGACCTCCCATGCAAATGTATATGGCTGATTCTCAGTAACTGCTGAAGGGAGACAGGAAAGAAGATGTTTACGCATCTAGCATTCAGGTCGCTTGACTTCTAGTTCACTCTCAATTCCAGGATGTTATCTATCATCTCCATTCTCATTAGATCTTCACTGTCTTTCAGTCCTTTTATGGATTGCTCTAGTTTCTCCTCTTTGTCCCTCTTTCTTAATCCTTAGAGCTATAGCACACTTTCTAAGCAAGACATAAATCTGAGCATGTCAGCCCCCTGCTTCAAACCTGGCAGTGGCTGCTCATTGCCTGGCTCTTGCCTTTCTAGTCTTATCTCTCCAACTCTTTCATCTTGTTACCTGCACTGGACTTCGGCAGGACCTCAGACTAGCCAGACAATCTCATGTTTTGGGCCTTCTTGCTACATCCTCTGCTGCCCTGCCTACTCCCTTTCCTTGGTGAACTCCTGTTACCTGTTAGCCAATGTGTCATCTCTTGTAGGATGCTCCCTGACACCTCTGCACTGCAGAGGCTTGTCTCTGCTCCCTCTTGTGTGCACCCGTAGTACTTTATATGTACCTTCATTATCTCCATGATTTTTATGCTTGTCTCCCCCATCCTCTGTACTTTGTATGGCACCTGGCACCTAGTAGGTATTTAATTAATTTGCTTGGATGGATGAGTGAATCAATGCATGCATTAGTTAATTTTAAAAGCAAGTTATATAATCATGTTTAGTATGCTTTTAATTTTGTTTTTATACACATACACTTCTCCCCAGGGAGGTAGCATCGGGAAAGGTTTGCAGGGTATATACAGAAATATCATATGCCAGCATGGTAGGGTTTTCTAGTTTTCCAAATTGTCTTAAATTAACATGTATTCTTTGGTAATCAGGAAAAAAAAAAATCCAAAGGACCCTTAAAACAAACCCACAAAATACGATCAGTTCTTAAATCCTTATTACTGTTTTTATAGCTAGAAGCCATCTGGTGCATGATTACACACACTGTTCTAAAGCAGCTTCTGAGCCTTTCGGCTTTGGAATGGTGCAAGTAGTGGTAGTACATGAAGAACTAAACACAGAGGTTATCAGCCACTGTGCTCAGAGCCAGCCCTACACTGGGGGATAAAAGGAAACTCAAAGGCAAACAACAACTATCAAGGCTGCTCTTTTATCTTTCCAAGACCCACAACAAGTCTGATACCAATATCTAATCACCTTAAGTGCACCTTATAATAAGGGTTACTGCTTCAACATACCCTTAGTAAAGGAAATCTATTCTCTTAAAAGATGAAGGGAAAATACTTTTTTTAAAAATTTTTATTTATTTATTTATTTTTAAAGTTTTATTTATTTTATTTATTTGAGACAGAATGAGAGAGAGAGCACATGAGAGGGGGGAGGGTCAGAGGCAGAAGCAGGCTCGCTGCCGAGCAGGGAGCCCGATGCGGGACTCGATCCCGGGACTCCAGGATCATGACCTGAGCCGAAGGCAGTCGCTTAACCAACTGAGCCACCTAGGCGCCCGAGAAAATACTTTTTTAATGACATGAACAAATAGACAGTTCAGACCCAACGTGGGGTCCTTTCAACAGGCCCTGGCCACAGGAATGCCATTCCAGCTGCTAGTCACAAAAGCAAGACTTTTTGCAGCTTCCCTGTTGGGTAGGTGTGTTTACTCTTACAGTGTGCCGTTCAGTCCTCACAAATCCTTCGTGCATTTATGCCACAAATGTGCATTCACTGACTGCTCTTCTTCAAGCTTGCAGTGTTTGAGGTAGGTATTATCTCCTCTCCTAGAAATTTCTCTTTAGATCCACACTGAGCTCCATATCTGAGCGGCAGAGGTGGTCCAAGCCCACATTTATCTGACTCCGAAGGCCCCTGCTCTTTCTGCTCTGTTGTGTGCCTCCCAGAATACTGTACTCAAATTTAAAACACCTTCAGAGATGTTTTTTGGTTTCATCTGATAAGACCATAGAGAAAAGAAATAAAACACCAACAAATCCGAAGTAGAAAAGTGGAGAGAACTTCTTTGGGTTCACCAGAGAGCACAAGGAAATGAGGAACTACATAGTCCAGAACAAACCCTGGCTTCCAGATCTCTGAGTGCTACCTCTTGTGTCCAGAGAAAATACCTCTCTCCTCACTACGCCCCCTTGCTTTCCATTACTGTGTACTTTCCACTCCGCTTGCTCATCTCCTTGCTTTATGTGTATTTGCTCATTTACATCTTACCACAGCCCTCTGAGGCAGGAGGTTTTTTAAAATCCCATTTTAGAGATGAGAAAACTGAGGCACAGAGGGGTTTAAAATTTTGTTCAAGGCTTTTAAGAAACAAGAAGTGTCAAGACCAGGTGGTCTGACTCCTGGATCTGACCCTGAGCATCATCCTACTGTATCTCTTGGTGCTTCTGGTATTGCTCTGCTTTCATCCCCACGATCCTACACCTCTCTCTCGATCCCTGCCCTCCCCTGTGACCTCCAGGGCTCCAGTTCCAACTACCTGCTGGGGGGCTCTGCCTGGAAGTCTTGCAGGGGCATCTAACCCAACACAATCCATATTCATTCATTACTGACTTCACTGAACATGGATACTTAGCTTCCCCGCCCTGTGCAGGTAATGTTGTAGGCATTAGTAGTGAAAACCAAGAGAAGATTCCTCCTTTGAGTTTATTTTCTTATGAGGTGGGACAGGGGGAGGGAGCAGAAATAAAAAGAAAGCTAGAAAATGAATGTTGGAAGGGCAAACAGGTATGGAGATGAAGTAGGTCAGAGGGCACCATAGGATGGGGGACTGCAACTTAGGGTGGTTGTGGAAGACCTTCTCATAGTGACGTTTGAACCAACCCCTTATGGAGGTGTGGGAGCAAGCTATGTAGATACTTGTAGTAAGAATGTTCTGGACATAGGGAAGAGCAGGGCCCCTGAGGTGTATCTGAGGAGAAGCACGTGAGGCCAATACACCTGGTGCGAAGTGAGAGAGTTGAGAACAGAAGGGATGAGATCAGAGAGCCATGGCCTGATGATACGGGAACTTGCCGGCTGTACCGGGCATGTCGGTGGTGACTCTGAATGACACGAGAAGCTGTGAGAGGGTTTGGAGTGCAAGTGTGACAAGCTCTGAGTCACATTTTGGTAAGGATCCGTTTTACAGGGAACCTGCTGTTCATTCTCTTCTCTAGTGGCCACCCTCCTGGTGCTGTTCACCAAATCAGAAATCGTGCTGTCCTCCCCTTCTACCCATTGCTTCAGTCCCTCATTCAGGCGCTGGGCCCTGGCAGGTCTGCCTCTTCATAAACCCTCAGGGTGTTTCTTCTTTTCATTCAGGCCCTCATTTATCATCTCAGACCAGCACAGTTTTCCTATTCTCCTACCTGGTGTTCCTTGTGCCCTCTCCAGTACCATCAATATTGTGTTCCTCTCAATAGGTCTGACTTGTCACTCCTAGTTTTCTAAATTTTGTTCAGTCTCTCTTGCCTGTAAGGTAGAGTTCACCCTCCTCAACATGTCCTCTAAGGCCACTGACCGTATGACCCCAGATTACCTCTCTGTCTCATCTCTACCCGTTGCCTAACATGGAGTCCAGCCATAGACTCCGTCATGCAGAGTCTCTTGCTACACCCAGGCTCCGCTGTGACCTTTCATCCTTCCCTGTTGTGCCTGTTATTCCCCAGGGTGTTGAGTGCTTTTTCTGTCTGGCGAGCATCTACTCACCCTTGAAGACCTTGCTGAAATAGGACCTCTTCTTTTTTTTTTTTTTTTTTAAAAGATTTTATTTATTTATTTGACAGAGAGAGAGAAGAGCAGGGGGAGAGGGAGAAACAGGCTCTCTGCTGAGCCTGATTTGGGACTCGATCCCAGGACCCTGGGATCATGACCTGAGCCGAAGGCAGACGCTTAACCGACTGAGCCACCCAGGTGCCCTGAAATAGGACCTCTTCTGTGAAGATCCCGGGAAATGCCATGTGTTTGACTTTCAGAATGTATTACAAATCCAGCTCCCTCCCACCGCCTCTGGCGCATTTGCCGTGCTCTTTCTGAAACCTCAGTCAGCACGTTACACTTTCTTGCTCAGCTTCCCATCGTGTTCAGAGTAAGAGCCCAGGACGTACATTTACCCACAAAGCGCAGGAAGAGCTGGTTCCCGACCGCCTCTCCCAGCTTGCTCCTTGCTTCTGCCGCCCCTCCTCTTGCCACTCTGGCATTCTTGCTCTGAGCATCAGCCAAGCACACTGCTGCCCCCAAGGCCTTTGCGCTTAATGTTCTCTTAGCCTGGGACTTTCCTCCCCCCCAGGTACCTGTGGGGCTTGTATCCTCATTTCTTGCATTCCTCTGCTCAGATGTCACCTTATCAAAGGCCCTCTCTGACCAGCCTGTGTGAGACAGGAACATTCACTGCTAGCATTCTCATCCTACTTACCTTGGATATTTTACTAAATAAGTAACTCAATAGTAAATTCATAAAATACTATGTATATTATGAGCCACATATCCTATTTATTTATATACCATCTAATTATAAATATGAGCTCCTGGAGAGCAGATCAAAGTTTCGTTCTCTTCCTGTTCCCAGCACCTCATGCTTTGCAAATAGTACGTGCTCAATAAATGTGTGTTCAATAAGTGAGAATTTTCCAGATTCCCTTCCTGCTTCTTTATTCCCTGCTCCCATGGAGTATTTTCATACTTCCCTTGTGATAAGTCTTTCTTTAGCTACTGGTTTTTATTTTTATCTATACTCTTAAACTATGAGACACTGTGAAACAGGAGCTATCTTGTTTATATCATTGTATTTATAACACTTTATACCGTATCTGATAGAGAGCAGATATTCAGTAAATTTTAAATAAACAAAAAATGAATCACTGAATTGGGGCACCTGGGTGGCTCAGTCAGTTAAGTGTCCGACCCTTGATTTCAGCTTGGGTCTAGATCTCAGGGTCATGAGTTCAGGCCCCACGTTGGGCTCCAGGCTGGGTATGGAGCCTACTTAAAAAAAAAAAAAAAGAACTGATGAGTGAGTGAATGAATGAACAAACATCTCAGGGTCACTTTGTAGCAAACCACATGTTATCCCAAGACTCAGTTGTGATAGCTGTAGCAGGGCCAATGCAGTGACCTCAGAAGAGAGCCTCCTTTGGGAGATAGCTCAGCGCAGCAGGAGGTTGGCCGGTTGGGCCAGATGTGTCCAGCCCATTTGTCTTGGGATGGCTACCAAGCCTTAAGCATGTTACAATGAAAATGATATAGAAAATGTTATGACTGATAATGTATACACTTCTATAGAGTGCAAAATACAAAGTGTTACCAGCAAAATCTATTAACAGCCAGATTAGAAATAGAGTCCCTTGACATCGCAACACTTTTTAAATGAAGTACATTTCCCAAGTCACTTGAAGATTTTAAAGTTGATTTTTTTAAAAACGATTTTATTTATTTATTTATTTGAGAGAGAGAGAAACAGCATGAGTGGGGGAGAGGATCAGAGGGAGAAGCAGGCTCCCGGCTCAGCGGGGAGCCCGATGTGGGACTCGATTCCGGGACCCCGGGATCATGACCTGAGCCGAAGGCAGTCGCTTAACGACTGAGCCACCCAGGCGCCCTCACTTGAAGATTTTAAATTTAATTTCACTCTACTGAGGGTTGAGTGCCACTGGTTTCATGTAGGTGAGCCTCCTGGACAAGTGGTATCTTACTCATTTAGCAACATGTCTGTCCTCTCTGTATGATGAAATTCTTTCAGAACCATCCCTTGATATGAGAGGAGAAGCAGTAGAATTCTGACATAATGGTTTAAAGTAGGTGGAAGGTAAAGCTTATTTTCCAGAAAACCTAGCATTCCACATGTTTCGGCCATTGATAAAGGCCTGGCATGTTGGTGGTTTATATCTAAAATACCTTTCCAGCTGCTTATTAAAATCATCATTTAGATCACGAAACTTTCTGTACATCTCAAGAGATATATTAGGTGACCAGACAACTATTAATACAACTGCATGACTCTATACTCCCTGGCAAAACTTTAATGGGATTCAACAACAAAAAATTCTGACATATTTGAAAATCTGCCAACAGCTGTTCCAAATTCTTGTGTGATATCTGCTGTTTTACATGTACCTGTCCAAATGGAAAGGGAACTTACTTGTTTGCCAGAATGAATTAATATTCAATTATTTAACGTTCAGCTCTTTTCCACAGTTACTTGTAGTTCTCTTTAAAGAAACACTACATGGTGCTTTTAGGTGCCAGGCACTAGTCTAATTACTTGATAAATAATTAGAGTGGGCATTTAGGATGGAGGGTTTTCTCTCAGATTTTTTTTTTTTTGAGATAGTGACCAAATTAGCCAGTTCTTATTATTTGTATTTCTTGTGTTAAAATCATAAGTTCATAGAGCATTCAGCAGCATTCCAAATGAGATTTAAATTAGAACCAGAAGTTAATATTGAAACATTTTGAAAATTCAGGGTCATCAAAAAGAATCTACTGGCAAATATAAGATATGTCATGAAAATTAAGAAGTTTTTTTTTTTTTAAAGATTTTATTTATTTATTTGACAGAGAGAGACAGACACAGAGAGAGCATAAGCAGGGGGGAGCAGCAGAGGCAGAGGGAGAAGCAGGCTCTCTGCTGAGCAGGGAGCGCAATGTGGGGCTCAATCCCAGGACCCTGAGATCATGACCTGAGCCAAAGGCAGATGCTTAATGACTGAGCCACCCAGGTGCCCCGAAAATTAAGAAGTTTTGAATGCAACATCTTTTCCCTGATTTTCCAATTTAAAAAGCTTTTTACATTTACTTTGGCAAATTTGAAAAATATACAGATGTCTAAAAAAGAAAATTAAAATTATGCCCAAGTTCAGCACCCAGAGATAACTACCATAAACTTGTGACCATATTTTTCCCCCAGTTTTCTTTTCTGTACTTATCTGTATACATTTGTTTTCTTTTTAAGCTGAGATCCTGTCATCTCAATGTCTGGTTACTAATTTCTTGTTTAATAGTACTTTGTTATTTATGTTTTTCACAAAACACTATAGAAATTTTTCTAAAGTGTGTCACATGAATATACCATTTTACCTCTAATCCCCTGTTGGGCATTTTGGTGGTTTTCAGCTTTTAATTATTATAAAGAACAGTATGATGAATATCCTTATAGTCTTGGTACATTTCTCTAATTATTTCCCTATGATAAATTCTTAAAAGTAGGATTACTGGATGGAAAGATATGAGGATATTTAGGTTCTGGTGAATTTTGTCCAACTGGCCGTAAGCAAGTTTGCAGTAATTTGCATTCCTAATCGTAGACTACCAGAATACTTGATTTTACCTCACCAGCAATGTGTATTACTGTGACAAAATTTTATTTTTTGCAAATTTTGTAGGCAAACCAAATTAAATATGATTTAATACAAATTATGTTAATTGATGTTTTTCCCTGACTTTGGTGCAGTTCATTTTTTTTCTATATTTAAAAGTCTTCTCCATTAATTTATGTGTGAATATCTCTGTTAATACATATTATATATATGTATATATATTTATATATGTATGTATATGTACATATACATATATTTAAATTTGGAAATGTTTTTTATTAAGAATATTAAGCCCATTTTTGCCATCTAGATTACAAATAGTTTTTTCTAGTTAGTATTTGCCTTTTTATTTTATAATTCTTTTTATGCAAAAGTTTAAAAGTTTAAAATTTTGTATATTCAAATGTATCAATCTTTTAAAAACAGTTTATTGATGAGCTGTGTGTATGTACAATTTACATACCATAAAATTTACCTTTTAACATGGTACAATTCAGTAATTTTTAGTAAATTTGTCGAGTTGTACAGCCATCACCACAGGAGTTTTAGAATATTTCCAAATCCCCAAAAGATCCCTCCTGCCTCTTTGCAGTTGTCAGCCTTCTTTCCCACTCCCGGCCCAGACCCTCACTAATCTGTTTTCTATCAATCTTAGATTTTTTTATTCTCTTACTCTTAGAGGCAAGTCTTGAGCACTTATATTGGAGTCAGGCAAGGGCTTGGGGATATAGTGGAGAATAAAACTGCTACCATGTCTTTCTTCTGGGAGATTCAGTCTTGCAGGAGAGATTATTAAACAGATAATAGTTCAAAGAAATACGTAGTTATGGATTGAGAAGTGTGTGTTGAATGATAATGGGGGATATATATTTGAGGTGGGGGAAGTTCAGGGAAGGATTCTTTGAGAAAGTGGCCTGCAGGATGAGAAGGGCCTGGCAGGTACAGATTTGGGAGGAAGAGCCTGCCCTGAAGGGGAGGTGTTGAATGATGGCCTCTTGAGGCCTGTAGGAAAAGAGGCCAATGTGGTTGGAGGGGAAAGGACATGAGAGATGAGTGAAAAAAATCCCGGGGGTGGGGGGGGTGGGATACTTTCCCACATCATTATTACTGTTTTGTTTTTAGAATGCTGTTTTTAATGTCAAGGTATTTACTTGTGATACTCATATGGTTATGTGAATTTCCCGGGTCCTTAGAGTTATTATTCCCCTGTGTTAAATCCATCTTCTGCAGTCTCCAGCCCTACTGTATTTTGAATGATGGCCGCAAGCTGTGTGTAGATTGTGTGTGTGTGTGCGTGTGTGCATTATCTCCAGTCTTCCTCCTCTCCCAGTCCCAGAGAGAGTGTGTTCCCAATTATCTTACTTTTCGCTAATATTTTATACTGAGGATTAAAGAACCCAGAGTTGTTAAGAAATTACGGAGAAATTTCCTTCTTGACCGCTGCTGTTCGATGTGCTTCAAGTATACCGAGGCCTCTGGGACTTGCTCAGAGAACCAGGTTAGTGATAGAATTAGAGTTTCTGCGCATGGTTCCAGAATATTCCGTTGTTGCTTACTAGACTGCTGTCTTCATAAGCTGCATAAACAGGAAGTACGCTATTTCTCTTTTTATTTTTCAAAGGGATAAACGAATATAGAAACTATAAATCCTAAATGCATCCCTGGCAGTCTCACTGGCCATTCATAGTGGTGGGCCACATAACTCTGCTTTCTGTCACTTTAAATTTATGATCCCACACCTCAGGTAGGCACTCTGAGAAGCAGGGCAATCCTACCACGCTTTCCTAGTAAGGTCATTTTTCCATATGCAGGCTTGACGACTTCATTTTTCTTCTGCCTGCATAGACTTCCTGCTTACCTTCTATTTCCTGCATTCTGGATCAGGCAGAATGGGCTAGATAATGCTGTAGTAACAAGCAACCCTCAAATCTCAGTGGCTTCCCCCAGCAATATGTCTTACTCATTCTACGTATCATTTGTGGGTTGGCAGAAAATCACTACCCATGAAAGTAGTAACTCAGGGGTCCACATAGCCACTAGCTGGTGACTATGCCAAAAAAGAGCGTTCTGGAGGGTGTGGTACTCCCTAAAGTGCTCCAGGCTAGAAGTGACAGCCGTCATTTTTCTGGACACAAACAGTCACATGTTTCACCCAACATGAGGGGGCTAGGAAGCATAATTCAACATTGGATCCAAAAAGCTGGGTGATGGCAGAGGAGTCCAGAACTATCTGGCAAGCAGGCCACGTGACCAGCCCACATTCTTAACTAGTGATTGGTTTTGCATTTTCACTGTGAAAAATTGAAGTGCTCCCCTCTCTCTCCCTCTAAAAACTCCCTGAAACTTAGTCATTTGCCTATTATCAAGTTTATAGTCCTCTCTGAATTTAGATCTTCTTTCTCCTTCCAGTTTATTCCGATACAGGAAGTTTTTTGATCACATACTCCTGTCAGGAACAAATTTTAAGCATATACAGTGGGGTCCTACTAAGTGTTTAAGAATGGGCTGTCTGGGAAAAAATAAACCAGACTCGATTTTTAGTGTTTCCTGATTTCTGTGGTGTAAATACTTCTCCATGGCCAATTTCAGGCTACCAACATGTCACTGAATGTGCAGTTGGGAGGCGATGTACACAGTAGGCTTTCCCAAGGGGATATAAAGTGACTCCAGCACACTACGGATAGTTATTCATTAAATAGACGTAAGTATTACTTGTATACTTGTGTCTATTTTATAATAGAACTCATATTAAACGCATGTATATGTGTTTATATATCAAACACATATATGTACACATATTTTAGTAAAGCTTGATTTTTTTTTTTTTTTTTTTTAGATTAAAAACAAAATGGTTCTGCCAGCTTCCCCCCACCAACTCTGGCGGATTGCCATACAAACCCCACTGGTCATTCATATACTTCCCTTGGGAGACTCCCGCTCTGGCCACTCAAGGATTTTGCTCCTGTAGTTAATCACCCCGTGTCCTGCAGCAGCAGCCTCTTCCCAGGAGTATCCTGGCAAGCTCTGGTGTGTCCCCCCCGTCTTCCAGCACTGAAGATGGTCCCCCGATCTGGTATTGCCCTTCATCAACAACTGCGTTATTCTGTTCCCCTTCAGAGCGTGACCTCGGAGATGGACATTTAAGCACGGCGCCTCCACTGCTGCTCTGTCATTCCATCCCCACCACTCTGCGAAATCACTCTTGTCACGGTCATCATTGATCTCCATGCTGCCACATCTCGGGGGTCATGTCTGTCCTCATCTCACTTGGCCTCTCAAGAGTGGTCGCCTACTCCACCCTTGAAGTGCTCCTGTCTTTTCACTTCTGCATTAATACTCTGTCCTAGTTTTCTCCCTCAAAGGTCTCTTTTGCTCCTTTCCTCTGAAACTCAGGAAATGGCCGTGGGCCCCCTTCTGTGTTCATGCTGTTTCCCTGGGAGGGCTCATTCATTTCCAGGCCTTTAAAAACCACAGGTGTGCTGACAGCTGCCTCCTGGATTTCCAGGTGTGTCTCTGCAGTTGACCCCCCCCCACCCTCCCCACCACTTCTACGTGAAGATTTCGTAGGTATCTTAATGGCTACAGCTCCAAAAGGGAGCTCCTCCTTCCTTCCGATTCTTCTACCTAGCATTCCTGTATTGTCCCAGTCTTTTTTATTTAAAATAAAAAGGAGGGGTGCCTGGGTGGCGCAGTTGGTTAAGTGTCCAGCTCTTGGTTTCTGCTCAGGTCATGATCTTGGGCTCCGTACTTAGCATGGAGTCTGCTTGAGACACTCTCCCTCTGCCCCTCCTGCTTGAGCGTGCACGCATTCTCTCAAATAGATAGATAAATCTTTAAAAAAAATGGTAAGCTGTTTATTCATTTATTAAATCCAGAAATCTGAGGGTCATCTGGAACTGCTTTCCTTTCTTTACCCCTCACATCTAGTTGATAAGCACTGCTTTTTGCTCTGCCTATAAAATACGTATTTTACCTGTCTCACATTTAGACCATCATCTCTTTTCTCCTGGATGGTTGTAATAGCACCTAACAGGAATTCCACTTTCACATTTGCCTCTTTCCAATCTGTGCCCGATATTGTAACTAAGAGTGATTTTTATAAAATGTAAATCAAATTACTCTTCTTCCCTTGGGTCCTCTAGCACACTTCGAGTCAAATCTCGATTCCCTACTTTGACCTCCCAGGCTCTGTGTGGTCCAGCCCCTGCCTTCCCTTCAACCCCACCACATGTCTCTCTGCCTTTGGCTTTTTTCCTCTAGTAAAACTGGCCTTCTTTTTGTCTCTCGAAAAGTCTGGCCTCCCTCCTCAGTACCTTTGTGGTTTTTGGTCATTTCTCCGGGAAGCTCTCTCCCCAGCTTGTCACGTGGCTGGCACCTCCTTTTCCTGAAGATCTCAGCTTAAATTCCAACTCCTTAGAGAGTTTTCCCTCATCTATGACAGATTTCCCACTGGTTTGTTTCTGTCCTAGTACTTAACGCAATTCGAGACCACTTTTCCTTATTTATTACCTGATCTGGTAGAAAGCTCTGTGAGGGCAGGAACCTTATCTCTGTCTAGTTTTTGGTAGGTGCTCCGCAGACATACATTGAATGAAAAAAACGTATGAAGGCATAAATGGTCTTCCCTGTTTATCATATAAATGGTAATCATTGATGAAGATATAGAAGGAATGTGTCTCAAAAATGGTGGGCAGTACAGTACTGAGAAGGTACCGATCAGATTAAACTTTACGGGGGTAAATGTAAAATCCTGTGCTTTGGTTAAAAAAAAAAAAGTCCATTTCATTGTACAGAATCAGGGAACTCTGGTTTATCACCCATTCATGAGTCTTAGGAGCCAGAAGTGGTGGCTGAATAGGTAATGAAGTCCTCCACTGTGACAATAAATCCATGTGTTTCCATATTAGAGGAGGGATCATCTTACAGTATTCTCCTCCAGTGACACCAGTAGAATGATCACAACTTTCTCAGTCGCAGTAGAACCCCTCATTTATTCACTCCTTTATTCAACATTTGCCGAATACATTCCGGGCACTAGTATTATCGTTGTAAGCAAAATTCTCCTGGCTCTAGTGTTCGTGGGACTTGGTATCTAACTCCCTACGAGAAGTGATTTCTCCCCCAGTGAAAGTATTAGAGCAGACACCAGTTTGTCATTTATTGGGAGGCAGGGCAGTCTCGTGGTTCAGACCTCCTGCCTTGGAGCCAGACTCGAGCCCAGAGGCTCCAAATCCCAGCTCCACTGGGTATCAGCTATGTGACTCCCGGCAAGTGTTTAAATAAATGTCTCTGTGCCTCCAGATTCTCCTGTAGAAACCAGAGACAGTAACAGTACCGTCACGTAAAGCTGTGAGCTGCGAATGAGTCAACGTGTCTGAATCATTTAGAATAATACACGGCACTTAGTAAGCACTTAATAAATAGGTAGTAAGCAGTTAATTAATAAAATCGTGTTGTCCGGAGGGCCAAAGGTTGGAAGACAGATTGAGGGCAGGGAGAAGTGGCTGTAGAGGGAGCCTGGCAGATTAGAGCACAGATGCTGATTATTTTGTTTATAGTCAAGATGAATGATTTGAGCTGGGACTTGAAAATCCTGCCTCGGACAGTCGATGACATTCGTTTCACGTCGCCTTCCGTGTGAGGCTGGAGAGATACGGGTCCTGTTCAGAAATGCTACCTGACGGTTGTTTTTTTTCCCCCTCCGAACGCTGACCAAGCATCACAGTTCTGGAAATGAGAAGCTCCTAGCTCTCCGTGAACACATGTTTTTGCTTTGGTTTTGTTTCAGTGGCAGCTGAAATACCCGAAACTGATTCTCCGCGAAGCCGGCAGCGTACCCGAGGCGCTCCATAAGGAGGTGCAAGAAGCCTTCCTCACGCTGCATAAGCATGGCTGCTTCTTTCGGGACCTGGTCAGGATCCAGGGCAAGGATTTGCTCACCCCGGTCTCTCGCATCCTCATCGGCAACCCAGGCTGCACCTACAAGTACCTCAACACCAGGCTCTTCACGGTGCCCTGGCCGGTGAAGGGCGCTAGTCCGAAATACGACGAGGCGGGTATCGCTGCTGCCTGTCAGACCTTCCTCAAGCTCAACGACTACCTGCAGACAGAGACGAGCCAGGCTTTGGAGGAACTCGCTTGCAAAGAGAAAGCTAATATCGATGCCGTGCCGGTGTGTATCGGTCCAGATTTCCCCAGGGTCGGGCTGGGGGCCTTTGACGGGCAAGACGAGCTGGACATTAAGAACAGAGCCGCATACAACGTCACTCTGTTGAATTTCATGGATCCCCAGAAAATGCCGTACCTCAAGGAGGAGCCTTATTTTGGCATGGGCAAAATGGCCGTGAGCTGGCATCACGATGAAAATCTGGTGGAACGGTCGGCGGTGGCCGTGTACAGTTATAGCTGTGAAGGTACAGTCTGCTCCGGGAAGACGCATCCCCGGGCGTCCGCGACCGGAGTTGGGGAGGCTCTGGAGGCGTGCGCGTGCGCATGCGCGAGTGTGCGTGTGCGTGCGTGTGCGCATGCGCGAGTGTGCGTGTGCGCGGGTGTGTGTGTGTCCGTACACAGGTGTCGTGACTCCTTCCTAGGTTTGCCACACCCAGGTATCTGCAGAGTATGCCTCTTTCTCGTCCAGTGGTGCCGTCCAGCTCGCTGTTACACTGTCCTCAGACCGAGGACTGCCGCGTGTAACCACTACTGCCGTTCTGTCTTTCTCATGCCCAGGAGAGCAGCGTCTTGCTTTCACACAGCCAGGTGCCTTTCTGTAAAGCTCGGCGTACACCGTACAGTTGCTATAATTAACGTGCTGATAAAGGGCCGGGAAGACGAAAATCTGTCATCTTCCCAGGTTCCCACAGGTGCACATTCTCAGTCTTGCCAAAATACTCTATTGTGGTTGACATCACTGTCTTGATGGGAGCGATTTGTCAAATACGGACTTGTTCGTGGCTTCATACGGATTTGACTACTGTCCTTCCTTGCCAGAAGCAGTTGAAGTGGGTTCTGTAAGCAGACAGTCCTCTGTTTTTAGGAAACTCTCCAGCCACCCCCATCAGCTCTGCAGTTTTAGACCTAAAAGGGGTGCTGTGGGCGAACTTGTTCTCGAAGTTTCTGAAATCTGGCCCCCTTGGAACAGAGAACATAGGCTACCTTTTTGTGGCCTCCTGGAACTTTACTTCTTCTGTTGCTCCGTTTCTGTGTGTTTAGGGTGTCCATTGTTTTTCAGCCCAGGGTTATAAAAAGACAGTTGAACGTATCCAGCACAGCGTGACCATTGCTGACTTTGTTCTTTGCCTGATCTTTTGACAAAGGAATACAAGACACAGTATTAGCTCTTTTGTCTGTTTATCTCTTCTACCTGTTTATTGAAAGATGCTTGGAAAACCAGAGTTCTAGACATCCCATCAGGGAGCAAACTGGAACTTTTAAGGGTCAGTGCCTTCTGAAAACTGTTTTTTTAATTGGTTGTCATTATCGCTTTGTATGCTTTTTGTTTACTAAAATGACTGCTTTATAAAAGGGATTTTAAAAAGGAAGTTCTCATGATTCTCTTTAAATTTCTTCCCATTTCCCAATCTCAGACATTTCCTCAGGACAGCTAAAATATCTTCTAGCTTTAACTCACGTCTTCAGCCCGGAACAGGGAACTAGTTTAGCGGTTGGAAATTTCGCCAGTTTCCCTGGCACCTCAAATAACGATGCTGACCTAAGAAAATTGCTTGGAGGGGATTTGATGCTGTCCTAATGGAAAGAACTGAGATCTTCTGATCTTTGCTAAGGCGTTGCCAGGGATTTAAGAACGATCACATCCAAGAACTCTGATGGGAAGGAACAATGGATCCAGTTTGTTAGTTTCCTTCTGAAGGAGGCAACTCTCTGAAGCTGAGGCCGTTGAGGCCTTGGTATGTGATAGCTCAAACTGCGACAAGGATGTCTTTGTGCTCCCACCTCCTCTCAGCCCTACAGTTTAATAGTCCTTTTGTACTCTCAGAGCGTGGGCGATCAAGTCTTTTTTGAAACCTAGAATATCATTCAGAAAGGAATTTAAATTTTGAATGAATGGTTTCTGTCGTTGGCAGTAGTTAAGACCGATAGAGTATACAAGTATACATAAATACGTAAAGGTTTATCCTTGCAACTGTCATCTGGAGGAGGGAACTGCAGAATTAGAATCTGTAAGAGCAGCGTGGTTCCTTTGTTCTCTTAGAACAAATCCGAGAGAATCCCAGAACTCTAATAATAATAACTGCAACACTAGGAGCTCTCATTTACTGAGCACCTACTATGCTCTGGGTGTTGGTATAAGCATTTTACATGTATTAACCTGTTTTATTTTTATAACAGCCCTATCAATGAAGTACTGCTATTCTCATTTTACAGATGAGAATACCGAGGCACAGAGGGTTGATTACCTTTCCCGTGGATATACAGCTACTAATCAGCAGAGGAGGGATTTGAACCCAGACATTCTGGCTTCAGAGTCCTAACAGCTATGAGTAGATGTTTCCTATTCTTGCAGTATAGTTCCCTCTGGGATTTGGGTTTTTAAAATGTCCACCTCTGGAAAGGTGAAGGGAATGTTCTCCTTCTTCTCCTTAGCAGGTCTCATATTCTCTCCTCTTCTGCCTGCCACCTTGCTTCTCTCCCCCCGCAGCATCTGCTTGTAGCTTCCTACGCATGCTCTCAGGTGATTGGAATGCATTAGATAAACTTATTCTATGAAGTGGAACCTCTCTCTAGGCCTCCAGTTGTGTGTGTGATGTTGAGTCAGATGGTTTACAAAGCATGTGCCTTGAAACTTTTGGGTGGATGCATTTCTTCCAGGTGACAAGTGATATGTTTACTTCTCTGGCCTCCCTGTAATTCTGCCAGAGGTATGGTAAGGGTGGCCTCGAAGAGAGCCATTTGGGTGACAGTCACGGTCGGGCTTAGGAAGGGCTTGAAGGTGGCGAAGAGAATGGGAATTTCAGATGACGGTACTGTCTTCAGAGTCCCTGAATGTGTTTGCCGAGCAGTTGCTAAAAGAAATTCAGTTGGCTGTTCTAGACAGTAGGGAGGCTCCAGAGGTAAATCAAATTCCCATGCTTGCCTTGAAAGGACGGGTAAAGTGTGCTTCTGTGATTGTAATTATGCCATCCGGAAATATGAGATCCGGAAGAGACTTGAAATCACCTTGTTCAAGCATCTCATTTTACAGATGAGGACACTCAGGCGGGGAGAATGGCAGTGACTTGTCCAAGGTCACATAGTTCCCTAGTGACAGAAAAGTGTCACGTGCCACAAAGAGTTCATATAAAATGCATTGGGAGTTCAGAACAGAAGAGATTACTTCCTGCTGAAATTAAATTCAGGTGAAGCTTAAGATCCTTCAGGACTTTGCTCTCAATACCTTTTCCTAGTGAAATCTTTCTGTAGATTTATAATGAGCCAGTCATCCCTCTTTGGTTTATTTCTGTGAGTAGAGGTCATTGAGAAGTAATTTGTATAGGATACGTGTAATTATATACTGAATTCATTGGCTTCACAAGCAGTGCTAGTTAATAGATATCCCCAGTAAGAAGATTGAAATGGTACAACATTTAATCAGGAATGGCTTCAGGGAATCGTGTGTAAATTGGCAGAGTATTTGATTTTCCTATGCTAGCTTTGCTGGCAATTGCTTGTTACTCCTAGATGTTAAAAACAAACAACCCCCCCCCCCCGCAAAAAATATGTACATATACATGCACAAATTTTATCAGGGAAGGCATTAACAACTCATTGCTTACTGTAGTCCTACACTTTGTTCTCTGACTGGAATACCTTCAAAAGGATCAGGTGAATAATTATTGGTTACTGTTTTTCGTACATTTGGAAGGAAACATTTTCTGCAACATTGTCTTTATAGGAAAGACAATTCTTAAGAATTTTAACTAGTGCCAAATATTGCAGATTCTTGATATTATTTTCCAGATTTCCTAGGAAGGGCAAAGGAGGAAAAGTGAGAGAGGCCAATCCATGATTCCTGCTGAGTATGTGATAAGAAAACAGGACTTTGTAATAATTTTCTTGGAATTCTAGGACTCCCATTTCATGTCTTTGACTCAGGAAAATTTGAATTCATTTAAAGATAGAAATTCATTACCATACTTTACTTTGACTTTGAAATGAGTAGCTTCATATTCCTTAGCTCATCTTTGAAAGCATGAAAGGTTAGATCGTAACTGCAGGTAGGGGGTGGGAGCATTCATAATTTTTAAAAATGCTGTGATATTTAATGTTTTCCTACATCTCCTGGCATCCCTGTTTGAGGTCTCAAAGTTCATTTGACTTTGTTTCATTTTATCATGCCATGTGCTGTTATTTTTTTTTAAGATTTATTTATTTATTTTAGAAAGCGAAGGGGGGAGGGGTGGAGGGAGAGGGAGAGAGAGAATCTTAAGCAGACTCTGCACTGAGTGTGGAGCCTGACTGACATGGGGCTCCACCTCATAACCCCGAGATCATGACCTGAACTGAAATCAACAGTTGGATGCCCAACTGACTGAGCCACCCAGGCGCCCCTGTTAGTTATTTATGAAGTCACTTACTTTGTTCAGTAAAACTTGTTTGGTGGTCTAAGTCACACTTAATCCCCATGAAATTATATATGCATTGAACAGTAAGCAGCCACTTTTTGCCAAGTGCTCTTCTAGATGCTGAGCATATAGTCAGGAACGAAAATCCCTGCCCTCACAGAGCTTATGTTTTAGCAAGGAGAGACAGCAAACAAACAAACAAGAAGGTTGTAAACAAAGGGGACGCACAGGTGTACAGTTTTAAATAGGAAAGTAGACTTCCTTTTGAAGGTCACGTTTGAGCTAAGACTGGAAGGAGAGAGTGAGCGGGAGGAGACCAGCCTGGGGGAGAGGGTATACGGGAGGCCCAGCGATGGAACATGATGTTGAGATATTTCAGAAGCAGCAAGCACGGATAGAATTGAGTGAGAGAAGAGGGGGAGTAACAGCAATGAAGACAGAGAGGAAAGACTAGGGGTGCAGAGTGGGCAGAAGCTATTACAGAAGTAATACTGTAACACAAGGTCCTGGGCTTGTCCAGGGCATGGCATGAGATAGGAGCCGTTGTGGTTTCGAGTGGAAAAAGGGAGGCAGCGCTGGAAGCAGGACAAGGAGGCTGTTGTAGTAATCCAGAGTAGAGAGGGTGGGCCAGATTAGAAGAGGCGGAGGTGATAAGGAATGTTCATACGATGTCATGTTAAGTGCTGGTGAGAGAAGAAGACCCGTAGTGCCATCTCCCAATTGTCAAGGGAAGGCCAGCCAAGGAGAATGGCTGATTTCCCCCGCTCCCTCAATAGTTTTCTTGTGGTATAACTTACATACAATAAGCTGCACATATTTAAAGTTTACAGTTTCATGAGTTTTAACACACCTGTGAAACCATGACAATAATCAAGATAGCGAACATATATCCATTATCCCCAGAAGTTTCTACCTGCCCCTTTGGTGATCCCTAATGATTAATGATGTTTCATGTGCTAATTGGCCATTCATGTATCTTCTTCGGAGAAATGTTTCTTCAAGTTTTTTTTTTTTTAAGATTTATTTAGTTATTTATTGTAAGGGGACGAGGGGTGGAGGGAGAGAGAGGGCCCCACACAGACTCTGTGCTGAGCGCAGAGCCCAATGGGGCTCTCTTCCACAATCCTGAGATCACAACCTGAGCTGAAACCGAGTCAGACTCTTAACCGACTGTGCCACCCAGGCGCCCTTGTCTCTTCAAGTTTTTTGCCCATTTTTTAGTTTTGTTGTTTATTTAGTTGTTGAACTTTAGGAGTTCTTTATATGTTGTGGATATTAATCTCTTAACAGATACGTGATTTGCAAATATTTTCCCCAAGAATGGCTGACTTTTTAACGATGTATTCATGTGATGAGTAGGAGATGAGGACAGACTGGAGTGGAACAAGCTTTATTGTCTAGGACATTAATTGGGCAATTTAATTCCTTATTACTGAATGACATCATTTATGTTAGCACCCCAGATATGCTCCTTTCCAGTGTATTTTTCCCCCAGCAGTAACCACTGTCCTGCTTTCTGAGGCTGTACCTTAGTTCTGTGCATATTTAAATTATGAATTAGAATTGTAAGCTCCTTGAAGGTATGGTTTGTGTCCTTGTATGTGCATATAATGGTAGAAGAGTAAGTATTTTTTGCCTAAAGTTAGTATTTTTAGTTGTGAGTGGTTTATGCTGTTCATCTACATTCTGGCAACTGTACGATAACTCTGATTTCTGCAACTACAGTATCTGTTTAGAATTGGGATTCTTTTGATTGCAAATAGCAGATACCTGGCCTAACCAGGCTTAATTTAAAAAGATCAAGAATTATCTCACTTAATAGGAAGCCCAGAGGTCTCACTGGCTTCCAGTGGACCTGTTTCAACAATTAATAGCGGGGTCAATTTCCAGTTTCTTTCCCTTCATCCTTCTGCTCTTCTTAAGCTATTGCCTTCCTCCCTTGGGGCTAGCAAATTTCTCATGGCCCCCAAATGCCTTCCCCCAGCTGTTGTGGCCACATAGCTTTTCTATGAGCTTTGAGAAGGACAAAAACTGGGTGTTGGACAGGTGCTTTGAACTCTGGGTAAAGCTTTGCTTGAAGCTAGATGAACAAATAATTATCCTCTTTTGGTTAATCCAGCTTGGTTCTGATCTTCTATGTTATTTACAACGTGAAGGTTTCTTGTAAATCTCTACCACTCTGTCCTTTCCTGAGGCTGCCCAAGGAGTTACAAGCTCTATTGTTAGAAGGTCTAGCTTGGAGAATGTATTGTTTGAGAAGTATCTCTGCTTCCTTTTCCCATTTCATATTTTACCTCAGATAATGTAATGGTTTTGAAGCTTTAGCTAAGAGCCCCCAGAACAATTTTTCTCTCCTTTTCTCACTTTTGCTTCCCCCCCGCCAAGTCCATGAAACATGATATAATAAGGTTCTCCTATGTATGTGAATATTTATATCTTAATTTTTTTTTTTTTTCAAATGCTTAATCTGAAAGCTGACAGAGCCAGACATCATGTTGAAAGGCTTTAGACTTTTCGGGAAAGAGTTTGCAACATTTTCCTAAAATCCCAGAAAATTTATGATTAATTTTATAATCTATCTATGTCAAGGGACTATGTTTGTCCTGAATTGCTTGTTTCGAGGCATCTGAGAGCAGCTTCCAGCTCCTTAAAGACTATGAGCTGGGACTGATTAGGCAACCCCCCCCCGCCCCCAAACGTCTCTGAATTCATTTCTTCAGACCATTCATTCCTCAGTGGCTGGGAGGGAGTTTGCTCTAAGTCAGCAGCAAGCTGGACTGTTTGTTCTTTGCCCAATCAAGGAAAGCGTTGCTAAATTGCAGAAGTCTCCCAGGCAGCTTCTCCTTGGTGAACGCTTCTTTCCTTAGGGACATGCCCTTCAGGAGCGTTTCCCAAATGTTCTTGGGCTTATGCCATTTGCCATCACTTTGGAAA
Organism: Mirounga leonina; assembly: GCF_011800145.1. Lineage (NCBI taxonomy): Eukaryota > Metazoa > Chordata > Mammalia > Carnivora > Phocidae > Mirounga > Mirounga leonina. The sequence continues at coordinate 29,648,643 of NW_023270469.1, read as the reverse complement.
CCTGTCCAGAAAATTACACGAGGTCTGCACGCAGAAGTGTCTACCTTCCAGAGGGATCACTCTGAAAAACGGATCTGACCTATGAAAAAGTCTTTCATGTCTATCATTGCCCTCAGTCTAAATTCCTTACCGTGGTTCACAGAGTGTCCTGGCCTCTGCCCCTCGATCCCCACCCCTCCAACCTCTTCTCTTGTAATTGTGTGTCACTCGCGTGATACACTTGCAATTTTAAAGAATTAATTACGTTCTTGTACACCTGTCTTGCCATTTCCCTCCCCAGAAGGTATCTTCCCAGCCTCACACCCTTACCTTCTGACTCTTCTCCCTTTTTTCAAAACAGATTCTCCATCCCAGACACTGGAATATCACAGATTAGCACAGGAGAGAGAAAGCATCATGAGGTTTCGTACACCAGCTGACTAGCTGCAACTTCTGGGTTTCTCCTGCCTCAAGATCTGGGACATGGTTAGGAAGGGACCTGCTACTGAAGCCCTTCTGGGTATGGGGTTAAGGAAACAGAGAATATAATTGCCGAGGCCAGAGTCTTAGAAATCTTAGCACTTGGCCAAGGGAATAGGAAATCGGGCTATTAATGTGTGGTGATGATGAACATATATTTACACATCAGGGAAATTATTGACATACAGTATTAATGGTATATGTTATTAAATGTACAAAATTTCCAGCGATGTATTTTATTTGATTGGAACTGTCCTCTCATCCTTCATGCTCAGGTTTCTGTCTTTGTTTCCTATGTGACAGTGGTTGCATACAGCTTGGAAAAATACAAACCAAATATTTGATGGCACTTATCTTTTACTAGATGGGAATTAATTGTTCTTCAAAAACTAGTTAGCATAAAAAAGACAAATTGGTTAATTTGGGCAGGGAGTTGGTATTGTAAACTTGACATTTAAGTTTAGCATTCTTTTGTATTTTGTTACATTTTATACTTCTTGAACACTTTGGTTAGTGGGAGCTGGGAATGCATCAAACACACTTGAGACATGCACAGTCCTTTCAGTGTTACTGAGGTTGAAAGGCAAGTAGGAACTTCTTGCCTCTGCTTGTTTCCAGAATAACACGAAGCAAGAGTAATCAGGTGCAGTTGCTCTAGATAACTGGAAGTTGCTTTTATTGAGACAGTGAGCAGCACTGTACTTATGCAATAAAAAATTGATCAGATGAACAGCTTCCCTCCCTCCTCTGTACACAGCCCAAGGGGGAAACAAACCCTCAAGAAAACCTTATTTTAATGAGCACATTTCAAAGGTGCTAGATTTATGGGAGACATCAGGAAACACTGATTGCAATTACTGTCTCTGTTTGTCGTTCCAGGCTTTATTTGTGCCCTATTGGGACGAGGGGGTGGGGGAATAGCAGATAGAGGGGAAAGTTGTCAAGCAGCGCATTAGCCTGTGAAGATCGTTGCTTAGCAGAATAGCCATACTCACTGGCTGGAAACCACAACAGCATCGTTGTCATTGTAATTTAGAAACCATTTCTTTTTAAAGTTCAGTAAGAGTTGATTTCACCAGAGAGAGACATATGAAAAACCTTCTTAAGGTATTTCTATTCCTTTCCCTCTTGCTACCTCCATTGTCATTAGGGTGCTCCAGAAGGAAGCGGCCAAAAGCCCTAGGGTATCACAAATATAAACATACGATTTTGCCTAGCAGTATTCTTTTGCTAAATTGATCTGCTTATCAAATAATTTAGCATTAATTTACTTTATTATGTTGTATGCTAGTATTAATCGCCTGACATCATTATTTTATTCAGCCTGGCTTCCTTGCTAACACGTGCAGTAGACATCTCTGTCAAATCACAAATATCAGGACCCTAGAGCAGGACTTGGCCAGCGTTTTCTGAGTAAGGGGCTGGCCAGACGATGGATGTTTTTGGCTTTGTGGGCCCTATGGTCTGTGTCTTAGCTACTCAGCCTCCGACCCTGGGGAAATGAGTGGGCGTGACCATCTTCCAGTTACTTTGTATAAGTAGGTGATAGGCCTGGTTTGCCTAGGGGTTCCAACAAAGTTCAAAGATGTAAATGCCTGTAGGGGCCAGGCAGGTACTGCCAGTGAGGGAAATGGCTGACGGGGACAGCCACTAGCAGAGAGCACATGCCTTGTCTAAAAGGGGCAGCTGTTTCTTAGCTCGGCCCTGGCTCGGGGATACCAGCTCTTGTAATTCAAGAATAGCTGGACATTTGTGTTTTTATGCAAAGCACTTATCTCAGTTGGCAGCTAACTTAGTTAAGAAAATGTAGTGCAGGTCAAATTTACTCCTTTTGTGGGCCCTTTTCTGGTCGTTAAGATCTAGTTTTGCAAATTCCAGAATTTTCAGGCGTAACTGTATTATAAGACATGCCTAGAGAATGTCATCAGACGTGGATAGCAAATATCTAGTTTTGCCGCTGCTAACTCCCCCTTCTAGTGCCAATGACAGATATTAGTAATTGATGATATCACTCTTTCCTGCTAGCTTGGAGAAAAATTCAGGATAATTCTGTGCCAGGGCTCACAAAAGCCATGACCAATGAATGAGTTGTGTCCTCTGATATGTAAGGTATTTGTCATTCCTGTTCTAGAGGGTTGTCCTTTAAATATTTTTGGGATTAATGTAGAAAAATGACTTTAGACTTTTTACTGTAGGACTTTATTCTTAAAGAATACTTGCTAAAAGTTGCTCCTAACTAAAGAATGCTTGCGAAAGCATGTATCAGAAATAACAAATAGGAAGAAAAAGGGTAAGATTCTGTTCAAATGGGAAGATCAGATTTTAAAGGTTTATGTATTATTTTATTTTATTTTATTTATTTATTTTTTTTAAAGGTTTTATTTATTTATTTGACAGAGAGAGACACAGCGAGAGAGGGAACACAAGCAGGGGGAGTGGGAGAGGGAGAAGCTGGCTTCCCGCCGAGCAGGGAGCCCGATGCGGGGCTCGATCCCAGGACCCTGGGATCATGACCTGAGCCGAAGGCAGACGCTTAATGACTGAGCCACCCAGGCGCCCCTTATGTATTATTTTAGAGAGAGAAAAGGTGGGGGTGGGGGTAGTTGGGGCAGAGGGAGAGGGAGAGAGAAACTCAGGCAGACTCCCTGCTGAGTGTGGAGCCCGAGGCAGGGCTCAATCCCACGATCCTGAGATCATGACCTGAGCCGAAACCAAATGTTGGACGCTTAACCGACTGAGCCACCCAGGCGCACCGTGGCAATATCAGATTTTAGATTCAAACTTAAGGAATTCCTTAAAGGTCATTTAGTAGCATTCCTTCCCTGAACTTGGATTTCTGGTCTGGCTTTTTTCCCACCATACCTGTGCAAAGTAATATGAATAGTTATAAAGGGGGTTTCCTCCTTTTTCCCCCTTCTTTTACTGCCTTTGGCCCTTATGCCCAGTTATTGTAGCGTTAACATGTTCAGAATTTAGGAATTCCATATATGGAGATGTGCCATCCAGGACGCACATATTTTTGGATTGTGTGTGTGCCATGAACATGATATGGCCTAGGTGAAACATGCTTCATTGCCCATTGTGATCACAGGGAGCTTCGCAACTGTTTGTCTTCCTTTATCACTTCTTACTCTTCCCTTTGGGAATCTAGACCCTACTTGTCTTTCAAGTTTGATCTTCTCCAAGAATTCTGCTCTACCCATTCTAACCTTCACTAAACCTGTCCCTTCTCTAAACTTCTTTACTGTTAAGACCTACATACACTAAATGAGCAGTGTAATGCTTTATTATGTTATTTGATTTAATTTGCAGGGTTCCCCCCCCCTTCAATTAACATTTTCTTTTTTCCTGCCATCTAGCCCAGAAAGGACTGTGAATAGCTGTGAACAGAGCATTTTGTTTTTAAGTAAGCAGTTAAGTACAATTGAATGCCTTCTATGTGCCAGTTAGTAGAGCTCTAAATCTGGATGAAACAGAAAAATGGACCCTCCCCTTAAAGACCGGAATCTAGCTTCTAATGGAATTTAAACTGTCCTTTTTCTAGTAATCAGTGATGAACATTTATAACTTCACTAGAAAGAAAGCTCCACTGGGGCAAAGCTCTTTGATTCATTCATTGATAGAGCCCAAGTGTCCAGGTTGGTGCCTCATATATAGTAAGTGCTTAATAAATATTTTGTAAATGAACCTATATTATAAATTTTTATATAGGGCAATCCCTGCAGGACTGTTCATGTAGGCAGATCACATTGTATGCCTTTCACTTCATTTACGTGTCTCTCCCTTCCTGTACCCCAGACACGTTGTTCTCCTCCCAGAAAAGTCAGTCTTGAGTATCCTTCTAGAATAGAATATCCTTCTAGAATAGAATATCCTTCTAGAATATTACCTGTATATATATACACACCTGTGTGTATATGTTTGTATTTTTTTATACAGATTATAGCCTGTCAGTTTCTTTCTCTTCAAAATGTATCAGATAGTTTTGTATCAGTGTATAGTCATATTACTTTTAGAGGTTACATAGTATTTTATTGCCTGCACATTTCATAATTTATTTAACCAGAAACTTATTGATGGATATTTAGGTTCCTTCCTTCCTCCTTCCCTCCCTCCCTCCCTCCCTCCCCACCTCCCTTCTTTCCTACCTCCCTACCTCCCTCTTTCCCCCTCCCCCCTCTCTCCCTCCCTCTCTTTCTTTCTCTCTTGAGAGAGAGAGAGCGTGGGCAAGCATGCGTGCCCGTGAGTGGGGGTAGAGGGGCAGAGGGAGAGGGAGAGAGAGAATCCCGAACAGGCTCCATGCTCAGTGTAGAGCCTGGCTGACTTGGGGCTTGATCCCATGACCCTGAGGTCATGACCTGAGCCGAAATCAAGAGTCAGATGCTTAAATGACTGAGCCACCCAGGCGCCCCTATTTAGGTTATTTCTGATCTTTTGCTCTTATAAACAGTGGTACAATAAACATCTTTCCTCAAAAGTCATTTTGCAACCTCTGCAAGTAGGAATTTGAGGATACATTCCTAAAAGTGGAACTGTGGGATTCCTTTAAGTTCAAAGTGTTTATGCATTTATAATTTTGATAAGTATCATCAGATTGTCCTTTACAGAGAGTGTGAGTATGCTATTTTGCTACACTCTTACTGATACTATATTTATCAAAGTGTTTGATCTTCTCTGATCTGATAACTTAAAAATATCTGTTGTGGCTTTAATATGAATTTCTCTTATATGAATAAGTTTGAACATCTTTTAAATGTTTACGTACTTATTTCCTTTTATGTGTTCTGTCTTCATATCTTTTGCCCATTTTTCTGTTTGAGTATTGATCTTTATCTTATTGATGTGCAGTAGTAGCTCTTTATATATTAAAAAGTATTTCCCTGGCTATGCTTGCTTGTTTATCTTTCCATGTGATTTGTAGAATCAACTTGTCTAGTTACCAACCCCACGTAACTAAAAATCCATCCTGTTGGTGTTTTTATTGGGTTTGTGTCAAATTTATAGATAAATTTAGGGAGAACTGACATTCCCATGGTGTTCAATTTTACATCCCAACAACATAATATGTCTTTACATTTGTTTAAATTTTCTTTTGTGTCCTTCAATAATATTTTTAAGTTTTTTTCTTATAGACAATACATGTTTAAGAATCTTGCTGGATGTTTTAATATGCACACATTTGTAAGCTAGCATTTTCTTTTTTTTTAATATGCATTTAAAAAATTTTTTTTCAGGGGTACAGGTCTGTGATTCATCAGTCTTACACAATTCACAGTGCTCACCATAGTACATACCCTCCCCAGTGTCTATCACCCAGCCACCCCATCCCTCCCAACCCCCTCCACTCCAGCAACCCTCAGTTTGTTTCCTGAGATTAAGGGTCTCTTAGGGTTTGTCTCTCCCTCTGGTTTCATTTTTCCCTCCCTTCCCCTATGATCCTCTGTCTTGTTTCTCAAATTCCTCATATCAGTGAGATCATATGATACTTGTCTTTCTCTGATTGACTTATTTCACTTAGCGTAATACCGTCTAGTTCCATCTACGTTGTTGCAAATGGCAAGATTTCATCTTTTTGATGGCTGCATAATATTCCATTGTATATATATACCACATCTTCTTTATCCATTCTTCTGTTGATGGACATCTAGGCTCTTTCCATGGTTTGGCTATTGTGGACATTGCTACTATAAACATTGGGGTGCACGTGCCCCTTTGTATCACTACATTTGTATCTTTGGGGTAAATACCCAGTAGTGCGATTGCTGGGTCATAGGATATGTAGCTAACATTTTCTTAATTTGACTATTGCTTGGGATATATTTTTCCTGGTTGATTGGCAGATAAATAATAATATTATTTGCAAAAAAGCACTTTTTCTTATATATATTTAAAAAAAACCTTTTCTTTTGTCTGATTATGGCTCATTTACTATGCAACTCCAGAGAGCACACTTGTGTTGGTTATTCCTTCCAGAGTAGTGATGAGTCATTGTGGTGATAAATGACATTATTTCCTAATTCTTAACTTTGGGAAGATTTCTAATGTTTCCCTATTAAAATATGATACTGGCTTTGTGGTTGAGAGAGATCTGTATTTTATTGTGTTAAGGAACCTGGCCACTTATTATTTTATTGATGTTTTGATTATGGAAGGATGTGTTTTACTGAATATTTTGTGTATCTCTGGTGACTCTTTGTTTTCATCTAAGAATATGATGAATTTTAAGTGTAAGTCTTTGCATATTGAACTATCCTTGTATTCCTGTGATAAGTTCTACTTGGTCATGGAATGTTATTCTTTTAATATGCTGTTGGATTTGGGTTCTGTTTCCCTATATTTAAGAATTTTGCATTGATTCTCAGATGTGAGATTTGTGTGTGTGTGTTTTCTTTTTGGATTTTGATACATATTCTGTCTTCATGAAAAGAATTTGGAAACTTTTATTTTTCTATGCTCTTAAAAAATTTAAAGTATGTGGAAATAACCCACTCCTTAATTGTTTGGTAGAATTCTTCTTTGAAACTCTTGACACTTATGTTTTCCTAAGAGATGGTTCTTTATCTTTATCTTTTTATGGTTTCATTAGCTTTTCTCCCCTTCTGGGGATGATTTTGGTAGTTAATATCTTCCTAAAAAAACTATCCATTTAATCCAGATTATCTAATTTATTTGTGTGGACTTGAATAAATCATCTTTTAGTGTTCTTGGTATCTGTGGTTATTTCCTCATCACTTAAAGATTTTTTTGATTAAAGAATAAAAGACACGTTAAAAATATTGAAAGAATGTGTTTTTTTAAAAAAATATGATGTAAAAGGATATAGTTCACTTCCTATCCATTTTTTGTTAAAACTTAATTATTCCTGAGCTAATGATTATAAAACCCAGAACCTGAGATGAGACATTTCCTTTCTGATTCCATTCTTCTCTTTTTGACAGGCCCAGAAGAGGAAAGTGAGGATGACCCTCAGCTCGAAGGCAGAGACCCTGATACTTGGCATGTCGGTTTTAAGATCTCGTGGGACATAGAGACTCCTGGCTTGGCAATACCCCTTCACCAAGGAGACTGCTACTTCATGCTTGGTAATTAAGGAGGGTCAAAGCTATATCGATACTCTAGTGTCTAAGTTTTAGATTACTGGCTACAAATTTGGAATATGTCTTTTTTTTTTTTAAGATTTATTTATTTATTTTAGAGAGAGTGTGTGTGAGCGAGTGGGGGAGGGGCAGAGGGAGAGACTCTCCAAGCTGACTCCCTGCCAAGCGGGAAGCCCAGCGTGGGGCTCTGATCTCACGACCCATAAGATCATGACCTGAGCCGAAAGCAAGAGTCGGATGCTTCACCGACTGAGCCACCCAGGTGCCCTTAGAATGTGTCTTTTGAAACAAGCTTTTCAGATATTTTATAGCGATAGTGAATCTTCTGCATGGAACTAGTATTTTTGTTTTTATTCCCTCATTTTTCTAGGTATTGTTCATTTGTAAAAGTTGCTTTTTTTTTTTCTCCCCCGTTCTGATTGTTTATGGAGTTCCCCAAATGTGCTAAAACGTTTCCAGGACTTTTCATCAGAATTACTCAATCATCCAAATGAGCTTATTAGTGTGAGGTAGTAAAATGATTTCCCTGTCTATATAAATTCTTAGTGAAAGTTTTTTCAGGTTTGAATTTAGTTTCTTCTCAGGAGTGGCTGACCGGACAGCAGGGCCTTCCTTTCCACTTGTCCACGAGGTCTTTGGGAGCAGGATTTCAGCTGTGCTTAGGCTAACCCACGAAGCTGTGGCATTTGTGCAGCTTTTGTTTTTGGCTCTTTGCTCTGTTTTGTTTGGGGTTTGGACTTTCTATTTGTTTCCAACGCACAGCATAGAGATGGTATCCTTTCTTACTCCTGCCGGGGGCGGGGGGGTCTACTCGTATTGGCCTTAGAACTGGGGAGCCCCAAGGCTCAAAGTGGATATTTATGAGAAGAATTATTTCTCAATTAATTGAGTGTATGTAGAGGGCCTGCTATGTTCTCCATGTTGCATAAGGTTCTGGATGGATGGATAAAACTTGGTCCTTGCCTTCTAGAAAATCAGAGTTTGGATTAGCTGTTTAGGTCACTAACTCATTAAGCATTTTCCAAATTTCAGTCATTTACATGTTAGCTTCAAGGTTCTCGCCATATCCCTGTGCTACCTGTACTGTTACTTATGTAATATTTTTCTCTAAATAAATTCACTTTCTTTCACTGAAGTGGATTTACCTTAGAAGGAGGTTTTGTAACACTCTCTGAAGCGGAAGACCAGTATCACTTGGTTTATAATTGGGAGAGGTTTATAAATATAGAGAGAAAGTAAAACAGTATTAAGGACCTGCTACTTTTGTTGGCTGAAGATCCGGAGTCCTGTTCTGTCTTTGTTAAAAGAGATACTTGTCGCTGTTAGAGAGGTGTTAACTGTATGATGGTACCAATCAGAGCCTTTCTCCTTGTCAGCAGCAAGACGGGAGGATCATTATGTAGGGAATTACTTTCCCATGGTGTGTGATTCAGTGGTGCTTAGCACTGTGCCCCTTTACCTCTTCAGTTCTTCTCATGGGCTGATTACCACCTTTGCTGAACGCTGATCTAAGCAAGCCCTGCATCTCTTGCTTTCCATTTGCATGTTGCTCTATAGTTTATGATTCAGTTTCACATAAGCAGCCCCATTCACTCTGCAAACAAGCTTGTGAGGGAGATGGTATGGAGATTGTTCTTTTCTTAACTAATTTGCCTAAGGTGACTGGGTTGGTACAGGGGATTAGGATGGTTTGCAGGTTTCATATGCTTTTAGAGCTTTTCCTGCTCTAAAAGGGACCATTTAGACTTGATTCCATTACACTGAAATCTCTATGTGGGAACATTTTTAGGTTGAAGGTCATCTCTTCCTGAGACCCTCTCCTTGCCTCGTGAACTTAGTTTTTATTTTGAAGTCTCTGCCCCATCAACGAGCATCATTTGTAGGTCACAGATTATTACTCATTTTTTATTTTATTTTATTTATTTATTTATTTATAAATTTATTTATTTATTTGACAGAGAGAGACCCAGCAAGAGAAGGAACACAAGCAGGGGGAGGGGGAGAGGGAGAAGCAGGCTCCCCGTGGAGCAGGGAGCCCAATGCGGGGCTCGATCCCAGGACCCTGGAATCATGACCTGAGCCGAGGGCAGACGCTTAACGACTGAGCCACCCAGGCGCCCCCTATTACTCATTTTTTAATGTATCACCCAGATATGGATATTTACCTTGAGTATAAATGGGTTTTAGTTTCAGCCAATAAACCACTTGCCTTTGGTTACTTTGTTCAGGAGTTTCTATTAGCAGTTTGTATCTTTAAAAGAAGTGAGAGTCATTTGGTGCCATTCTAAATTGCTATATTAATTTTCTGCATATAGAAATAATAAATATATATTTTAGAAGTTCATCTGCCATCCATTTATTTAAGAACATCTTGTGTGTTCTTTTCTGATTATGAAAGTAAAATACATGTTCATTGTAGAGAAAAGAAACACTGGAAGGTATGAAATGAAAGAAGAATATAAAAATCAGGTTCAGACCTGTCTTGGTATATTCTTTTTCAGTCTTTTTTCTATACATATGTATATCTGGAATAATAGTAGTATGTGAATAACCACATTTACTGGGGACTAACAGCAAGTCAAGCATTCTTTTAATCATCTCCATAACACTAAAAAGTAGATGATCGTTAAATTGCGCAAGAATCAGTTCAGGTTCAATTGATGTAATGACGTCGCCATGGTTACACAGCTAGTAGGCTGTGTGGATTGGAACTTGTTCTTTTGTCCCATCTGGGCTCTGACACCCACGTCAAACCACCCCCTTCCTCCTATGTGGGTGCTGACCCCCACACTGGGCTCCTGGGGCCCTCCTCTCTCTCCCTCACCATGATGCCTGCTTCACCTAAAAGCTTTAGGACTAAATTTTTCTGGAAGGAAAGAGAAGAAGATGACAAGAGTGTTATGTGTGTTTCTTTCTTTTCCCTTTCTTTTTAAAGTTATGTTTCTCTTGCCTCAGAAATAGATGAATAACAAAAATACTATATGTTATAATGAATATACATTTTGAAATATACATTTGTCCCTTTAGCTACTGTAGGTGATAAACCAAAGAGAGCATTATTATTTTATAGGAGCTGATACCCAAGACCTAATACCCGTTCCTGATTTCCCAGCTCCTGTGTTCAGATCCAGGGGAAATAGCTGGTACCTTACTGATCTGGGCCAGGCACGGCACAGTGTACCCAAAGTGTGCTTTTAGAATATATTCGTTTAGAATGTATTTTCTTTATTATTTATTATTATTAAAGAAAATTATTCTTTGCTTTATTAAGATGTCACAGTCAATTTCTAAAAGGAGCTTTCCTCCATCTCCTCTTAAATAAAATCAGGCAAAAATAAAAGCAACCGTAGTCTGTTGCTGCCTTTTTTCTCTTTACTTTTTAGAATCCAAATCCTACAAGGAGCCCTGTGGAGGGACCTCGGCTGTGTGCTGATACCTGAAATCTGAACTTCATAGCACTTATGAAAAGGAAACAGTTTAGCTCCATTTATAATAATATATTGGTCTACAGAGGAAGTGCAGGCTGAACCCTGCTGTCTCAAGTAAATACTCTAGGGGTTTGATGGGGAACGTGTCGGGTGCCTGTAATAAATCCGCTGCCCATGGAAGTAAGTCAAGGCCCTCCTGGCAGTGCCTAAGGACACGCTTAACCGGGGTTGTCACGGTTTTACTTTTAAATTGGAATCTTTGCCCTAATCTCAGAGTTAGACATGACCAGATTTGCAAACAGATTTACAATTTTCAATAATTTTCCAACCAGGACTTCAAAATACACGTGGGGGGGGGAAATACATGCTGGTCTTTCTCAGAGTAGGATGATTTACTTTGCCCCAGATGTTTTCCATAGACTGAATGTAACCAGGGAGTTAGGGACTTAAAAAGTGGCTTAGAGACAAACTGTGGGTTTGTTTTTTGTGGAACAGATTATACAGTTCAAGGGACGTCAACCAAATTACGTTCATTAACCAGGAGCCAGGTGTGGAGATGGGTTGTGTCAGGACAAAGGTGAGTGTTAGGCAGACATTTGGGCAAACCTCCTTTTTATCTGCCTCCCCCCGCCTTCGTTTATTACTTTTTCCTTGTCACTGTTCATTTCTCTGTTCTCTCTGGCTTCTTTATTTTCATTTCCTTCAATCCAAATTAAATCTCATTTTCAAATAGCTATCTCAAAGCTTCAGCTGCCAAGTAAAATTTCCATGGCCAAAAAAAAAAAAGCAACGTAAATTGAAATGCATGCTGCTGCTTTTTTTGGTTTTGCTTTCCTTCACCAGCAGTTTGGGGCAGAATGATGAAAGGCCATTTCCTGTCAGGTGACCGCGCTCCAGACTCACGGCATTGTCTCTCTTGGCTATGTGCTCTTTATCTTTCTCCCGAGTACTTCTTGATACTCGCTTCCCAGGGTTCCTGGGAGGCCAAAGAAGAAAGTGCTTTGCAAGCTCTGATTTGCACGTGGGGGCCAACCGTGAAGACTGGGAGCGGGGCCATGGCATTACGGGAGAGCCAGCGAGGCGAGTGGGTGACAGAAGAGCGCTGTATGTTGTGTCCTTATCCTGCTTTCTGCCAGTTTGGCACGTCACCGTTCCATACATGTGTTTCCATGACCACATAAAGGAACCGCAAGGAAGGGCCATCTCTTCACCAACTGCTCTGTGAAGGGGAGAAGAGTTGAATCAGAGCTCTGTGGTAACCACACTCTGACCTGGGTTGAGGGCTGAGTTTACCTGTAGAGCCTGGTCAGTAGTGTTTACGGATCAGGTTCACCACCTCTGAAATACCTATGGCTCAGAGCAGCAAGACCCAGAGCACTGTGAACATTTGATGTGGTAGAGCCTGAAGATATGCCCTGCTTCTATTTTTGGCGTCAACATGAGCACTCCAGTTGGAGTCTGTTGCCCTGTGAGCAGGAAGAACAGAGGCTTCTAGGAGTTTAAAGCCTCTTGACTGGGGCTCCTCTGGGACTTAACTTGGAGACTGTGGTATCTTTGTAAATCCTCCAGGTGTCCCTCAATCCTGCCCTGATTTAGACGTTTTATTCTAAGGAAAAGCCTTTTGTTATTTCTTCCTCTGACCCCATTCCCTTCCTCCCCCAACTCCTGACTGACCAGCTGAAGTAAAAAGTACCTATAATTTATGGCTTAATCATAAATTCTAAATAATTATACTTTATTACCTCTCATGGGTCTTGAAACGTAGGTGCTATGTTCTGCTTTCTGCCAAGGCAAGGGAATAATAGAGAGACAATAATAAATTACAACTTAAGGCGGCAGTCGGAAAGCTTGAGGAATTGCCATTTCAGTGGAAAGTGCTCGAACAGCCAAATGAGCACTTGTCATGTTTATTTTCACTTTGAAAAGTAGAAACATGACAGCATGGTTTCAACTGCTCGTCCGGTACGAACTTGTGATGTTCTTTTTGCCTTCTCAGCAACTACAGTATTTGCTTCTTGCTCGTCATGTTTTTGCAGGGTTGAGGATGTATCTGTCCTCCTGAAACTTTAACTCTAACAATATACCCCCAAATGCTGACATTTTCAAACTTGTGCCTTTTGTCTTGATACCTGATTCTTTTGTATTCAGTAGAATTGGGGAGAGGACATCTTTTGTGGAATTTGCTCCAAGGAGAGGAGTCCCAGGTACTTAAAAGGATTTCCCTATCTCTTATACTTTCTTAGCGTCTCTGTGCATATTTCTATATCACTGATGTCTTGAACTTTACTTGAGGTGCATGAGTATCTACTGAGGGCCAGGCGCTGTGCTGGAGGCTTTGATCTACTTTCTTTCGTATAATAAGTCCATCAGGTAGCTAGTCCTCTCTCTTGGATCCCTGTTTTTTTTTTTTTTTTTGCCAGAAAAGAAAATTGGTGGGCATTGCCTGCTAATGGGTGTGTGGGGGGTTTTAGGGGTCTGAAAATGCTCTAAAATTCATTTGTGGTGATGGTCACATAATCCTGTGAACATGCTAAAATACATTGAATCATATGCTTTCAATGAGTAAATTATTTGGTATGTGAATTATATCTCAATAAAGCTGTTTTACAGAAAGGAAAAGGAGGCTTCGCGAGGTAAAGTAACTTGTTCAGGGTGATAGACCTAGCGAAGCTTGCGTTAGAATGCAGGTTTTTCTGAGACCAAAGCTCTTCTTTCTTACGTCAAATCGTGCAACTCTACTAATTACATAGTCATGGGATCTTTCTTCTTTCAAAATGTGGAAAAAAATAACTGAACAAGTAATACACCAATACACATATATTCTCACTGTAAAGGATTCGAATACTGTGGAATTATATAGAATAAAATTTGGAAGTTCTCTTTTACTTTCTTGTGCTTTTGTAAATATTAACATAAATATCGTTATGCCAATATGATTTACATATATATTGCTGCCACTTTATAAAAAACAGCACACAAATGGGACCTTATTATGTATATTATATCTGTTACTGTAGTACTTGCTTTCCCCTCCCCCCCCCATGATATGTTCTGGAGATCTTTCCCTGTCAGCATCTCATTCATATTGTTATCATTATTATAAAAACAACATGTGGACTAGGGAATAAAAATGCTAACATTGAGGATGATCTAAAACAGAAAGTGAAGAACTCGTTGCCACCTCTCCCCAGGTTCCATTTCTCAGAAGTAACTACTTTTTGGTGTATTTGCATCTTATTCTTTAAGTGATTACCTCCTTAACTCTTAAACACGTGCTTAATGCTGCTCCCTCTTCATCCAGCAGCTTGAAGCACCATCTGTTCCTCCATTAAGAAAAATGTGAAGAGAAGTGAAAAATGTGGATGGGTCTCCGACACTCTCTCACGCTGGCAAAGTTTTTCTTTTTTTTTTAAGATTTTATTTATTTGAGAGAGAGAAAAAGAGAGCGAGAGTGAGCAGAAGTGGGGATGGGGGCAGCGGGACAAGCAGACCCCGTGCTGAGCGATGAGCCTGATGCAGGGCTGGAGCCCAGGACCCTGAGATCCTGACCTGAGCTGAAGTGAGATGCTTAACCACCTGAGCCACCCAGGCGCCCCTCACTCTTGCTAAGTTTTATTAGTTAACATTTACTTTTAGTTTTTTGGTTTTGTTTTGTTTTGTTGTAATTGGTTACCTTACAACCGATACATAGGGAGGCTCTTTCTTGACTTTTCGGGGGATGAAAGTTCCCTTCAGCCATATCATTAGTTTTACATCGTTGAGGATTATAATGTCTACACACTAATCTATACTTTTGACAAGACTGCCATGCTTTCTTTGTACATGGAATCTGAAATTTGAAAGCCAGTACCTAACAGTGCTTGCATATGCGTCCTTTATTGCAAAAAACAAAAACAAAAAAAAACAAATGTCAGGTCAAGATTTTATACCAAATCAGAGGCCCAGAATCATGCTCCATTTTAGCTTGCTGTGTATTTGAACCAAGACTTTCTTGTTTGGCTCTCCCTCTCCCCCTGGAAGTCGTAATTGCCTTTCTTTATTCTTATTGAAAAAATGATGCCATACTGCTGTCTCTGTGTCACATGATGTTTTTTCTTTTCTTTTCTTTTTTTTTTTTTAAGATTTTATTTATTTATTTGACAGAGAGAGAGAGCGAGAGCAGTAGGCAGAGGCAGAAGAAGGCTCCCCGCTGAGCAGGGAGCCCGATGCGGGGCTCGATCCCAGGACCCTGGGATTATGACCTGAGCCAAAGGCAGACCCTTAACGACTGAGCCACCCAGGCACCCCACATGATATTTTGTCTTAGTGCTTTTTCAAACCCACCGGTTATAGTTATCATACTGAGATTTCTTCTCATTGTGGTCCTTGGCTATTCAGTTTTTTATCTGGGTCTCATGTCTTTCCCTTTCTTGGAATTTTCAAGAAAGGTCTTCTATCTACTTTATTTTAGGTTTCTAAAAATGTGTAACCTCTATAGCACCTAACACAGTACTTTGAACATGATGGGTGCCTTAATAATAATTTTTGAATTAATGAGTGGATGAATAAACCAAAGATTGGTATACTCCCCTGTCCCCCTATATCATGGCAATAAACTTACAGGCAAAAGGAAGTATTTATTCTGTCCTTGAAAGCTCCTAGCTGGCAAAGTTTATGAAGTCCCTCCCCCCACACAGGTGACCATTCATTTAATATTTAGGGATTTCCAGAGACAGATTTTAGAATTTTCCTTGATAGTCCATTCCTTTAGCGACGCATGCTTTGCTTCCTAATATCTAGTCCAAATGACCATGTGACATCACAGAATTTCCCAAATTGATACAGTGTCCAGATCAATCTGTACATTCATTCTCTTCCAGATCATTTATTAAAAAAACTACTAAAGGTAACAAAAGTGTTTTGGTTTCTCTTAAGCTGAGGATGGGTGATTTACTACGAATTTTGAGATCCTTTTATTCTCTCATATTTCATCTAGTCAGAGTCACCCTGTATCAGGATAAATCTGCATCTGGTTTGGTTGGGTGGAATTTTTCCCTTTGGCTGGCAGTCTTAATATGCCTTCTTTGGCTCTTAATTTATATAACATAATTCCTAAAAGCATGAGCTGTGGAAAAGAAGTTTTTCAGACTTTTAATTTGATTGCATATCCTGTGCGTGTTCTTTGCCACTTCTGCAAAGATAGGAAGAATGGCCATAAAGGAAGTTGTTTTTGTTTTTCTTTTTTTAATTGATTCTTCTTGCAGGTTTCAGTTCAGGATGAGACTAGGAATGAGTTTCACATTCCTGACATGGTCCCTTGGCACATTTCAAGGCCAGGCATTATACCCCATGATGGAAGATTCCTTAAATTCTTCCTGTGGAATAATTCTTCTAGGCCCTATAAACATTGAAAAAATTTTTAAGAGACCTAAATTATAGTCCCCAGTCAAATCATTGTAGTGGCTTTGTCCTAAAATTCTGTCCTAAAGTTGGCTCTGGGACAAACATTTTTCCTTTTCTTTTGTTTACACTGTTCCCTCCACCTTGTCGGTTTTTTCTCTCCATCTAGGTATATTTATTTAGGACGACATTAAAAAATCAAATAGCCACAATGGCAGGGGCACCAACCAGTGAGCGTGGATGCATTAATTCTTTTTTCCCCTCTGGACATAACTAGAGTTAGGTTTTTTGAGAGCCACTACTGTATTCTATATATTCTTGCACTACACACAGCACTTAATGCCTTGTACATAACAGGAACTTACCATGTATTTGGAAAGAACACCGTTTCCCTCCCCACGCATTAGCCAGAAACCACAGCTATCATCCTCAAGTACCAGTGGAAAATTAGATGTGAGATAGGAGTGAGTCAAGAGGGAAGGCAAAAGGTATATGGAGGACCAGAACCAAGAGGTTTTTGTTTTTTTTTTTTAATTTTATTTATTTATTTGACAGAGAGAGAGACAGCGAGAGAGGGAACACAAGCAGGGGGAGTGGGAGAGGGAGAAGCAGGCTTCCCACTGAGCAGGGAGCCCGATGCGGGGCTCGATCCCAGGACCCTGGGATCATGACCTGAGCTGAAGGCAGATGTCTAATGACTGAGTCACCCAGGTGCCCCCAGAACCAAGAGGTTTAAGTGGCTTCTTCTGTTTCATTCATTCACTTTATTGGTCCACACGGAAGCAGTGGGCAGAAGTGATGGCCCTGCGTCTTCAAAAGGGGAGAGCGAAGAAAACGACTCATTCAGGTTTACTCGTTTAAGCAACCTCTGACCCTTCTCATCTTTCTGTTTCCCAGGAAGAGTTACAATCTGGAAGATTAAAGGCAGCCCTTGCCAAAGTGGGATTAAAGTTCATTTTGCATATTTAGAAAACAAAAAAGAATGATTAACCTCAAGAATCTGTTCTCTTGGGACACCTGGGTGGCTCAGTCATTAAGTGTCTGCCTTCGGCTCAGGTCATGGTCCCGGGGTCCTGGGATTGAGCCCTACATCGGACTCCCTGCTCAGCGGAAAGCCTGCTTCTCCCTACCCCACTCCCCCTGCATGTGTTCTCCCTGTGTCTCTCTCTGTCAAATAAATAAATACAATCGTAAAAAAAAAAAAATCATCTATTCTCTTTACAACCCAACAACAAACTTAAGCATTCCATGAAAGTTAATTTAGAAACAAGATGGGGAGAGTCGTGTGTCCTGAGGCCACCTTCACTTCTGTACTTGTTTTTGTAGGAGAGTTTTCACTCCCATGGAATACTGTATTTGGGGGAAGGTTTACAGAACCATCCAAAGCTCATACCGCCTTCACTGATGGTTATGTGCCATCGTTTTCATTTGGGGAATGAATGCTTCTTTTCTGAGGCTCTCCTCATTGAACATTATCCTTTGGATCTTTCCAAAATAATGATACTTACTGTTTTATTTTTTATTGCTACGTACAAAAGTAGTAATATATGCCATCCAGTCAAAGATACCATCGATCTGAAGATGTAGTCCAATTTCAGAGATACTAAATATGAAGAAAAAATGTGTACCTTGGAATTGATGAAATACGGTACGTGTTCGCTTTAAAGAATTTACAAACAATAGGAAAGTGTAAATACAAATACATCATGTTATTACCTTGCAGGGATAATATTCTTCACAACTATTTGGTTTAATTCCATCTAGTGTTTCTTTATATACTTGGAAATATGTGGGGATTTTTTCTTTTTAGAAAATATCATATTAGATACAATATTTAATACCTTTTTTCCCAATACTCACATATCTTGAGCACTTTTCCTTGTTAAATATTCCTTGAAATGTGATTTTTTAAAAATGGCTTAAATGTTACTCCCGTACTTTGGTGGTTTGATTTCCAGTGTTTTGATATCATGCATACTGCTGCGGTGAACATCTTTGTACATATATCTTCGCAGCTTAATCATTTCTTTAGGAAAAATTACTAGAAGTGGAATGCTTAGGTGAGAGGAGGGTATAGCTATTTTAAAACTATAATATTATATTGTCAGACTGTCACAAGACTGTTTTCAATGTACATTCGCACCACAGTGTATGAAATGTGGCTATCAGTTACTACCACCAGCCTCCTTTTCCTCACCCTTGATAATACTTGGCATTACAATTTCAAAGTATTTTGCCACTTCAGTGAGTAAAAATAACATGCTGCTGTTTTAAATTACATTTTTATTATTTATTTATTTATTTAAAGAGTTTATTTAAATAGTTTATTTATTTATTTGCCAGAGAGAGAGAGAGAGAACACGCGAGCACAAGCAGGGGGAGCTGCAGGCAGAGGGAGAAGCAGGCTCCCTGCTGAGCAAGGAGCCCGACGCAGGACTCGATCCCAGCACCCTGGGATCCTGACCTGAGCCGAAGGCAGACACTTGACCAACTGAGCCACCCAGATACCCCAATGATGATGATTTTTTATACTTGCATTAAATAACCATATTTGAAATTATTTAACTACTTTTATGCTCACTGGTAATTTTTATAATGTGGGTTTTTTTTTTCTTTTAAAAATCTATTTTTTAAATTGAGGTATAATTGACACATAACATTATATTAGTTTCAGGTGAAATGATCTCCACAGTAAGTCTAGTTAACATCCATCACCTTATATAATGTGAACCCGAATACAGGACACCTCTTTTATAATAGAGTTGGGAGGGCAGAAAGGGGAGCTCTCATGCCCTACTAACTCATCCTCAAGTCAGATGCCTGTAGGAAGATGCTCCTTTATTGCCCCAGCAACAGGGAGGAAGATTATCCCCTTGCCCCACAACAGCCCAACCAATGAGAAACTGCCACAACTCACCAATGAGAAATCGTCACCACCCTAAACCCTCGCTTTCTTCCAGTGGACTTTTGTTCAAGCAGCCCCTCCCACCTCTTCCTCTTCCTCTATAAAGTAGTGTTCCTCTTCTTTGTTCTCTGAAACTGTCTGTGGTTTTGCCATAGTTCATGTGTCCCAAATTGCAATTCCCCTGCCATTCTTGAGGAAACCCATTTTGTTGGTAAAGTAACTGGCTGTTTTATTTTCAGGGTCAACAGTAACAAGAAGTACGTATATTTTGGTGATAAGAAATTTTAAGATTTACTTTCTTAGCAATTTTTCATTCCATTACATCCCCATGACTTCTTTATTTTATAACCAGAAAACTGTACCTCTTGAACCCCTTAACTCATTTCCCCCACTCCTCATACCCCATCTCAGGCAATCACCAGTCTGTTCTTTTGTATCTTTGAGCATATTTTTTTGTTGTTGTTGTTTTTTGTTTTTGTTTTAGATTCCACATATAAATGAGATCATATGGTATTTGTATCTTTCTGCTGACATATTTCACTTAGCATAATGCCCTCAGGGTCCATCCATGTTGATGTAAATGGCAACATTTCATACTTTTTTATGACTAGATAGTGTTCCATTGTATCTATATACCATAATTTCTTTATCCATTCATCTATCAATGGACAGTTAGATTGTTTCCATATCTTAGCTGTTTTAAATAATGCTGCAGGGAATATGGAGATGTGTATGTCTTTTTGAATAAGTGTTCTTATTTTCTTTGGGTAAATACCAAGAGGTGGAATTGCTGGATCATAGAGTGAATCTATTTTTAATTTTTTGAGGAACCTCCACACTGTTTTCCATAGTGGCTGTACTAATTTACATTGCTATGAACAGTGCAAAAGTTTTTTTTCCACAACCTTGCCAACATTGTTATTTCTTGTTTTTTTGGTAATAGCCATTCTGACGGGTGTGAGGTGATATCTCATTGTGGTTTTAATTAGCATTTCCCTGATGATTAGTGATTTTGAGCATCTTTTCATGTACCTTTAGAAAAATGTCTATTCAAGTCTTCTGCCTATTTTTAATTGGATTGTTTGTTTTTTGCCTCTGAGTTGTATGAGTTCTTTTTTTTTTTTTTTTAGGATTTTATTTATTTATTTGACAGAGAGAGACACAGCGAGAGAGGGAACACAAGCAGGGGGAGTGGGTGAGGGAGAAGCAGGCTTCCTGCTGAGCAGGGAGCCCAATGTGGGGCTCGAACCCAGGACCCTGGGATCATGACTTGAGCCGAAGGCAGACGCTTAACGACTGAGCCACCCAGGCGCCCCGAGTTCTTAATGTATTTTGGATATTAACCTCTTATCAGATATATGATTCACAAATATTTTCTCCCATTCCATAGGTTGCCTTTTCATTTTGATGATGGTTTCCTTTGCTGTGCAGTGCTATTTATTTATGAATGTATGTATTTGAAAGAGACAGTGGCGGCAGAGGGGGAGAGAGAGAGAGAGGGTCTCAAGCAGACTGTGCTGAGCATGGAGCCTGAAGTGGGCTCTGTCTCCCGACTCTGAGATCATGACCTGAGCCAAAATCAAGAGTCAGTTGCTTAACTGACTGAGCCACCCAGGTACCCCTGTGCAGAGCTTTTTAGTTTGATGTAGTCGTACTTGTTTACTTTTGCTGTCATTGCTTTTGCTTTTGGTGTTATATTTAAAAAGTCATTGCTAAGACCTATGTCAAGGAGCTTACTGCTATGTTTTCTTCTTATACCTTGGTTTTAATTATTTAAATAAAGCATAGGCTCTAATAAGTTTTTCATGAAGGCTAATGGCAAGGGAATTGTGGTAGCTTATATTCTCCTGAGTTTATATATATATATTTTTTATTATTATGTTATGTTAATCACCATACATTACATCATTAGTTTAATGTAATATTATGATAGATCTGTTTTATCTATGAGTCCATCTGCCAAATACCCTTATGAAAGAATTGCTAGACTCTGTTCTGCATGCCCACACTACAGTAATTTCAATTGACACGGTGATTCTTCTGTTATCTATCATTATCATAACATTATTTTACATTAAATTTTAGTTTAATACATTAAACATTAGTTTAATGTAATGTAGTGTTCCGTGATTCATTATTTGCGTATAACTCCCAGTGCTCCGTGCAGAACGTGCCCCCTTTAATACCCATCACCAGGCTAACCTGTCCTCCCACCCCCTTCCCCTCTAGAACCCTCAGTTTGTTTTTCAGAGTCCATCGTCTCTCATGGTTCATCTCCCCCTCCGATTTCCCCCCTTCATTCTTCCTCCTCCTGCTATCTTCTTCTTCTTCTTCTTCTTTTTTTTTTTAACATATAATTTATTATTTGTTCCGAGTTTTTATATTATCTGAGAGTGACTTTCTATGCCTTCACATGCTGCTACCTCCTTAAATAGCTATAGGATTCTTGCATAACAAGCTTCCTACCTGAAAACTCTAGATATTGTCCCCTTGAGCTCTGATATTTGATGTTAGAGAGATGTCTGAGGTCATCTTCATTTTTATTCTATTGCAGTAAATTATGTTTTTTCTTTGAACATTTGTCATATTTTGTATTTAATACTTGAACAGAATATGTTTATGTACTTCAAACGTCATTTTGTAGTACAGAGTCCTTTCACAACTTTGGGAAATACTCTTCTGTTAGTTCTTTGGGTTCTTTCATATGTCCTTTTTCTGTTTTCTTTCTAGGGTTCTTCCTGTATATATATTTTGGTTTCCAGAATCTGTCCGTCATTTATCTCTTCTGTGACTAATTTTCATTTTCCCTCCAAGTTCTAGGGGAATGTTTTGAGTTCCGTCATCTACTTCAACAATTTGAGTTTTTTGTAGGCTGTGTTCTGTTGTCCACTCTATCTTCCATCATTTTCTTTGAAGTGACACTATTAAAAAAATCAACTCGAAGCAATCTTTCCTGATCGCAGACTCTTCCATCTTCATGTCTACTTGCTCCATTTTCAGATGCAGTACCTTCTTAAATCAAGTGTCTTCTTAAAATACTGAGCATTTTATAAAAAATTTGTCTTCTCAGTTTGAGTAAAACCTTTTGAGCAGAGATAGTTTCAAAGTAGTTCTTTTCCTTCGAACTGCAGTGTTTTCACATGAGTCTGGTGATTTGTCCCTCTCTGTTTCTCCTTATAGAAAGAGGAGTAGTACTAGTTTATAGGCACATTGATGTTGAGATTGTTTCTTTTGAAAACTTGGCATACATTCCTGGCCAAATCCTTCAGTCGAAAGGAGGAAGGATGGAAACGTATCTGTCCTTCCATGGCCAGATAAGAGATTTCATGAACTGGAGTGTCTTGTGTGGTGTAGATGCTTGCCATATGGGCAAACCATGACCGCTTTTGACCATCCTCGGTATACCTGCTTGCTCCGGTTTCTCACCTCAGCAATGCCAGGCTTCTTCTCAAAGTAGCAGTTTATACCAGCAACATGTCCTGGGGTCTCTGAGTACCACAGGTTGCCTGCATTTAAGGCCACCCCGCAGAGGCAAGAGGTCTGCCCTGTGGGTGCCTTGTAGCCGGTCGTACCCTCCCATTCTTCTTTTGAGTTCAAGGGAGAGTTCTGCTCCCGGGATTGGCTTGCTGTATTTACCTGGAAGCTGCTCTGTCAGCGTAGACACTCAGGAGGCAGCCCGCTTTGCCCCTTCTTTAATCTCATCCCGCCTAACCGTATCCAGAAACATCCCTTGCAATTTCTGGCATATTAAGCACCTTTCTCTAATATTTAGTGCTGACAAAAGTTTTGACCTAACTGAATAGTCCCCTGACCGTGTCCTTGGGGAAGCTGGGAATGGGGCAGGTCGAGAGGCCTGAGTCTGTACCAACATCTTGCTGGGAAGCTTCCCCTCCCCACTTTTGTTGGCTATTAAATTCTGAATATGTTCTCAGTCATGGATGTCCCCATGTCTAGGAAAAATAAGGTCATAAATATTAAGATTGAGCGATGAGAATGGACAGGTAAGTAAGAATGAAAAGCTTCAGTGACTGCGTGAAGCCAGGAAGATTGGATTTCAGTATTGGGCCTATTTAGCTCAGAAGTGTGCCTTTAGCGAAGCTCCTGATGGTTACTTTAAGAAATTTGGGATGAAATAGCCCAGGTAACACACTGGACAACAAAACCAAGGAAGTAAGGGGCTGGGTTAAATTTGGGGTGACCAACTGTCCCGGTTGGTCCGTGCAGGAAGGGATCTCAGTAAGTGGGGTTTCAGGAGACTCGTGGGCATGAATTGGTCACCCTAGCGGAAATTATGCCTTTGCATCTATGGTCTTTTATATATGAGATGAGATTTCATGCTACAGTGGATGTCCAGAGCTCTTTTCACCCACCGACAGAGCACGCAGCATTTAGCCAGCAAAGAGTGAGAGCTTATTTTCTATTTGTTTTGTTGAATAAATTCTACAAACTCAGATTCCACTTGAATATAGAATCAGTCCGTTTTTAGCTGTATTCTGAAATAACTCTGGCAGATAGACATTCTTTCATGTTTTCTTCCTAGAAGTGATGAGGAGGCGTCTTTTGTAAAGCTGGAAATGTCTTTAGCGTATCTTTTAAGAGGTACATACCATGAAGCCAGAGCCACTTAAACAGACTTAGAGTTTTAGATAAATTAGAAGCTCGTGAGTGAAAATTACAAGGTTCTTTCTAGAAGCCATAAAGGATTAGAGACAATTGGGAGCAATTTCAAGAACTGTTTGATTAGGAGGTTGCCAAGGATTTCAATAAAGGTACGGGCCTCAGTGTCTTAACTTCCAGTGTTGCGTTTGCCACTCGGCTGCATCAGGCTAGTTGCCCCTCAGTGGAATAAAACCAGTGTTCATTAAGATATTTTCTCTCTGGGGCGCCTGGGTGGCTCAGTCAGTTAAGCGTCTGCCTTCAGCTCAGGTCATGATCTCGGGGTCCTGGGATCGAGGCCCGCATCGGGCTCCCTGCTCATCGGGGAGCCTGCTTCTCCCTCTCCCCCTGCTCCTCCCTCCCCCCCGCTGGTGCACTCTTTCTCTCAAATTAATAAAATCTTTTTTTTTCTTAAAGATGTTTTCTCTTTCTTTATGATGTCCGTGGATCCTAGTATTAATAGCGTAGGAGCAGTAAGACTTCTATTTGGGTAGATGAGAAGGGCATTTATGTATTTCTTAGAAATTGATTTCAACCTTTATGGGAATCTGGCCGAGGGAACCTTCTCCAACCTCTGCTTTTTGTTTTGTTTTGTTCTTTTGATGCTGAAGCTCCCTTTAGGCGAAATAGTCCAGGTTAACCAGAAATCCTCAGGTGTGTCCTTAAACAGAGGCCTCAGAGGGGGACAAACTGTGAGAGGGAGACTTGTCCTTTAGCCTCTTCATCAGACTTGGAGCCGTGCTTCTGAGTCCATCTGCTGAGGTTGGATCAGCTTTGATCCTCCATTCCTTCCTTGTCCTTTTCTTTGAATTTAAAACTCCATGTTTGTCACTGTTGTCTCCATCCTCACCTTTCACTGCATTTTTTAATACTGTTTATACAACAACCTATTGTTTTGTGACTTAATCATCTTCAATCAATTTTTCCTGTGAAAACCCCCCAAATTGCTCTTAATTTCTCTCTCTCCCCTGCTTCACTTATCTAGTTTATTAGCAGGTCTTACTGTTTTTCTCTAAAACATTCTGAATCTGATGACTGCTCACCATCTTCCCCTCTGTCCCCGTGGTCCAAGTCACCATCAGCCCGCATGGATTATGGCAGCAGCTTCCCTGCTGGTCTTCCTGCTTCAAAGCCTGCCCTTCTCAGTCCTCCCTCTTTTCCAGAAAGCTGCCAGAGTGGTCTCTTCAGACTTGGATCACATTTTTTTCCCTGCTTAAAATTTTCTAATGGTTTCCCATTGTATCTAGACTTAAACCCCGGATTCTGACCATGACCAACGGAGGCTGCCTTCATCTGTTCAACTTCCCCTCTCCACCTTGAGCAGCAAGCTATAGTCTCAAGTACAACCAGCTTGTTCCCACCTCTCATTCCAGACATTGACATTGCCTGGATCTTCGTTATTCAGATCTCCGGCCAACTTAATTCTCCCCAGCCACGGTTCCATATACAGTAGTGCATCATTCCGCACACCCCCACTAACTCTTACTCTTCTTAAATTATCCTTTGTTTTCTCCATGGCAACTCATATCTGAATTTCTCGTTTCTTTACTTGTTCTGTATCTCCCCCATCATAATATAATCTCCATGAGAGCACGGGCTCCGTTTTGTTCATAGTGCTTGACCCAGAGTAGTTGCTCATCCAAATATTAAATCAAGTGATGCAAATAAGTGTTTTCTTTTGCTATGAGAACACCCTGGGAGAGTAACTGTATAGTTATATACCTGTATATTGGTCTCGAGAGTGTGAGCTATGGAGTCTTAAAGAATTTTCCAAAGACTTTTCAGTTGATAATTAAAAAAAAAAATAGTTTATTTTTTAGAGCAGTTTAAAACGGTTCCTAGCAAAGTTGAGCAGAAAGTACAGAGCGTTGCCCAGTACCTCTGTCTCCATGCATACACAGCCTTTCGCACTGTCTGCATCCTGCACCAGTGTGGTGCGTTTGTTATAATTGACATCGACACATATATACATATATACAATATACATCGACACATCATTATCACCAAATCCATATTTTACGTTAGAGTTTACTCTTGGTGTTGTATATTTTATGGATATGTTTTATAGATTTAAAAAATGTATTATGACCTATATCTGCCATTACAGTATCATACAGGATAGTTTTACTGCCCTAAAAATCCTCTGTAATCCCTTATTCATGCCCTCCCCCACACCCAACTCCTGGCAACTTTTTATTTTCTCTGTAGTTTTGTCTTTTCCAGAATGAAATCTTACAGTATATAGCCTTTTCCGACTGACTTCTTTCACTTATTAATATGTATTTAAGTTTGCTCATTTCTTTTCATGACTTGATAGCTCATTTCTTTTTAGTGCTGAATATTATCCTATTGTCTGAATGGGCCACAGTTTATCTATCCACCTACTGACAGACATTTTGGTTGCTTCCAAGTTTTGGTAGTTGTTGATAAAGCTGATAACAGATGTTATAAACATCTGTTCATAGCTTTTTGTGTGGACATAGTTTTCAACTCATTTGGGTGAATATCAAGGAGGGCAATTGCTGAATCTTACCGTGAGAGTATATTTAGTTTTGTAAGAAATCACCAAACCAAATGGCGTTTCAAAACAGCTGTATCATTTTGCATTCCCACCAGCAGTGGATGCATGTTCTCTTGTTCCATTATTTTTGTCAGCATTTGGTGTTATCAGTTATCAGTGGATTTTGGCCATTCTAATAGGTGGGTAGTAGTATCTTGTTTTAATTTGTACTTCCATGACAAATGATAATGAGCATCTTTTCATATGCTTATTTGCAACCTGTATATTGGTGAGGTGTCTGTTCAGGTCTTCTGCCCATTTCTTCAGTAAAGGTGTTTGTTTTCTTGTTGTTGAGTTTTAAGAGTTCTTTGTATTTTGAATTACAGTCCTTTATTGAATGTCTTTTGCAAATATTTTGTCCCAGTTTGCAGCTTGTCTTCTTCTTCTCATGACAGTGTCTTTCACAGAACAGTTTTTAATTTTTCTGAAGTGCAGTTTACCAATTATTTCTTTCCTGGGTTGTGCCTTTGGTGTTGTAACCAGAGTCATCAACATGCCCAAAGTCATCTAGATTCCCTCTTATGTTATTTTCTAGGAGTTTTATGCATTTTATATTTAGATCTATGATCCATTTTGAGTTAAATTTTGTGAAAAGTGTAAAATTTGTGTCTAGATTCAATTTTTTTTTTTGCATGCAGATGTCCAGTTGTTCGAGCACCATTTGTTGAAGAGAATATCTTTGCTCCACTGTATTGCCTTTGCTCCTTTGTCAAAGATCAGTTGACTGTATTTATGTGGCTCTTTTTCTGGATTCTCTTTTTTTTCTGTCCGTTGATCTATTTGCCTGTTCTTTTGCCAATAAAACATTATCTTGATTACTGTAGTTTTATAGTAATTCTTGAAGTTGGGTAAATCAATCTTCCAACATTGTTCTTCTTCAATATTGTGTAGGCTATTTTGCGTCTTTTGTCTGTCTGTATAAACTGTAGAATCAGTTTGTCAGTATCCCCAAAATAACTTGGGATTTTGATTGGGATTGCATTGAATTTATAGATCAAGTTAGGAAGAACAGACATCTTGACAATATTGAGTCTTTCTCTCCATGAACATGCAATATCTCTCCATTCGTTTAGTTCTTTGATTTTGTTCATCAGGGTTTTTTGGTTTTCTTTTTTCTTTTTTTAATAGGGAGAGGGAGGGAAGACAGGGAGAGAGAGAATCTTAAGTAGGATCCATGCCCCAGCATGGAGCCTGAAGCAGAGTTCTATCTCACAACCCTGAGATCCTGACCTGAGCCGAAATCAAGAGTTAGATGCTTAACCGACTGAACCACCCGCGTGCCCCTTTGGTTTTCTTTATGTAGATCCTTGTACATATGTTTTTACTTTGAAATTCCACTTATTCATTAGGAAAGTGATTGACTTTTGTATATTAACCTTATATCCTGCAGCTATGCTGAAATTGCTTATTAATTCTAGGAGGGTTTTTTTTTTGTTGAGTCTTTTGGATTTTCTATAGAGACAGTCACATCATCTATGAAGAAGGACAGTTTATCTCTTCCTTCTCAGTCTGTATACCTTTAATTTTCTTTTTTTGTCTCATTGTATTAGCTGGCACTTCTAGTGTGCTATTGAAAAGGACTGATAAGAAGAGACATTCTTGCCCTGTTCCCAATCTTAGTGAGAAATCAAGGTTAAGTGTGATGTTAGCTGTAGGTATTTTGTAGATGGTCCTTATAACATTGAATAAGTTACTCTCTAGTCCTAGCTTACCGGGAGTTTTTATTATGGATTTGTGTTGGATTTTGTCAGATGTTTTTTTCTGCATCTATTGATATGATCATGTGCTTTTTCTTCTTTATCCTGTTGATGTGATGGATTATATTAATTCATTTTCAAATACTGGGCCAGCCTTGCATACCTGGATAAGTTTCACTTGGTTGTTGCATATAAGTCTCTTAAGATGTGTAAAAAAGTATATAAAATATACATTGTTGGTTTCTATTTCTAATATTTTGTTGAGTATTTTGGCATTCATGTTCTTAGATATTGATTTGTAGTTTTCTTGTAATAGATTTGTCTGGTTTTTCTATTAGGGTATTGCTGGTCTCATAGTGAATTAGGAAGTCTTCCTTCCATGTTTTTCTTCTGGAAGAGTTTTTAAAGAATGGGTATAATTTCCTCCTTAAATGGTTGGTATTATATGTTGGCTAATTGAACATAATTAAAAAAAAAAAAGAATTCACCAGTGAACCTATCTCGGCCTGGTGCTTTCTGTTTGGGAAGGTAATTAATTTTGATTCAATTCCTTCAGTACACATAGGCCTATTTAGATTATCTATTTTTTATGTAAGTTTTTGCAGATTGAGTCTTTCAAAGAATTGGTTCATTTTTTCTTTCTTTTCTTTTTTTAAAGATTTTATTTATTTATTTGAGAGAGAGCATGAGCAGTGAGGAGGGGCAGAGGGAGAAGCAGACTCCCTGCTAAGCAAGGAGCTCAAATGCGGGCTCTATCCCAGGACCCTGGGATCATGACCTGAACTAAAGGCAGGTGCTTAACCAACTGAGCCACCCAGGCGCCCCAAGAATTGGTCCATTTCATCTACATTATGTATGCCTACAAATTTGTAGGCATAGAGTTGTTCATAGTTTTACTTTATTAGCCTTTTAATATCCATAGGATCTGTAGTGATGTTCCCTTTTTTTTTTTACATTAAACTTTATTTTTATTGAAGTATAACATGACATACAAAAGAGTATGTAAATCAGGAGTGTAGAGCCAGCTATACTTAGTGTGTTTTTTTTATTTCTGGTATTAGTAATTTGTGTTTTTCCTATTGTTTTTCTTAGCCTAGATAGGGGCTTATTGATTTTATTGGTCTTTTCAGAGAACCAGCTTTGTTATATTGACTTTCTCTGTTGATTTTCTGTTTTTCATTTCATTGATTTCTGTTCTAATTATTATTTTTTTTCTTTTTCTTTTAGATTTAATTTGCTCTCCTTTTTCTAATTCCCTAAGGTTGAAGCTTATATTATGGAGTTTAGATCTTTCCTTTGTAATATATGCATTCAGTGTGTTATTTTTTACTCTTCAAAGTGCTTTGGCTGCATATCACAAATTTTGATGTTGTATTTTCATTTTCATTTAGTTAAAAATACTTTAAAATTTCTCTTGATATTTCTTCTTTCACCATGGTATTTAGAAGTTCTTTAGTCTCTTAAGTATTTTGAGATATTCTAGCTGTCTTTCTGTTACTGATTTCTAGTTTATTTCCTGTATGGTCTGAGAGCAGACATTGTATGATTTCTATTCTTTGATTTTTTTTTTTTTTTTTTTTTTTTTGGGTCCCAGAATATGGTCTGTCTTGGTGAATGTTCCATATGAGCTTGAGAAGAATGTGTATTCAGCTCTTGTTGTATGAAGTAGTCTATAGATGTCAGTTATATCCAGTTGATTGATGGTATTCTTGAGTTCAACTGTGTCCTTACTGATTCTCTGCCTAATGGATCTGTCCATTTCTGATAGGAGATGTTGAAGTCTCCAGCTATAATAGTGGATTTGTCTACTTCTCCTTGCTGTTCTATTAGATTTTGCTTCATGTAATTTGACTCTCTTATAAGGTACATACACATTAAAGATTGTGATATCTTCATAGAGGATTGACCTTTTATCATTATGTACTGCCCTTTTTGTCCTTGGTAATTTACTTGTTTTGAAGTCTGCTCTGTCTGAAATTCATATAGGTACTCCAGCTTTGTTTTGATTATTGTTAGCACAGAATATCTTTCTCCACCCCTTTATTTTTAATTTATATGTGACTTTATAGTAGTGAATTTCTTTTAGACAACATATAGTTCTTGTTTTTTTTTTTTTTAGTTGTGTTTTGTTTTTTCATCCACTCTGACAATGTCTGTCTTTTAATTGGTGTGTTTACTCCTCTGACATTAAAAGTGATTATTGATATAATTGGTTTAATAACTACCTTGTAGTTACACTGATCAGTAGTATCTCATAGGTCATTGATGCCCTTTGATTTGCTATTTGTTGCCCTTGTTCTTTGTTCCGATTTTTCTCTTTGGACATCATTTCTTCAGATATTTTTTTTCTGTCAATCTCCCTCTTTTTTTATTTTTAAAGATTGATTTATTTATTTGAGAGAGAGTGCACATGCACACGGGAGCGGGGAATGGGCAAAGGAAGAGGAGAGAGAGAATCCGAAGCTGACTCCACACTGACCACAGAGACTGACTCAGGGCTAATCCCACAAACCATGAGATCATGACCTGAGCTGAAACCAAGAGTTAGATGCTTAACTGACTGAGCCACCCAGGTGCCCACCTGTGTCATTCTTTTTATTCTGAGAATCAAATTATAGTTATGTTACACTGATCAGTAGTATCTCATAGATCATTGATGCCCTTTGATTTATCTGTAGTCTTTATTTCTCTGTGTACTTCATTTTTGGGTAGTTTCTATTTCCATGTATTCTAGTTCACTGATTTTTCTGCAGTGTCTAAAGTGCTATTAATCTCATTCAGTGTGATTTTTTAAATTTCAGATGCATTTTTCATCTTTAGAAGCTTCCTTTAATTTATTTATATGTACGAAAGAAGTATATATGAAAGAAAGATATGTATACATCTTATATATATGTGTCATATCATATATGTCATATATATCTTTCATTTCTCTTCTCCGTTACTTTTTTTATAAGATTTTAGTTTTTATTTAAAGGTTTTATTTATTTATTTGAGAAAGCAACAGAGAGAGTGATAGAGAGCACAAGTGGGGAGGAGAGGGAGAAGCAGGCTCCCCGCTGAGCAGGGAGCCCAACACAGGCCTCGATCCCAGGACCCTGGGATCATGATCTGAGCTGAAGGCAGATGCTTAACCGACTAAGCCTCCCAGGTGCCCCAGATTTTACTTTTTCAAAAGATTTATTTTTGAGAGGGAGGGGGAGAGAGAGCACGAGGAGGGGGAGGGTCAGAAGGAGAGGGAGAGAAGTGGACTCCCCACTGAGTATGCAGCCTGATGTGGGGCTTGATCCCACGATCATGACCTAGCCGAAACTAAGAGTTGGATGCTTAACTGACTGAACCACCCAGGTCCCGCTATAACATTTCATTTTTAAGTAATCTCTATACCCAACGTGGAGCTCAAACTTATAACCCTGAGATCAAGAGTCATAAGCTCTGCCAACTGAGCCAGCCAGGCACCCCTCTTCTCTGTTACTTCTCAAGTGGATGCTGGATATTGTGAATTTTATTGGGTATCTGACTGTGTTAAATTCTTTTGAATAGTGTTGGACTTTGCTCTAATGACTAAACTATTTGGAATAACTTGGGTACTTTTGAGGCTTGCTTTTAAGCTATTAAGTGGATCTAGGGCAGCCTTTGATGTAGAACTAGTTTAGCTCTACTACTAATGCTTTTCCAAGGACTCTATCCATTATCTCATGTAGTAGGAGCCATTCTGACTGCTGAGAACACAAAATATCCCCAGCTCTGTGTGAGCTCTGAGATTTGTTCAGCCTATTGTTTGCTGATGCTTCTTTTCCTGCCCTTGGGAAGTTCTCATTTCCACCTACACACATTAGTGCTCAGCCATAGACTTGGAAGGAACCCTTCTACAGATGTCTGCTTGTTTTCTCTCTGTATGGGTTCTCCTATTCCAGTATTCTGTCTTACAATCCTTGTTGCCTGGCTTTCCTAAACTCCAGTCTCTCTCTTCACAATTCCACAAGAGGGAAAACTGAAAACTCTGGGTTCTGCCTGACTCCCCCCCACCCCCCTCTACTCTGGCTTTGAAACTGTTCCAGGTTTGTAAGCTAGGGCAATTTTAGGCCTCACCTATTTTGTTTTTCGATCTTTGGGATTGTATCTTGCTCTCTTTTCCAGTGTCAGAAATGTTTGTTTCCTATTGTTTTGGTCCATTTTTATAGTTGTTTAAGGTAGGAGGGCAAACCTTGTCACTGGTACTCCGGAATGTCCAGAAGCAGGAGACCTTCAGTTGACATTTTGCATTTCCATTATTTTGTTTAGAAGTTAATTTTGCTGCCCTGTAAGGGGTGTGGTGCTTTTGCCATTTAGTTTAAATCGTTATGAGTGTTGGTATCTTGGTAAGAAGCCTCTGTTACCTATGTAGGAAATCACCCAGTGCTGGGGAATAGTACTGTTCCACTCTCTTCTTTGTAATAGAGGAAGTGATGTCCTAAGCAGAGGTGATAGAGATGTTGCCTGACGTGTGGCATCATTTCTTAGAGTATGCAACAACTTGGCCGTTGGTTTTTCTTCCACTGTGTGTGGTTTTAGGCTTCTTCTTCAGCTGATGAATTCACTACCTACTCCATTCTTGGGCTGTGAATCCATAGGCTTGAATTCTGACCTGAGTGCCAAAACATTGCCAACTGCTGAGTTGGTTGGTTTTTTGCCTGGAAAAGTTGTTAGGGCAAAATTGATACTTTGATTGGGGAGAGAAAGAGGCAGATTTTCAGATGAAAGCTGTTCCACCCCAAATAGTTTAAAAAATTTTTGGCTTATTATCTAAAGGCATGGGTAGAATTTGATATATCATGAGAATGAGAAAGAAGCTCATAAATAGTAAACTTAGTGATGGGTGGGCATCATAAGACCACACATAAGTAGGGTGACCATGTATCCTGTTTGCTAAAGACAGCCCTGAACACCTGTTGTCTTGGAATAATTAACATCCCCTTTTGCTCTTGGAAGTGTCATGGTTTTGATGTCTCTCTCTCTATACTTATATACACACAAAGTCATCCTAGTTGTAAAGAATGGTTTAAAGAATACAAAGTAGGTGTTAATTCCCTGGTTATTGTCCTTGAATGATGGATTTACTGTTTACTTTGTATTTTTGTTGAATAGTTTATAGTGACTAATAAATGTGTGTGTGTGGTTTTATTTTTTTTTAATTTTTGGTATTTTTCCTATAGATGATCTCAATGCCACCCACCAACACTGTGTTTTGGCTGGTTTACCACCTCGGTTTAGTTCCACCCACCGAGTGGCAGAGGTAAGTGTTAATAAAAATGTGATTCAAACTTAATTGGATGTGACAGCAGTGGTTGAATGAGCAATTTTGCATAGAGTTTTGGAAGAGTATTTGATAGGAAAATTGCTTCCATCGAACTTGACGTTAGCCTTTATTTACTTGCTTTATTAGCTTTGAGTTGTGTGGGATACAGTTTTAAAAAATGTGTTCACAGCATGGGATTAGTATATTTTGCTTCTTTAGGATTCTTTTTCTTGGAGAAGGTAAAATGCTATTGGCAGGTGTTGCTAGCTAGAGATTGTCTAAGGGGTTTTTATCTGTCAAGGTCAAGGACAGGAGATGGCCAGAAGGAAGTGGGGAGGGGGCGCCTGGGTGGCTCAGTCGTTAACTGTCTGCCTTCGGCTCAGGTCATGATGCCAGGGTCCTGGGATCGAGCCCCTCATTGGGCTCCCTGCTCAGTGGGAAGCCTGCTTCTCCCTCTCCCACTCCCCCTGCTTGTGTTTCCTCTCTCGCTCTGTTTCTCTCTGTCAAATAAATAAAATCTTTAAAAAAAAAAAAAAAAAAAGGAAATGGGGAGGGTTTGTGTGCTTGTGCATGTGTTAGCTGTGACCAGGCTCCGGTGGTTGAGAATTTACATTTCCCTTAACTTTTGGGTCAGACTTCTGGGCATGTGAATGTAAATTAAGGAGAGAGTTACAGTGGTGCCCAGTAATTTCTGAGCTCCCCAGTTGAGTTCATAATCCAGACTTTAGTGCTAAATTCTGCCACCACTTGCGGTGGCTGATGGTCAGCTGATTAGACCAGTTCAGAATGGAAACTTAGGAGGTGGGAAAAACTCCTAGTAGTCACCCTGCGGTACTGTGTGATCAGTTAAGGAAGGTTCCAGAGAGCAGGGGAATAATCATGAGAAGGCCTACAAGTTGACTTCATATCCAAGCTTGTTATCTGTGCTTTGTTTTGTAGATTGACTTTCCATCGTGCCACAGGGGGACCAGGGTGGGAAGTTCGGCAGAAGGGATACAACAAAGTGGCAGGGGAACACAAGCACAAGTCCTTCTCAGTCCCGAGACTGAGTCTGTAAAGCAGTGGCATGTCGTATGGTAATTAAGTGGCTTTTCTCGTGGACTGGTCATGTTGCTGTAGGCCAGAGAGGGCCTGAGTATCTATTAAATCAAGATGCCATCCAGCCCATGAAACATGCCTTCGTCCCTTTCTCCTCATGTCCCTTGTCCCCTCTCTTCCATTCGCTCATCCAAATATTTGAGTGCCTGTCACATGTCCAGTGGCAAGATGGGCTTGAGAGAGCCATCAACATCATCCCTAGTACATCTGTGGCCACTCCCTTTGTTGAACTTCCATTTTAGTTGGGGAGACAGATCCCAAACAAATAAACACACGGATAATTATCTGAGAGACCTGAAAGTAAGTTCTGTTAGGCAGTCGGGAAGGAAGGACTGACTGAGTAGAGGGAGGAATAGAAGGAGGAATGTGTGTATGGACAAACAAATGAACTCTTTATTGGATGCTTTCGCTGTGCCAGGCTCTTGGCTGACTCTCAAGCCTGGGTGATTTGGGGATGACATTGCCATTAATAGAAACAGCAGTTGAAGACATTGGGGGAAGACAGTAGTTCATTCAGTTTTGAACAGGCTGAGTTGGAGCTGACCAGTGGAGCGGTCTGGCAGATAAAGGCAAACAAGGGACTAAAGCTCTCCTCCTCCCCGTCCTGCAGTGGGACATGCCTACACAGAAGCCGTCCAAAGGGGCCCTCCAGAATACAGTTTGAACAGTACCCCTGTGCCCTGATTTCCTTTTTTCCCAGGTGGGCCAATTTTATGAGGATAGCAGTGCTTTCACAATATCCTGAGGTTCAGCATTTTCTGCTTTAATCACAGCTGTATTTGTGTCCTCTAAGTTTTAGGCAACATTGTGAGCATTAATTAACTTTTAAATAAAGAAGTGGGTTTGTGTAGTGATGCTCTTGGGAGAAACACATTATCTCAAATCTATGTCTTTTATAGTCTCTGTACTTGAGTTCAAGCTACTAATTAGACACCTCCACTGTGAATGATGTAACAATCTTGCTTTCTATATTATATATCAGGGTCAGCAAACTGTGGCCCATGGGCTAGCCAGCTGTTTTAATAAAAAAATTTTAATTGAAACACAGCCACACTCATTTGATTCCATATAGTTTATGGCTGCTTTGGAGTTACAAAGGCAAAGCTGCAGAGTCGCAACAAGACCTTAAGGCCTGCAAGCCTAAAATACTATCTGGCCTTTTAAGAAAAAGTTAGCTGACTTTGTTTTATGTGATCTTATGTATACAGGCTTTAATAATCACCTTAAAGTAAAAAGTAATTTTTGAAACATCACCATTTTAAGGTAACTTTTTATTTCTATGGAAAGTCAAAAATGATAATGTTCAGTGTTGGTAAAGTTACGGTGAAACAGGTATATTCATATACTTCTGGAAGTTTTTCTAATTGGTATACTTTTTGGAAAGCTATATGGGGATGTGTATAAAGTACCATAAAAATATCTTTGATCTGATAACACTGTTTTTGGGAGTCAAACCTAGGAAACACTTCAAAGAAAGATAACACACACACATATAAAAATGTTTAGAGTGACTAAGAGTAGTGAAGAGCTGGAGAGAACTTTAGTGCCTCTGTAGTACATGACTAGTTAATTAAATTAGTATCACCTCAGTGAGCAACCATTGAAAATACTTACTTTGAGTACTTACGTACAGAGAAAAACAGAATAGACACTGATGTGTACATTCTGATCACAGCCGTGTGGAAAAACAAAGAATCATGTGCAATAAAAATAATTAAAATAAGGTAAGGTGACAGGATTATTATTTTATCTTACTTAAAAATTTTTATTTCATGTCGTATTGTTGTCAGTAATAAAAGAGGGAAAAGATTTTTTTTTTCTAACATGAAAGTTACATTATTATTTCCCTCAAGAGAAGAGATGGAAAAAATCCATGCAGTGTTGTAGCCCTCACTTATTTTATAAATGTCCTCTCCTTCATACAGAATTAACGTGGCATGTCTTATCTGTGCCACACAAAATGATTTGCTGTTTTCTGTCCATTCAAAATATGTCAGAAACAGATTGTCTTAAGGAAGTGATGTTCTGAATTTCATTTTAGTTAATCAGAGAAGAAATCTATTTAGTTTTTCGGTTACATGTGACTAGATTATGTCTGACAGCTCTCGACTTTTATTGGATTTTTTTCTTCTGGTTGGAAAGGAAGAAATCTGTTTTTTTAATTTAAATTTTATGAATTTTATATATAATTATATTGTGAATAGGTAGTTACTCAAACGATTCAAAGTTCAGAAAGTACCCAAGAATAAATAGTTTAAAGTCTCTTCCTCCTAAAGCCAACCAGCTCCTCCTCCCCAGAGGCAACTAGTGTTATCAGCTTCTTGTTATCCTTTCTGTGATACTTAATACATATATAAGCAAATATGTGTTTAATTAAAAACATTTTTTATACAAATGGTAGCCTACTCTACATACCATTCTGTACTTTTGTTTTAGTAAGCCTTGGTGATAACTTATCAATATGTAATTCATACTTTGGAGTAGGCAGTGGTTTTTTTAGATATGACACCAAAAGCACAAACAACCAAAGAAAAAGTAGGTAAATCGGACTTCAACAAAATGAAAA
This sequence comes from Mirounga leonina, assembly GCF_011800145.1. NCBI lineage: Eukaryota > Metazoa > Chordata > Mammalia > Carnivora > Phocidae > Mirounga > Mirounga leonina. The sequence goes on along the minus strand of NW_023270469.1, from coordinate 29,611,520 downwards.
ACTGTTATGCTTCAGGGGCACCTGGGTGGTGCATTGGGTTGAATGTCCAACTCTTGGTTTTGGCTCAGGTCATGATCTCAGGGTCATGAGATTGAGCCCCATGTCGGGCTCTGCACTCAGCATGGAGTCTGCTGGAGATTCTCTCTCTCTCTCTCTCCCTCCATGCTCTCTCTCCTCTCTCTACAATAAATAGGGGCACCTGGGTGGCACAGTCAGTTAAGCATCTGACTCTTGGTTTTAGCTCAGGTTGCAATGTCAGGGTCGTGAGATCAAGCCCCATCTTGGGCTCCATGCTCAGCACTGAGTCTGCTTAAGACTCTCTCTGTCCCTCCCCACTGTTCTCTGTCTTTCTCTCTCTCAAATCAATCAATCTTTAAAAAACAAACAAACATACAAATAAATGAATCTTAAAAAAACAAACAAACCGGGGCGCCTGGATGGCTCAGTCGGTTAAGCGTCTGCCTTTGGCTCAGGTCATGATCCCAGGGTCCTGGGATCGAGCCCCACGTCGGGCTCCCTGCCCAGCGTGAAGCCTGCTTCTCCCTCTCCCACTCTCCGTGCTTGTGTTCCCTCTCTCGCTGTGTCTCTCTCTGTCAAATAAATAAACAAAATCTTAAAAAAAAAAAAAAATTAAAAAAAAAAAACCAACCCTATTATGCTTCAAAAGGTTCCATCAAGAAAGTGGAAAGAGAACTTATAGAATGCGAGAACGTATTTTCACATCACTTATGTCACAGGGTACTTGTGTCTAGAGTATATAAATAACTCTTACAACCCAATAATTAAAAAGATAAATAATCCAATCTTTTTAAATGACAAAAGATCTGAAGAGACATGTCTGCAAAGAAGATGCACAAGTGGCCAATAAACACATGAAAAGATTGAACATCATTAGTCATCAGGGAAATGCAAAGCAAAGCCATATTGAATTATTACTTCACACCCACTAGAATGGCTACAGTCAGAATCACAGTGACAAGTATTGGTGAAGATATGCAGAAATTAGAACCCTCCTGCACTGCTGGAGGGAATATAAAATGGTTCAGCCACTTTGGGGGACGGGCTGACCTTTCCTCAGAATTTTAAATACAGTTACCTCAGGAGCCAGCAATTCTATACCGGAGAGAGATGAGAACTCATACGTGAATGTTCTTAGCAGCTTGACTCATAATAGGCAAAAAGTGGGAGCAATCCAGATAATGAATGGAAAAGCGAAAGCGGTATTTGCATACAATCAAATATTATTTGGCAGTAAAAGGGAAGGAGTTACTGACAGGTGCTACAACATGGATGAACCTTGAACTGTCATGCTCAGGGAAAGAAGCCAGTATGATTTTATTTTTAGGAGCGGTCCTGCATAGTCAGACCTGTGGTCACAGGAAATAGACTGGTGGTTATCTGGAGTTGGGCAGGTTGGCAGGAAGGGGGCAGCAGGTGACTGCTAAGGGGTGCCATTTGTTTTGGGGAGGTGACCAAAATGTTCTAAAGTTAACTGTGGTGACGGTGGCATAACTCTGTGAATATACTATAAACTAATGAATTGTATGTTTTCACGGTGTGACTTTTGTGACATGTGAATTATGTCTCAAAAAAGTTGTTACCCGTCCCTGCCAAAAAACAAAAACAAACAAAAAAACGGGCCTTATTATAGGTTCTGTACAACGGATAAAACTCTGAACACCCAGGGAAAAAAGTTCCCTCACCCCTCCCCCGCCCTTTTTTTTTTTGCCTGCCAGTATGGCTTCGCTGTAGTTTATTTAACAAGTCCCCTATTGATGGGAAATTTAGGTTATTTCCAGTCTTTTCAATAAATGGCATTGTGATTAGTAACCTCTTACATAGGTCACTCAATACTTGGGAAAGTAAAGGTGTGAGTAGAGCATGTTTATAGATAGACCGTCATTTTAAAAGAGGTTGCAGGAATGGCTCCAGGACAAAAGTGAGTGGTGATTCAGCTTTGCTTTCTGTTCTTTTCTTTGTAGCAAGCTGGAGCTGCCTGCTCTTGTGCTCCTAGCACTCTGAGATCTTCATATACACATTAGTCAGGCTTCGGTATTTGGCACTGTAACTTTGTTTTTCCCAGGCTTATCCGTGACACATTGTGTAACATGGCAGTAACCATAGAAAGAATTTTTGTACCAGGGCATTAGCCTTCAAGGTTATTTCTGAGGGATCTGTTTAAATTATGTATGTTGGAAGAGAAATACTTTAGGGATACATTTTCCTCATTGGGTCGAACGGGTATTTATAGCTTGCTTTTTATCATTCTAGGAAATCATGTTGTCATCAAAACCAATGGATGCACACTCCGTCTGCATCCTTTTCTTTTCTGACATACATCATTCAAAGGAGGGGTTGTCCATTTGACCTCTGTTTTGCTCCCACAGACAAAGAGAAGGATGAACTAGTTATCTGTGCCCTTGCCAATACCAAGGCACTAAGTTATGCCTTTGAACATGCCTTGAGGGCATGAGCCACATATTCTCCATTATTTGAAGAACGTATTCCGCCAAGGACCGCAGCTGCTTGGTTTTTGCAGAAAAGGAAAATGAGTTCTTTGCCCTGTGTTTATAACTTCAATTTTTTTTTTCCCCCCGCCGTTACTATTCCCTTTTGTGGGCTGTTGATTCGATCAGTCTGGTTACCTTTCTTTCCCATTGTTAGATTCAGGGTACTTAATAACAAAGTCAGTATTTTTGACTTCTTGGTTGATTAGTTATTCATCCAAAAACTACTTACTAAGTTTCTTTTACATTTAGGACTTGGTTCTAGATACTGCAGTATCTGTAGAAAAAATTTATGTAATAAAATGGTGTGTGTGTATGTATATACATGTGTATATATATACATATAAGTATGTACATGGTTTTAGCCTCAGAGAGCCTACGGTTTAGTGATATAAGGCCCACATCATAAAAGAAAATCAACAAGGTGAGTGGCCCAAGTGAGGCTAAGCACAGAGCCCAGGGAGCAGGCCGCTATAGTAATTCTTAGGTTGAATATGGGCTGAGCTGTGGGGGCAACAGGTGAATGTATGGAAAAGGGACAAATGTGAACATCCCCAGGAAGCATTGTATGGTAAACTTGGATTTTGCTTACAGTCTTGATTGCTGGTTCTGTCTCTGCAGTGCTCGACCGGAACCTTGGATTATATCTTAGAGCGCTGCCAGCTGGCTCTGCAGAATGTCCGTAATGAGGTGGACAATGGTGATGTTTCTTTGAAATCCTTTGAGCCTGCAGTTCTGAAACAAGGAGAAGAAATCCACAACGAGGTGAGACTTTTCAAGAACTGGGAAGCTACTTGCGAGCTAACAAGTTGATCTGCCATAATTTCATATGGGTATGAGCCCTGAAATTCCTCAGTGAGAGGCAAAGAACAGTTTAATTACCTACAACGACAGCAGTAGCCAGAGTATCTGCATTTTTGTGCCAGTTCTGTAAGCCTCTCTCTGCAGGACAATGCAAAGTGGGCCCATAATGTGGACGCATGCAGGGCTTGTGTTATAGGAGAGGAACTTGAGCCAAGGGAAGCTGAATCTTTTATAATAGGTAGTGAGCATGCCTGACCTTTGCTCCAAACCAGACACTGTCTTTATCCTCCAAGGCTGTTAGCATCCCTGCCCTTTGTTCTGGAGGAGAAACTATATCTTCCAAGGTTGTTTACGCTACCAAACATTCTTGCAGTAGGAGGCTGAGGTGGAGGGAAGTCAGTGCCTTGCTCACAAGACATGCAGAAGCATGAGACTCATGAAGAGTAGTCTTCCCGCAAAGACCAGAGGGGTCATGGGTGGGCCCTAAGAGCAAGTGTCAGTGCCTTGCTTGTTATTTACAAAATGAGGTGCAGTTCTGCAGTCAGACCAGCAGGATCCCACCATCCAGGGTTTCACAAACTTTGCTGCTCTCAGTAACACCCTTTCCGCTGTTCCTTTATCTTTGGACCGTCCATGTTGTGGTCTATTTAAGGCTTCTAAAAATTCCGCTCATTTGTTTAAAAAGATTTATTTATTTATTATTTTAGAGGCAAGAAAGAGCGGGTAGAGGGAGAGAGAGAAAATCCCAAGTGGACTCCCCGCTGAGCACAGAGCCCGACTTGGGGATCGATCCCATGACCCCGAGATCATGACCCGAGCCAAAATCAAGAGTCAAATGCTGAACTGACTGAGCCACCCAGGCGCCCCGTAACTCAGCTCATTTTTTAGGTAAATACATTTCTTTGAAAAGGAGGCTTTGCATTACCACTGTAAGTAGAAGCCAGCATCACCAGGCAAAAGAGAAAGGAACCAGGGAAATCTTGCCATTGAAAACAGAGCAGTGTTACCACCTTCCAGCAGGTGCTTTTGCTGGGAGGAGGCTCTGAGCCTCAAGTCTCCGTTATCCATGGGAGAAGGGAGATTTGCATACAACTTCATGCATTTTCTAACAGACATTGAATATTATATTTCAAATGGGTGAATTTTGTCATGGGTAAATTATACCTCAAAACAAAAAACATTAAAAGGAAAAAAGGAGATTCCCAAGGGCTAGAGAACTGTTGAAGGTTATCACCAACCTGCGACTTTCTCTTTGCTAGAATTGGAAGGATTGATGGAGAATTTGGAATATAAAAATGTTCTCTTTCGTCCTTTCAACAAGTAATGACTGACCTTGTGTCTGGTATCTTCTGTGTGCTTTAAGATATACTGGTAAGTAAAACAGTCGTTCTAGTGTAGGGAGATGACAAGTAATAAACTTAGTGCATCTGTTCATCTGGTAGTATGTTAGATTGAGAGAGCTAGAAAACATTCCCACTGAGAAGATGTGCCGCAGGCAGGGGCTTAAAGGACATGAGGAGTGAGCCATGTAGATATCTGGGGAACAGCATTTGGGCAGAGGGAGAAGCCACCGCAAAATCTGTGATGTGGGAGAATGCCTGGTGTTTCCAGACTAGGTAAGGGACAGTCTACCATTGTGACTTGAATGGCAGGAGTGGAGCTGTGAGTTAGAGGACATGAGGTCACAGAGGTGGTATTAGGGGACTGGAAGGCAGCAGATCGTATCAGTCCTTGGAGGTCCCTATAAGGACAACCACTTTCCCGTTTACTCAGAGGGAAATGGGGAGCCACTGAGGGGTTTGGAGCAGAGGACAAACAGTGTCTGCTTCCACAATATCATAAAATGTCTTTAAAGAGATATTTAGGGGCGCCTGGGTGGCTCAGTTGGTTAAGCGACTGCCTTCGGCTCAGGTCATGATCCCAGGGTCCTGGGATCAAGTCCCTCATCGGGCTCCCTGCTCTGCGGGAAGCCTGCTTCTCCCTCTCCCACTCCCCCTGCTTGTGTTCCCTCTCTCGCTGTGTCTCTCTCTGTCAAATAAATAAATAAAATCTTTAAAAAAAAAAAAAAAGAGATATTTAGGATCTTATGAACTGCTCCACACTTTGTGAAATATTGCCATAATCTCAAGAACCAAAGGCAAAGGAATTCTTCCTTATGAGCAACACTTCTGATGCTCATAAGCTGCACTCAGGACTGACTTTCTTCCCTTCATTGTGCCTGATAAGTGTCCCATTTTTTTCTCTTCTCTGTCCTTGCTAGAGACATTGTTGATAGCTAGAACTTCAAGGGACATAGGCGTTTATGGGCCTGGTGACCTCACTGAAATTAGACTTGGGAGCAAAGTTATGTCTTTCTCCATATTTGTAGTAAAGAAATTCTAATCTGGAAATGTAAGTCTTTTCCTTCTCTACAAACCTTGCAATGTTAGGATTCAGGCTAGTAGAATGGGTGTCCCCTTTAACACTTACCGGGGCTATTTTTGCCCCCTGTCCTTCTGGTCTTCTTCTCTGACTGACTGAGATGTTTTGTTATCATCAACCGGTGGGGGCGGTCTGTAGCAATCACCCTGTTTGTCTAACAGAATATTGTCATCTGAACCCATTAGTCTCAGAAAGTGACTGGCTGCTTTTGTCATTGTATACGTTAGCAAAGCGGGATAGAGCTATATCAGAAGCCTTAGCCCCTTGAGACTGGTTGAGGGTTGAAGGGAGAGAGAGAGATCTTGCATCTGAATAGCGTGCATGCTCACCTTGTCCATCCCCCCAGTCTTTGATTCTTCAAGGCCATCCCCTTAAAGAATGAATTCCATATGTCAAGGCATATCGGCAGATACTACTCTTCGGCCATACATGCTGGCCTGGGATGGAGCCCTGGTATGCTGCCTTTCCACTGGGTCCCGTTGTTAAGCAATAGCACACATGTCCGTAATAGTTCCCTCGGGTTCTTTATTGTTTGCTTTCCTCTTTCTTAAAAGCCATGTGCCTCCGCTGCACCAGTTATAGGACGAAGCCCTTGGTTTTATGTGCTGCGGGCTTTCAGGCTATGTGTGTGTAGAAGTGGCTCGTTTTCCTTAGAAGCCTCCTAACTAAGTGATTTGGGACTTTGGGGAGTAGAACTGAAGACCTTAAGCTATTTTTTCCTAATTTGAGATGCTTAGCAAAGATTTTTTTTTTTTGTCCAGTCGGAAGCAGAATCTTGCTGCATGTTTTTAAATATTCTGTTTTCCTTCTTAAAAATAGTTTGGGTCAAGGAGCGCCTGGGTGGCTCAGTTGGTTAAGCCGCTGCCTTCGGCTCAGGTCATGATCCCGGGGTCCTGGGATTGAGCCCCGCATCGGGCTCCCTGCTCGGTGGGAAGCCTGCTTCTCCCTCTCCCACTCCCCCTGCTTGTGTTTCCTCTCTCGCTCTGTTTCTCTCTGTCAAATAAATAAAATCTTTAAAAAAAAAAATAGTTTGGGTCTGGTCAAACCTGCATCTTCTTTAAAGTTACTTTGAAAGGGCCTTTAAAGTGTGGCTTTTTGTACACTGGACATTAGCATCTCTCCCTGGTCTCACATCTTTCTCAATGAGATAATTTATTTCAGTTACTACAGTGAGACATTAACCCCAGCGGGCCTGCTCACGCATCTCATGAGGGAACTGCGCGAGCTGAGCTGGGGCCAAACCAAGAGCCCACTAACTTGGCAGAAGAAAAGTAGGTGACAGTTGCTTTACCTGTAAGAGAATTGAGATGATTTACAATATATGGTAGCTCATAAATATGATTTTGAACTTTACTGTTGAATGCCTAAGGTTTCAGGTAGGCAGGTTTCTTTCCCTTCAGACTTTTCTTAGACATCTTTTAGAAGAAAAATGTTTCTTGACAGATCTTTTAGATTGTTCCAGGTACAGGTTAGTTATGAGGGTTTGAGGAGATGGTTTTCCGAGTCAGTTATGAAGCTGACACTGTTGTGGACATATTTTCATATTTCTCTGATCATTCAGACGGCCCTTCAAGAACTTGCAAGGCCTCTAGGTTGTCAGTAGGCTTTGGGTAAATTCCAGGGGGCATTGCTTACCTTTGTGTTGCATTGGCCCAAAAGATTGTATCATAGTGAATTTCCTTTAAGGGCATGTCCAAAATCTGGGAGTTTGGTTCATAAGCATCATGAAGTCAGAGAGAACCTCAAGAGAGTTCCTGTGTGTTGTCTCCCTGAGGCTCACATCTTTGGGGATCTGCGTCACCCGTGGCGTGTCCTTGGCCTCAAGTCAGCCACAGCCCTCCTGATGGCTTGTCTTTTATTTCTGCTCTGATAGTTATGAGCTTCCCGGGGGCACCATACCCTGGAGAAGGGATGGGGACCCTACTCCTAGCATGCTTAGAACTTTATTGGTCAGTTGCTGTGGTTGGCCTTTGATTTATTTATTACTTATTTTGTTTTTTATTTTTTAGCCCTGAAGAAATTCAAGCTTCCCTTGTATTCTGAGTCCTGACCCTTCAGCTTTTATGCAGCATCCACCCAGCAACTTTTCCTTTCTGATCCCCACAGTTTAGGGAGGAAAAAAAGTTAAAATAGCTTTTTTTGCTTGTTCATTTGTTTGTTGGTGGTGGTTTTTGTGTTGTTTTTGTTTTTTTTGTTGTTGTTGTTAACTCAAACTCTGAATCAAGGGGCTGGAAATCTTTTTTGCTTCCTTAATTACTTTTACGAAAGCAGCCAACGGCTTCTCTTTGGCAGTGGGGGAAGTGGTGAGGGTGACATTTGCTTAAAATCCTGTCCTGTTTTTTACCCACGACACTGAGACGAAAAAGTCAGGTTCTGGAGTTGAATAAAATGCATGCCAGTGGATTTGATGCCCAGAAAGATTGTCATCTCCTGGGCAGTACTTCAGCTCATGAATAAACCTCTGCTGGGAGGAAGTCCTCAGTGGTGAACTTTACTGACTGGCCCAGTGGGAGGGGGGTGGGCGCTAATTGACATGGATGTTAAAACTTTTCCTGCTAAGAAAATTTTATCAGATTGTGAGATCCTTGGGGACAACAAGTTCTAGGCCTCATGGCCTCGTTCAGTTTGCTTTCTTAGCATCTAGCAAGTGCCCGGCATATGGTAGGCTGTTCATTATTAACCCACTAAGCCTCACCACAAACCTATGTGGTTGTTAGGTAATGATCCTTATTTACAAGTGACCTAGCCATTTGGTAGTGGAGCCCTTATTCTTACTCGTGGCACTGTCTGCTTCAAATGATAGCTGGGCACCTAAGGAAGAGGAAGTCGTGACTTATTACAATGGACCGGGTCTTTCTTTGCTTTCTTGTCTGAGAGCGGAGTCTCCAGGTGTGCCCCTCTCCTGCCTTCTGAGTTTTAAATTCCTGAAATCTAGACCCTGATAGATGAATGAACTAATTACATAGGATAATCGATTTTCTTTCCAGGGATACCACAGTGTCCTCAACAATGGAAATAACCGGCCTCAAGATAGGAAAACCTTTTAAAATCTTTTCAGCTCTCCCTGACGTAGGGCGTGATGCCATGCTGATAGGCTGTTCCTGAAGCGTGAACACATTTCATGCAAAATCTCTTAAAAATAAGTCGTCTTGTAATAAATAACGTTGTTAAACCTGTATCTTCAGAGTTGAACTACACTTGTATTCGCTCTCCTTCAAAGCAGTCAAGTTTACAGCTGTCTCTTAATACCACAGATAAGGTTCAGCAACTATTGTCTTAATATTGTCTACATTCCTTTTTTTTTTTTGTTTAAACAGCTTTAACTGAAATCAGTTCTGCATATCAAACAAACATTTGGTTAATGTAAACTAAAACCCTTTCATATGACTGGGTGTTCTCAGGTTAGTTATTTGAGCCATTTTCACCATTGTTAAATCTTCACAAGTTGCTTTTGTTTGCCTCATGAAAGTTCAATATGGATAAACACAAAAATTCTTTGTGGTAACAGGTAAAGATTATAATAGTTTGTCTGTATAGGGAACACGATTACCTGAGCAAAGTCAGACGACCCAACATTAAGCTGTGAAAGCTCTACACTTCTTTAGAGGGCAGAGGTAAAAAGAGTTTGGGGGATGAATAGACTTGTACTTTGACGATAAAATTTGATTCTTTTCAAGTTGAAGATGAGTTTTTGAATATATGGAAAGTGGATAGAAAATAGTTTCTTACCCTTCCAAAACTTTACTCAGCCTCTCATCTACATATATTGGGATTGTTTCAGTTGCAAGGGACAGAAAACTCAGCCTGAATTGGCTTAAGTAGAAAAAGGCTTCAGGAACAGCTTGATCAAGGGCCAGGTGGTATCACCGCCTGGTTTTTATCTTTTTATCTTGCAGTTGCTTCCTACTTTGTTGTCTCCATTTTCCCCATTTGTGGCAAAATGGTTGTAGAATGCTCTTCCTGAATCTTCTCAGTCTTCAGACTTACTGTGATTGAACATACGGTGATTGCCCCCATACCTGATTCTGTGACTAGAGAAATGTGGTGGGCTGATTGGCTGACACTTGGGTGGCACACTCCACCCCTGGTATTGGGGTTGGAGCTCTCCCCAGACCACATGAACTGGGGAGGTGGGTCATTTACCAAATGAATAGCGGGGTTTTGCTAGAATAGAAGGAGGAATGCTAAGGTGGCATATAATAACCATAATAATAACCATAGTAGGTTCATAGGAAGGAAAAGCAATTATTAATGTCTTTGCTGCTCTTTCTACCTATTATCATGTGCCCTGAGTTGAAAAGTAACAATTTGAATGGCTGTTACTTTAATACACACCCCCACAATTAACTTTGTATTATTTCGTTATAAGGGCTAGGATTCTCACCAGCTCCTCCTGGCCCATAGTAAATTCTTTATTGGTTTTAAATTTAAGAAACTTGAAATTGATATCTCTTAATATGTGTCTGTGTTTTGCTCTAAGTACTAGTCTTTAATAAAGATGTTTAATAAAAACTGATTTTGATCATATCTTCCCTACAGAGTGCAGGCTGCTCTATACTTTAGGATCTCAGTATTTGTGTTTTGTTTTGCTTTTTTTTGGTAAAATTTATTTTTATTAATTAATTTTTTTTCAGGATTTGTTGATGAACATATAGTTTCCTCACGTCTGACTAATAAATGTGATGGAAAACCCCTCCCCACCCCAAGCTGGGTTTTCTCGCTAAGAAGACCTCAGTTTTAAGACTGCTCTTTTCTTGGCTTTGCAGAAATGCTCTGGAGACTCCAGGTTATATTGAAAACTGGTTAGGCTGAGCTTTTCTCACCTTTTCTCACCCTGTGGCAATTAAGTGACTGGCAGAGAATCGAGTGACGACCTTGTTGTCCTTGATTGTCCCTCACGAGGGCATTATAACAACTGCCTTCTCCTTATGGTCCCCAGGTCGAGTTCGAATGGCTGAGACAGTATTGGTTTCAAGGCAATCGATACAGAAAATGCACTGATTGGTGGTGTCAACCCATGACTCAACTGGAAGGACTGTGGAAGAAGATGGAAGGCGTGGTAAGTACATCAGGTCCGGGACCATATTTTCTGGGATGCTCTGCTCTGTAACTCCTCTGCTGCCTAATTTGCATAGGCAAATACATAATTCATTATTCTAAACTATTGAGTCAGGTAACTCTTGGTAAGGAACAGCCCCAATTTTGTCTGTACAAGCTCAGTTTAGTTCAGTGAGCGTTTTATCGAGTATTTCCAACATACAAGGCACCATGTTGGACACATGCTAGGAAGTGACGTGGAGGGAACAATAGTGCAGCAAGAAGATTTAAAATTCATTTGCCTTTTCAGACTCACCAGGCACCGTTCTAAGGGTTTTCCCCGTATTAACTTCTGAAATTCATACAATAGCCCTACGAAGTGTAGAAACTCTATATAAGAGTCTTAATTTATAGATGTGAAAACTGAGACATTGAGAAATTAAGTGCCTCGCCCAAGGTCAGAGAGTAAGTGGCTGAGCAAGATGGAGACCCAGGCAGTCTGGCTGTATGGCTTGTGCTCTTAACCACTACATTCAGTTTAACAAGGAGAGAGACGTGAATGTAGCCAGGTGTTACATTAGCTAAAATGAAAGCCTGTAATAGAGATTAAAAAAAAAAAAAAAATCACGGTCCAGAGGAGGGAGTATTAAATTCAGAGCACTGGACCCGGACTTTTGTGAAACAATAGATGTGGCTTTTGGGGACTTTGGATGGGGAGGAGTAGGGTCAGATAGGGCATTTGGAGAGGAACATCAGGCTCCAGGAAGTGCACTAACAAGATGGCAAGTGGGGAAGGACAGCCTGCCCTGGAGCAAGGTGTCAGGGGATGTAGTCGGAAGTGTAGCTGGAAGGAGAGTTGAGGCCACTTGCAAGTTTTGAATTGTCTTAATTTAAATAATAGTAATAGCAGACTCTTATGTGATACTTATGAAGTACCAGGCACTATTCCGAATGTTTTATATATAACTTATTTAACTTTTATGACAACCCCATGAAGTAGGTATAATGGTTCTCTATTTCATAAACCAGGAGACTGAACCACAAAAGGTTTACATAACTTCCTCACGATCATACAGCCCCTGAAGTGGGGGGACCTGGGATTTGAGCTCAGGAAGGCTGGCTCCAGAGTCAAGCCCTTCACTGCCTCACTGTCCTGCCTCCAACCCGTCGACTTGGGAACGTAGTGGAAAAGTGATAAAAGCCTGCCCAACTCTAGGTAGTACCACTGCACAGACTTGGAAATGTACTGGAAACAGTGAACTGGTCTGCAAAAATGTGTAGCTGCAAAAATGTGTATTTTATAATAATGAAAATATCAAGTCATAACCCTGAAGCGGTCTTAGTTTGAAAGTCTATGTCAGAATCCGGAAGTCCTTGCTTTCCAGACATCTCCTCAGATCTTTAAATGATGCCTTTTCATGGATATATGTCTGAGGAAGGAATGTTATAATCCTCCTTTTATTGTACTAACAGTATCACAAAAATGGATTCCTCCAAAGACCTGAGTCTCAGTGTAAAACTGAGCATTGTAAAACTGAGTTGGAGGTAATGAAAAGTCCATGCCTTAATCTCCTTAGTTAGTTCTGTTCCTAAAATTAGGCTGTGTGGTGTATGCTTCATTTTTATGGGATGTATATATAAAGGCAGCTTCAGTTTCAGGGAATTTTTTACTGTGTTATTCTGGTTTTGTCCATTTACATATGAGTTAGAAGAACCTCTTTATTTGCCAGACTTTGACTCTTAAGACATCAGGTTGACTTTGGGATTGTAATTTGACAACTCCGCAGATTAGAACATTTGAATTGGCAAATAAATAAGAAAGGAACTCATTGATTTTGTTAAAAAAAAAAATTCTTTGCATTTCTTTTTGTTCAAGGTTTTGTTTTGTTTTTTTCTTCTTCTAAAGAGTAGTCTTTGGTGTTGGGAACTTACTGATTACATTCATTATGAATTCATTTAAAAGCTTTAGTTATAATTTTTTTTTTTTTAATCGGGCCATGGCACATTAGTTAGATGGAATATCTTCTGTTTACTTTATGACTCTTGTGCAAAAAATACCAAGAAGAAGAGCAATCTTCGGAGGGCTCCAGAGCGAGTTTCCTTGCAGTTGGTGGGGCATTACTGAGTGTTCCCAGTGAAATCAATGGCCCCAGTGTCTCTCCTCAGCCAGCCTCAGGGTGATCATTATCAGCTGAGTGAAGGTTTGGGCCAAGATAAAAGGGATGATACTTCCAAATTAAATCTAAGCATGGCTTCAAGCCTCTTTAAATGACCTTTAACAAATTCATAATAATTTATTTTTGCTATTGGGAGAGACAGAAGATAAGGATCATTGGGGAAGTAAAGTCTATGGTTCTGGGGCTCTGTTAGTGCAGTGCCATCTGGTATTTGTGTACTGGGGGGCGGAGCTGGTGCTGGGCGCCTAGAATTCCTGCTTTGCACCAGCCCGCCTCCCATGTTCGCAGTTGCAAGCAGTAGGGGGCAGTGTTGAGCCACCAGTTTGAGGCCTCAAGATGCTGGCCTTTCAGGAAAATGCATACAAATGTACCATTAACTGTCAAGAATTATCCCTGTTGCTTCAAGTTAGCTGTAATCTCCAAGATTCCCTAACACAGGAAATCAGTTGTGGGTTAACAAATTCAACAGCAATTTAACATAAAAAGTGCACATTTGGGTTCTGTAGAATTAGACTAATCTGAACAGCATTTCTGAACATACTCACTTTGCTTCCAGGGAATATATTACTCAAAATTATTATCCTTTTAGACAAATGATTCTTCTTTATCTCTGTGCTTTTATTTTTTTAATTGTAAAATCATGTGTGTGTTATGGAAACACTTCTGTAATTAACGTATCTTGTCTGTTCTGCACCATAGTATCGATCTCTTTTGGTGAAAACAAAACAAAACAAAAAAACCTCAGGCAATATGTACATTACTTTTCACCTTTTGCTTATGAGTAAAGCAACCTCTGACGGCCCTTGTACCAGGGAAGAGACTGGTGTTGTGATTTCTCTCTGTCTCGGTGTTCTTTTTCTTTTTCCACCACTTTGTGGTTGGAAGGTGTAGTCTCAGGTTGGATACAGAAGAATGGAAAATGAGCTTTGCAATCGCATTTCTTCCCTTAATGGTAATTGCTTCTTCACATGTCATAACCATATTTCAGAACGTTTAGTCCACTGTGTCTAAAACTCCCCTAGCCTCTACTTCCCATTCTCTGTTCCAGCAAGCACTGTTTTTAACACAGTTTATTCTCGCCACTTCTCCCCCCCACCCCCAGGATAGTTTTACTCTGTGCTTGCTCTTATATGTAAATGTTAAACCTTATATTTGAATGACATTCTGATAAAATACCACATTTTCCCTGAATATTACCTCATGAATTTATGAGCCATTAACCCCAAAGCAGCACAACCCTTTCGTATAACCTAAGAATTTAGCCTTGCCTTTTCTTCTCATCTTTGCTCCCTGTTCAGGATGGTCTTATTATAACCCTGGAACGCTATTCAGATATTTGTATTTTATTTTATTTTCTTAAACCAACCCACCACCTCACAACCAAGATTACTGTATTATGAGGCGACTCTTCAGGATAAGAGAGAGTTACCATTTGAAAGAAACTGTACAAGCTTTGCTTTCTGGGTAAAGAGAAATATGAAAAGCCGAAGTCTCCTGTGAGGTGAGGAAGTCTTGCTGTAGCCAGAGATTCAATGGATAGGCCATTTGTCTCTCAGGGTCTGGTATCGCACTTTGCAAAACTGACATTTATTTTACCTATAAAAATGTTTTAACACCATCAAATTCACAACGATACGAGAAAGAATGCTAGGTGTGATGTCCTCTAAATTGATGACATTTATTCATTTCCCTTTGGCCTTAAAAAACAAAAGGTTAATTTAGTATAATCCAATGGAAATATTCTAGAATAATTTCCAGAGTAAACATTTTCAGAAGTACTGATGATTGATATACTGGAGAGAAATTTCTTCATGCTTTTTCTTTTCTTTTCTTTTCTTTTTAGTGCTTCTTTCGTTTAGGAGAGAAGAGTAGAATCCTGATCGTTTTGAATGTTTTGCATTTCCTGTCTTGACAGTTCTTCGTGCTGGGATAGCAGTGTGTTTATATGGCAGTTGGCCTTTCTAACCTTTATTGACTTTAGTGGGAAGGAGCCAAGACTGGAGCATTTTAATGTATCCGTTTTGAAACACTGTAAAACACAATATATAATTATGTTGGGTAAGCTATAGGCTGCATTAAATTCTACCCATTTATGTTAAAATTTGGCACAGGAGAGCAGAGAGACCTGGAAAACGAGTAGGTGTTTTATTTAATTCTGTTACCAGTTTCTTGTTGTTAAAAGTTTTAAGAGAGAAAGGTACTTACAAATGTAAAGGTTGTCCTTTACAAGTTTGTTATAATAGTTTAATTTTGAGATGAGTCATAGGTTTTTCCTTGTCATTTTGGCCTGTGTCAATCATCTGGGAGAGCTCATGCCAGGAGCCTGTCCACGGCTGTCTGGTGGAGCCTTTCCTGGTATAGCTTACACAGTCCTGGGCAGTGACTGAGCCGAGGAGCAGTTTGTTTGTTTTTGGAGAGATTAATGAAGCTCTCATCACAATGCTTTAGATTAAATTCTTTGTAGCTGAACAGAGGAACAAGGCTGCTTTTTCGTACACTGAAATATACACTGGGTATCCCAGTATTGGCTATTCTATTACAGTTCAATTAGCTAAGTTCATTTTAAGCTTTCTTCTAAGATTAAAGATTTTGGGGGGTAGGAGGAATAATAAAATTAAAATTACATATTAATTTTCTGCCCATGTTAATAGTGAAGTTACCAACTCATATTCATATACGTCTGTGTAAATATATGTGTGTGTATATATATAAATATCTCCCCTTTTAGTGTTAATGTATATACTGAATTATATTTGCAAACATAATCCTTGCTTCCATTTTTCAGAAGTAGCATCACTGATAAAGGAGCAGAAGATATTATAGTAATTTAGGATTTGGTGTGAGATGTCTGGTGGTTTTAAATTAAAATTTAAGTTCCCTTCTCCCTTTTCTGACTGGTGCAGTGCTGAGTGGCTCAGGATAAGCACAGATTGGAGGCAGGTTAACAGTCACAAGTATCCAATAATTCAAATTATGTACACAGACACTGAGTTTGGGGACCTCTATATTTAACTTTGGAAATTTGGAGGAAAAAAAAGAAAAAAATGTCACTTTTCAGCTACAGTGGCTAAAAATCCTGGGCTCACCTTTTTTGTTATCTTAAACGTGTTCACTGAAGGTTGCTGCTTTCCACCCTCCTCCCTCCCCAGCCCCCCACCGCTGTTCCCCACAGCGCATCGTTCTATTAAGAGTAAAATATCTGAGGGGAAATTGTATGTGTAATTTAGCAATGAATTTCTAACAGGTTTTGATTCCTTCTTTGATTGCCTTCTGGATTTCTCTCAGAGTTTTCCAGTTTTTCCCTTAGTTGCTGCAGACTTAGTAATGAATTAAAAAAAAAAAAAAAGCATTGTGTATCCTGTCTTTTTGGGGAAAAAAATTTACAATTCCAAGAGAATTCAGGCTTAAGCTTGAGAAACAGAATGTGCATCGAAAGCACAAAGGACTGTGTTTATGATTCTCTTTGAAGTGTTTTTGCAACTGGATAAGGAAAATTTTAGAAACCGTCTGATAGTGTTCAGGGTAAATACTTAAACCCCTTTAGAGAATTTCACACACAGATACTGTGCAGCAGAAAAAAGGGATACTTATGTTTCTTAAAGCTGCTACAGCCTACAGCTTTGTACTTAAAGACAGAGGTGTTGAATAGAATTCTACTGAGGATACATCCAGTGACAATATCTCCGGGAATATCAGAGCAAACCAGTGGGTAGGACTTTCTGTTTTTAACCCTTACTTGTGCTGTATGGGAGTTGAGCGTTATTGGTACCAAGCACTAGGATGTGCCTGTTACATCCCAGGAATGTGAAGAGGATCGTTCAGGTGCCTCTGCTCTGCACACAAGAGGAACAAGGCTAAAGAAGCCGAAAACAGCGAGACAGAGTGACGGAAGCTGGGAAACTCCCAAGTACGAGCCTTGCCATCTCTCTTAACTCTTGTTAGCACACGCAGAGAAAACCTGGAATAAACAGCCACAGTTTCTCTTTTAGCCTCGATTCCATAGGCTTTAGCTACATTTTGCTAGCCTTTGTTAAATGCACATGCACACACACACGTGCGCACACGCACACACAGGCACACGTGCACGTTTCACACATGTTCTGTTTTCTTTTCAAATAGACAGATTTGGTTGTTTTAAGTAATTGTAACCACGCCAGATTTCAGATTGATGCAGAGGTGTGAAGATCCTGCTTCTTTCCCCTGGGGGGGTGCTCTTGCAGCCTTGGCTGCTGGCATATCTTTTGGATTCCTTTGACTAGCCAACCATCATAGCATTTCAGATATGAATCAGAACTCTGGGTGCCAGATTGGGGTGTCAGTAATTTCCATTTTTTCCTGGAAAAGTTACAGCCCCAAACAATTCTATACCTTATTTCTTCTAGTTCTTTTGGAGGGTGGGTGGCTGAGGTGGGGAGTAGGGCATTAAATTCAGCTCTAGTCTGTTGTTTATCTTATTAGAAAGACTTTTGAAATATTCTAGAAGAGTCTCTGTTTAGAAGAATGAAGTTATGTTAGAAAAAAATCGGCAGGCCTACAGTTTTGAAAGAAAAACAAGATCTCCACAGGATGTATGCTAGTTGTTGGGAACATTATCAAGATTATAGGATCTTTTTTCCCCCAAGTTGGTTAATGAATGGTCCCTAAAACTGTTACCTTCTGAAGAAAATTGTTACGATGATCAAATGAAAAAGTATATAACATATAAAATACTGTACACACACAGGCATCAGCACTGGTGATTTTATTTTATTTATTTTATTTTTTTTTAAGATTTTTTTTTATTTGTTTGACAGAGAGAGACACAGTGAGAGAGGGAACACAAGCAGGGGGTGCAGGAGAGGGAGAAGAAGGCTTCCGCTGAGCAGGGAGCCCGATGCGGGGCTCAATCCCAGGACCCTGGGATCATGACCTGGGCCGAAGGCAGATGCTTAACGACTGAGCCACGCAGGTGCCCCGATTTTATTTTATTTTTTTAAGGATCTTATTTATTAGAGAGAGAGAGAGAGAGAGCACGAGCAGGGGGAGGGGCAGAGAGAGAGGGAGAAACAAACTCCCTGCTGAGCGTGGAGCCCAACGTGGGGCTCCATCCCAGGATCCTAATAAGATCATGACCTGAGCCGAAGGCAGACGCTTAACCGACTGAGCCACCATGCGCCCCACCACCAGTGATTTTAAAAGGAAGTGTCGACAGTCCTCAGTTTAGGAGCCCTTACTTAGAGGTCATTTGACTAAGTCCCCCTTAGTGACAGCGTCTCTCCCCTTTTCTCATCTCCCTTCCTCCAGAACTGGGGTCAGTCCTGGAGCTAGAGGGACTCAATGAATTGGAGCCCATTGCTACTCTCGTAATGTTTCTACCCCACTGTGGGCTAAATACTTTGGGAAGCTGGGCTGGGAATCTCTCCATATTTTGCAAAAATGTCTCTATGGAGAAATGTGCTCCCAGTGCCAAAATCTGACTTACCAGAGAGCTCTGGGAACACATTAAGTCGGCCCTTCCGTGCATTAAGGGTAACAACCATGATCCTGCTCTCTTTTCATTGACATCTGCAAAAGAATGACCTTTTTTTAAACTAAGGGAAACTTGATATGTTGCCTTTTCAGTATTCCTGAAAGTATCTCTGTGATCATTTGTAGATGATGTTTTTAACACCATCTTTTCCCCTAACATGTAAATTATGATTGACTTTTTTTTGTATTTCCTCTATGTGACCTCAGCCCATCTGGAACCACCTGTGACGATCTCATTTGTAAATTTTTCCTTGATGTGTATAAAAATCTCAGATAACTTCCAACTTGTTTTTGATTGATTGACAAAATTAGCCTTCAAATAAAAATCTGGAGTACTATGGCAATACTCAAAATTAATTTCTACTGTTTCAGACATATCTGCTTTGGTCATGAAGACTTGGAACAGGTGGTAGCTTGATAGTGTATATCCCTTTACTTAAATATTATTAATTTAAATGAGCAATTATGAAATACCCAGAATAATGCATCAGATCTTTAACAGATGTTGGGGGATCAAGAGGGCTTGTATTTTATTTAACGTCATATACTTTTCATGCAGTTAATAGTGAATTTTTTAACGGATGGAAGTGGTGGGATATTCCAGTGCCTGTAATAAATTATCTATTATCTGGGTACTGGGGTCTTGATGTCTTGGAGACCTGAATAGTGGTTGGGCAAGGTGGACCGTGTTTATTAGCTATTTAGTCATAATATCTCAAATGTAACATATCTCAAACCAAACTCTTGATTCCTATAATCTCCAGGTCTTTCTCCCAGGATCACACAGTTCAATAATTTGCACTGTCCAGTTACTCAACCTGTAACCTTGGAGTTCTCTTGATTTATCTCTTGATTCATCGGTGAATCCTGTTAATTCTGTTTTCAAAATATTCATGATCTGGCCACCCTTCACCACCCTCTGTGCTACCACTTTCGTAAGAACCACCATCATTTGTCCAAATAGCCTCCCTGCTTCTACCACCCTGCGTCCATCCCTGTGAGAGTGTTTCTTTATTTTTTTAAAAGATTTTATGTATTTATTTGTCAGAGAGAGAGAGAGAGAGAGAGTGCACGCACAAGCGGGGAGAGCGGCAGGCAAAGGGAGAAGCAGACTCCCCGCTGAGCAGGGAGCCCAATGTGGGACTCGATCCCAGGACCCTGGGATCAGGACCTGAGCTGAAGGCAGATACTTAACCGACTGAGCCACCCAGGCATCCCTAGAGAGTGTTCCTTTAAAATATAAGTCTGGTATTTCACTCCCCAGCCCAAACTTACCAACACGTGCAGACATCCCTCTTCCTCTCAACGAGCCTAGAGCACTACAGGGTCTGTCCGCCCTTCCCCCAGAACATTATTTCTCCTCCCTCCCAGCCCCCCACTCACCCTCCTACTGTCTTTAGAACATGCCCAGCCTCCTCCTGCATCATGGCCTTTGCATTTGTTGTCACCGCCATCTAGAATATTCTTCCCTCTGTTAATTTGCATGACTCACTCCCTCACCTCATTCAGGTCTCTCTGCTCATGTCACTCCTTGAAGAGTTTCTTATGATAGAGAGTACCTTATCCTGTTCCACTTTGCTTCCTATTGCTCTCCACCATCTGCCATGATCCTCATTTATTGTCTGCCTCTACCTAATATCCCTGTGAGAGCCGGACTTTGTCTCCTTCATTGTGATTTCCCTAGCTCCTCGAACAGTAGGTACCTGACACTTGTTGAAGAAACAAATCGATGTGAGGTCAGCGTTCCGGTCCAGCCATTTCCTCCCACCCATGTTAAACAGCATGGCCTTTAATAAATTCTTTTTAACTCTGTACATTTCCCTAAAATGTCAGGTCCTGCTTAGCAGGAATATTGTGGGGTTAGTTTCATTTTTAAACAAATGTAACCCCCCCAAACAATACCCCCAAACACCTTTAACATTTAAAAAATTAATAATATCGAAAGCACAGAGGATGCCTGAGAAGGTCCTAGTTTTATGCCTTTGGCATTTACTCTGAGAAGATTGAGCAGTCACTGGCAAACAACTTATGCAAATATGAAAAAAATTTTTTAAATGGGAGGCGTAAGTAGCTTATTAGCAGCCGTGCTGCTAAAAGTTAGAATCGTGGTGTTTCGTCTCATCTATTGGCATTATTTGTATTTTAGATTTTCCTGTTCTTGGAAAACTTAATAGAGTAAAATTGTCAAAAAATTAAATGAGTTCCCTAACAAAGCTTGGACTTTTTATTACTAATTTCCGAAAGTTATATAGGGAAAGCAGTGTATACTGGACAGGTTTTGGGCACAGAACTAGGGAAATCTCTGAGGAGTAAACTGACTTCCGCTAGACAAGCTGAAAACTGATTAAAATATTTATCATCCTTTGGGTATGCAATAGCTTTTGATGATGGAAGGCATATTAATATTCATCTTTGCTGCTTGTCTACACTTCAGACAGATCCTCAGAAAGGATGTTCAGATGACCAGTTTTCTTTCCTCACCAGGAGTCCTTGAGCCCCAGTACAGCTTGGAACCAAGAAATGCCTTGTGATGTGATTGAGCTTTTCCTCTGGGGGCTGGGGCTGGGGGAATACAAACCAGGAGAGACCTCTGGGCTGGAAAGCTTTAAAGGATTACTGCTTTCTCACAGGAAGTCTTTTGCTAGAACAAAGGGAAAAGTTTGGTTGTAATTTTACAAGCAGCAGAACTGCTACTGCTGAGTTGAGTCCATGAGGCAGCCCTGGCTCCTTGAGTGAAGTGGTGGGGGATCCAGGCCTTACCAAGGGTTTCAATGTGCATGCCACTGGAGGCTGAAGATTCCTCACTCCTTTCCCCTACGTTTGTTAAGGAAGAAGGAGAGAAATCAGTGGTGTTGGCTGCTGACCCCAAGGTCTTCTGACTGGTTGTTCTGGAATGTTCCATCTCTCTTTGTCTTGAGACAGAGTGAATATATATGGGATCCTCCTAGCCAGGCATAAGGAGCACAAGGTGGCCTGCTGGGGTTCTCAGGATCTATCTCTAAAATGTTTTTTTTCCTTTGTTGGGAAAAAGAATCTGGCTCAGTTAGTTCAGTTAGCTAGGTAGTGTTGTTTTCTGTCTAGATTGGAATAGTCTTGATTACATTTCAAGGGGGAGGGGGCAGCAAATAAGGGCTCTGAAAGAAACTGACCTCCTCACTGAGTGGTCTGCAAAGCCTGGAAATTGATAGAATAGTCTCATAAAAAAGGCTGTTGTGTTAAGACCCTTAGTTTCTGTCTTTTAAATCTGGAACATTAACACCTTTTGCGTTTTCTTTTTTGTTATTCCACACTGAGATCTTTTGATGGAATGTACCTTAAAAAAAATTGGGACCGTAATGATATTTGCAACCTATTTTAATAGAGTGGCATCAAAAAAGAAATATTCATTCTTCATTCTAGTCATTTCCTCATTCATCTGCTTCACTTTGTGCAGATAAGTGTGAAGTTCTACAAAAAGCCAGGCCTTCTGTCTCCCAGGTTGATAAGGCACAAGGCAGTAAGTAATTCAGAGGAAGAAAAATCAAAGGGGAGAGTGGATTCTGACATAGGCCTTTGGGAATACAGAGGATTTTGATAGATGGCAATGGGTGGAGGATATTCAGAGATGCTAGAAGCAGAGACATCATGGTGGGAAAACACAAAATCTGCTCACAAACTTGATTAGACTGGATGGAGTGTGGTTTGTGTGAGTCCAGTAGTGAGAGATAAGATTAGGGAGATTAGCAAGGAGCCTTTTCTAATGCATTTCTTTGCAAGGTACAGTGCTTTCACCCCTTAATGACTGCCTTCCTCAAACAGTCATGGAAAGCCAAGTGCTAATCATGGGCAGCTAAAAAGAAAATGAAATCTATCCTATGATCTTGCATTGGCAAAGGGCAAAGCGTCAAAATTCTATTATTTGTCCAAATTTCAAGACCTATCTGCATCCCGAATACGGCAAATAAGCAACATTGTCCATTTGCGGAAGGAACTACAAACGAGTTGATGTATTTTCCTGCCAAGGTCTTTTTTTTTCCCTCACAAATTGAGTGTCAGCCTCATAATTTTGAATTTCGGTCAGAGGCAGGTCTTCCCCTGGGTGAGCCATTTCTGATTCTCTTCCTCTTTAGGTCTCTCTCATTTTATTTTACTTTTTTGATATGGGAATTGAGGTCTGGAGGAGGCGACATCTCCACCCCCTCTTGGAGAGGCGACAGTTTTGAGGACTTAAGTACTTGCATAAAAGTCTTTTGAAATACAGCCAACGTGTCATTCATGAGTTATTTGATTGGGTTCAGGATAGCGGGTGTGGTAATCTGTCATTTCCACTGCTGAAATCGAGTGGTTTCTTTCCCACGCAGAAGCCCCCCCTTCCTTTGGCTGATAGCTCCCCATTCGTGCTTGGACACCCCATGCTGCCCTGTGTTTGCTGGCACGTTTTGGCTTGTCAGTCATACCACTTCAAAGACTGAGTCCCCGTTCACAGTGTAAATGGTGGTGGTTCACTCTGGGCTCTCCCACCTTGATGGATCAATTTCTGCTAGACTCGCCTTCTTTCCCTCTTATGTGATGTTGTGATTTCCCAGTGACGGGTTTTATTACTTTTTAAGGCACGAGGCGTTAATTCTTGAGTGACTGATAACTCTGTGACTTTGTTCTTCAGACGGGGCTTCTGCGGGATTATCTCAGCTTTGATTCTGCTCAGGAATCTAAGGTCTGAAGCGAATTTAGAGGCCCCCGTCTCTCCGTACATATTGGTGAGATGAAGAAACGAAACTATGGGACTGCTGTTTCATTTTACTAGAGAGCCTTCTGAAAGCCACACGCAAGTGACGCTTCCCCTAGAGAACCCAATGGGCTTCGTGCTTTTTAAAATGCTATCTTCTTGATATCTCTTGGTGTCTCTTTCTTCCTCACAATGCCAAAAGAAACCGGTAGCAGCGATTTGTCATCACTTCATTTCTTTCAAGGCCTGGAACCTTTGCCCCATGCTCTTTATGTACCGACTCTACTGGGGTGCTCACACTGCAAGGCTTGGGCAAGAGGCCCAGCTGCCGTGGAATCTTGCAGTGTCAGAGAGCATCTTGCAGAGCCGAGAGACGAGCATCCCTTTCTCTTCCTTTTGGAAAAGGAAGGGCCCAGAAGGTACAGAGGCCTGTCTGGGGACAACAGAGCCAAATGCTAGTGGACCTAGAGCCCAGATTTCCCCATTCCCAGTTGAGCGTTGGCCACCGTTCCCATGTCTCCCAGTGGCTGTGCCTTCTCTTCTCTACCAACTTTCAACTGGATGCAAGTAGCAGAATATAATGACATGAATGTCGCTCTGGACCCTTCTCTCCGCCCTGTATTCGGGCCCGGCAGATCAAAATTTGGCTCTTTCCTGTCGAGGTGGACATACTGTTTTTGCCTGGCCAGCATCTGTTTTTCCTTCTCTAACAGCATCTGGATGTTGCCTCGTGGACCCACTTCCTACGGTGTCTCCAGGTCGAGAGGTGCATTGACTTAGTCTGGCTACCTCATGAGCATGTGGTGAGCTGTCTCAGGACTGTTTGCTGATGCCTGTACATGGTGCAGAATTCGACAAGTACAGAATTCTAGCATGTGAATAGTGCAAAGTCAGTCTTTCTCCCCACTCCTTCCCCCAGCCACCCTTTTCCCTTCCCTGGAGCCCAGCACCCTTCACAATGTGTTCTGTACCTTTCCAGAGACGTTCTATATACTGACAAACCTTTATGTGTTGTTTCTCAAATGAATAACGCTCTGCTCAGAGGTCTTTCCATATTTGTACATTCTTTTAAACGACTGCCTGGTTTTTCATTGTGCGGTTTCATAATTTAACCAGTCCCCTACTGTCTTCAGTCTTCTGCTTTCACTAATAATGTTGAAATGAATATTGTGATACATAAGGTTTTCACGTATACCATCTGTGGTAGTATCCAATAGCAGAACTGCTGGATCAAAGGATATGTGTATTTTTAGTTTGAAGAGGGACAGTCAAATTGCCTTCCATAGAGTTTGGGGCAGAGTTTGTGCGTGCGTGTATGTGTGTGCACGTGCGCGCATGCACGCATGTTTATGTATATGGGTATATGTATATATGTGTAGAGTTTATGTGATATAGGGCTTGTTTTCTCTACTTCCTCACCAATGCAGTATATTAACAGACATTTTGCAACTGTGACTGGTGAAGACTGGTGTCTTGCAGTTTTCATTTGCATTTCTCTCCTTCTTGCTTTGCAGATGAGGAGACTAAGTCTCAGAGAGATTAAGTGACTTTGCCAAGGTCACAGAAGCAGTGAGTGACAGAGCTGGGGTTTGTGTTAGCAGAGGCAGTCTGGCTCCAGAGTTTGCTCCCTTAATCACCAGAATCTAAGCAAAAGCTCCATTCTGTTACTTGCAACCAAAGACTTCTGATTGAAGTAGAGGTTCTCTAGCAAGGAGCGCTCAGATTTCCTTGGCAGGTCAATGTGGGCAGGTTGTTCTCTTTCACCAGGGAGTTGTGTGCCAAGTCAGCTGAATCAGGCCAGGTGATCTGAGCCATTGCCATGACATCCAGGGACATTAATCACATGGTGGAACTACGTTCCACACGGGGAGTACGTGGCCCTCTACCCTGCCGAGTCTACGGGCTCTGTGCTTTAGCTGTTTGTGTCATGATTTACTGTGATTTCCTGTGTCATGATTTACACCTGATTTACTGTGTAAAGTTAAGTTCTCATTGGATTCTATTCAGGACTGAGTTTCTGTTGTATTGCGATATACTGAGCCTCCTTGGCCTCTCCGGCTTGGTTTCATTCTTGCTCTACCTGTAAGTCTTTGGCGGGTCATTTCAACAGTGCCCCTTCTCTGTTCAGGGCCTTTTCCTGCTTGGCTCCAGAAATGTGGGTCGAAGCCTTTAGCCTAGAAGGGTTTGGAGAAGACTGAGATTATTTGGGGAGTGGTGGGAATTCTGTTTTCAGGTAAGGGCGAGGACGAAAAGAAGTCTCAGGAGGGGTGGAGAAGTTTCCTCTGACCCCCTCAGTAAAGCATGTTGGTAGACTGTGATTCTCAGGAGCTGGGTGGGGGCCCCTCAACCACTCTAGATCCCTGCTGGGTCTCATCTCTTGCTGTGTTGTGAAGTCAGCTTCTGTCGCTGGCTGTGTCACCAAGTCATTTCAGTTTGAGCCTCTATCACCTTTGAAGTCCACAAGCTTAGGTATTTTTGGGTTAAGAGGTTGAGCTCTCAAGTGAGTCAGGCTAGGGTTCAAGCCCTGGCTCTGTCCCTTAGCTGTGTATGCTCCTGGGCGGTCACTCCGGGAATCTCAGTATCTCCATCTGTAAAATGGGGTTAATGGAAGTGCCTCCCTTAGGGGATCATTGTGAGATTTGCCCAAGGTGATACATGCGGCATTTTGCACATTGCCTGGCATATTTTTAGCATTACTGATTTGAATCTATCCTCTGTTCATTCCTCCTGCCATCTGCTAATTCCCTGTCCCCTTACCGCTCACCCGATGCGTTCCTGTAGCTCTCTGAGACCCCCATCTCAGCTTACGTTGTGTTTGCACATAACCTGGACTCGCCATTCACGCCTCTATTCGAAAGTCATGTTGGAGAGGCTCTTTCTGTATCGTTTTACCCTGCTTTATTTTTCCTCAGAGCACTTACTAATGTCTGAATTTATGTCTTATATACATGTTTCTCTGTTTCCCCTGTGCTAGAATGTCAGCACCTTGCGGACAGGGACTTTGTCTTGTCTAACGGCTGTGTTCTCAGTGCTCAGAGTCGGAACCCAACATGTATTTGTTGGGCAGGCGGAGACACAGATGCTTTACAGGCACGGCTTCCTCGGAGGTGCCTCGTTTTATGCCCCCTGGTGCTCTGTACACGGTATTTGTTGATAGCCTGCTGTCCCTTCTTCTTGGTTTAATCCGTTTCACAAACTGCCTTGTTTAAAAATGTTCGGTAGGGCGCCTGGGTGGCTCAGTCGTTAAGCGTCTGCCTTCGGCTCAGGTCATGATCCCAGGGTTCTGGGATCAAGTCCCACATCGGGCTCCCTGCTCAGCAGGAAGCTTCTCCCTCTCCCACTCCTGCTGCTTGTGTTCCTGCTCTCGCTATCTCTGTCTCTGTCCAATAAATAAAATCTTAAAAAAAAAAAAATGTTCGGTAACTATCCATTACCGACTGCAGAAACCTTATCTTTTCAGCCTTCTCTGGAATATAATTTGTCTGCATTAGAGGCATTCAGCATTAGGATGTACGTAAGAGACCCTTATGCAACTTTTTAAAGACATGAGCACCGTCTCCAGGGACTTGGGTTCCATAACTAGAGCTTTCTTTTCTTTTCTTTTTATTTTTTATGTTATGTTAATCACCATACATTACATCGTTAGTTTTTGATGTAGTGTTCCATGATTCATTGTTTGCGTATAACACCCAGTGCTCCGTTCAATACGTGCCCTCTTTAATACCCATCACCAGGCTAACCCATCCCCCCACGCCGCTCCCCTCTAGAATCCTCAATTTGCTTCTCAGAGTCCGTAGTCTCTCACGGTTCGTCTCCCCCTCCGATTTCCCCCCCTTCATCCTTCCCCATTGCTATAGCTTTCTATCTTGGCTACACATTTGTATCATCCAGGATTCATTTTGTAAATATATCATGTGAGCTCCACCTCCAGTGATAAAGATTTAATTGGTCTAAGCTGTGGCTCCCAGTTGATTCCAAGGTATTGCCAAGTTGCTGTATGTTTGAAAAGCCTCACAGGTGAGTCTGACATGTGCTCAGGATTGAGAACTCCTTTTCAACAGGTATTTGATCTCTTAACCAAATTAGCTTGATTGTGTGGATGAATATATGAACATATTAGCAAATCATCAGTAAAGCTGTCTTACTTTAACTGGCACAAATGTACCTGCTATGTTTCCTAAATTCAGTGGAGGACTCAAGAGGGAAATAGCCACATTTATAATTCGTATATAAGGTGGAAAATGATGTTGATAGAAGATACAAACAGAACTATGAAAGTTTGGAAGATGTTGGTAGACGTAGGCATCTGGTTGGATGGGATCTCAGAAGGCTTTGTGATTGGCAGGGACTTTTGAGTTGGGTCTTCTAGAATGGGCAGAATTCTGGAAGGTGAAGATGGGGATGGGAAGAGATTCCTGTGGAGGGAACAGTATGTGTAGTGTAGAGGCAAAGACATGCAGGCTGTATTCAAGGCTCCTACAGTGGGGCTGGCAGTCCCCCAAAGCTAGGCTCCTTCTAGAGTTCTCTATCTCAGGAAGTGGTACCACCACCCACCTAGCTCTTCATGCCAGAAGTTGAGGAATCATCCTTGAAACTCCCCTCTTCCCATCCCACATAATCCAGTCTGAGAACTTTTATCTCTAAAATATCTCCTGAGGCTGTCCACTTCTGTTCATGTCTGCTCCTATGAGTCTAGTCCCAAGACACCACCCTCACGCCCTTGGGCCGTTGCAGTAGCTTGCTGTCTGGATTTCTGTATTCTTCACAGAGCAGCCCGGGCAATGTTTTCACATGCAGATCCAGTCATGCCCCCTCCCTGTGTAAACCCATTCGTGGGTTCCAATTACTGTTAGGATAAAGACTGCAGTATTTTATCCTTGGCCCACCTCTCCTGCCTTATGTCCCCGCCAGTCTCTTCACTGTCCATATTCCTTGCCATACTGGCATTTTCTCGATGAATCCAGCGCAGTTGCTACCTTCTTCAAGAACTTTGCACACGTTTCCTCTTCTTCGAATGTCCTTCCCACCAACGCATATATAGATATATAGATTATTTCTACTGATTTTTCAGATCTCACCTCAACTTGCCACTTCCTCAGAAAAGCCTCCCTTGCCCTGTCTGACTAGGTCAGTCCTTATGCTGTATTTCCTTATTATCCTTGCGAAAGCCATGTCCGGCTCACTGGCTGGAGGTGATAAAACTTGGGAGCACTTATCTGTCTCATGAAGATCCAGTGTTGCTAGAGACATTAAAATAGCTGAAGTGATTTTGGGTAGTTAATTTATGAATCTCATTAACCATCCCTTGACAGAGAATGGGGAATGGTTGATCACGTTGTAAAATAGAATGTGAATAGCCATGCTGTTTCTTTGTCTAAATGCCTCCCAATCATTGGACAAGCCAATTCCACAGTATCAATTTGAGTACTGTTATCTGCGGTAAGACAGCCCTCATCAGATTTTCCTTGTGGGAGGCAAGTCTAAGATGTATAACCATCCTATGGAAGCCTTACGATTCAGCCAGTGCCCTGTCTTAACAGGTTGTGAGCAGATGAGTGAATTAGTGAGGATGAGCTGCCTCGGGTGGAGCCCCATTACACCCCCTCTGATGCTGCTTTCCTAATTGCAGTGTCTCCAAACGTCATTCAGCTTAGCCTTCAAGAAAGGCCACGGTTCCCAGGGTGGTCATACTTTTTTTTCCCTTGCCAGATAGAGGCAACCCTGGGAACCATGGTCACCAGCCTCTTCCGGTCAGAAAGGTCAGGAGCCATCGTCCTTGTTACTGCCACATGCTTGTCTAGGCTGGGAGTCATGTGACAAATCAGGGACTCTCAACAGCTTGTATATTTTGGCACGCGGGAGCCCTGCAGAATCTGGACGGTGGTTTCAGAAGAGTCATTTAGATGCCATTCTCTCTCACTCTTCTTGTGTTGATGCCCAGAATCTCAATCCAGCTTGGAGGGACCAGGAAGTTTTCTGGCCCAGGGTCCCTTTGGCACATGCACAGGAACCCTCATGCTGACTGAGCTGGAATCTCCTGGTGAGAAGTGATTTGTTGTCCTGATTAGAATGTAAACACTTGCCGCAATTGAGTTTTGTCTCTTATGTGAGTTTTATTATAGCCTCTGTGTTTATAAACACGTCTCAGGCATGAGGGAGAAACATGATAACCTCTAAGCCCCCGAGAGCGGATCCATTGGTTTTCTGTATTGGCCTAAGTATCTAAGAATCCCACAGCCCTCTTGCTCTTACCAGCTGGCCTGGGATGGTGCCCAGATTGCCATTTTGTGATTGTTTCATCCCTCTTCTGTAGTAGAGTTCATGAAGTCTTTTGACAAAGTGCGTTTCATATTCCGCTGGCATCTAGTAGAGGCATGTGAAGTCCAGGTAAGGCTTCAGTCCAGTCCGACAAACAGTTACTGAAATTTTATTTTATTTTTTTAAAAGATTTCATGTGTCAAGGGTTGGAGAAAACCAAGAGTTGCTGTACTGGTGGAGCTTAACATGCCTGTAAGGAGATAGGCACACACATATGTAAGGCATGGTGTGGGATGTGGAACAAGAGGTAGAAACAAAATGTTGCAAGAGTGCCCTAGAGAATATAAGTCCGACAGAGAAACCTGGAGAAGCCTTCATGGAAGTGGAGGCGCCTTTTGTTGTTGTTGTTGTTGTTGTTATTGTTGTTGTTGTTGAGGTGCCTTGAAGAGTGAACTGACTTTCAGAAGTCAGAGTTTTCCCAGGTGAAGAAGAGGGACGGGTCCCATTTTAGGCAGGGCAAACAGTAGGCACAAGGACACGGTTCCAGAGAATACTAGGGCACGTTGGCAGAATGATATAATACCTTGTAACCCGCTGTGCTTCAGGTACCTGTTTGGGGTGAAATGGAAGAGGGGGGACAGGCACCTAGGAACCAGAGAACAAGTGGAGAGAGGAGAATGGGGTCAACTCAAGAAGGGTCTTGAATGATAGGCTTAGAAATTTGGCTTATAATCTGGAGCTCGTGGTGGAAGTTGCATAGGGAGGTGGGGGCAGTCAGACCCATTTCCAGAATTGTACCTGGTGGCACAAAGATCGTTGAGAGGAGAGGCTGGGGCCACAAAGACCTGTTAAAAATATTCTGAGGAGAAATAATGAGGTGCTGAGCTAGGGCAGTAACGAAGGGAAGAAAAGGGAGAGCTGAATTCCGGAGTTTGGTTTTTAAAGAGGGACATACAACTTCACCATCATTCGGAGGTTGCAGTTGAGAGATGAGGGAGAGTTCGCAGGCAGCTTCACAAGTAAATCTGGTCGTAGTTACTAGCTGGAGGATGATACCATTTACCAAGCTAAGGAACAGAAGAGGAGGAAGTTTGAGGGCGTATTGAGTTTGAAGAGTGAGTAGAGCATCTAAGAAGATCTGGAAATAGTGGTGTGGAGCTGGGTAGAGACGTCAGAGCCAAAGTGTAGATTTGGGAGTTGGATTTGGATCTTCGGGAGGCATTCCTTCTGGGCCGACCACGTGCTGGGCAGTGTTGTCCCCTGTGTGGATTTGTGCGGGAAGCACCTAACACATGGCCGTCATCTACAAGGGAGACATATTCTAAGAAGTCGGAGTGTGTGAGAGAGAATATAGGTTCGAGAGTAAAGCGCATGCAGGGCCGAGGGTGGGATGACCTCGGAGAAATACAGGAGAGCCAGGGAAACAACCCGAAATGTCAGTCAGAGAGGTTGGAAGAAAACCAGGAGTCGATGGTGGGACTGAGGGAAATTACTAGTGTCAAACCCCGAAGAGAAGTTGTAGAGTCAAGAATAACCCTCCTGGTGCATTCAGCATGGAAAGAATGTTGGTTGAATGGTAAGGGCAGAAGGACATGGTGGGAGAAGCTAGGTGAACCCATCTATACATTTCTGTGGTCTGAGCTGAGAGGAAGTTTTCAGAGCAATTTTGTCTGTCAGAGGTGTTTATGGGTCAACCTGAGGTGCTTGAGAAGAAGCACATTTTAGCCAGATGGGAGTATTGCAGTTAGCTTTCTCCTGACTTCCTCCAGAAATCGGCCTGCAGACATTCACTTGCCTGGTAGCTGACTCCAGAAAGGCTGACCTGAAGCTGTAAACATTTTAATTTGCAAAGCCATCGTTGTATTAAATCACAAATGGGAGGCAATTTAGCAATGCATCTCCAAAATTGCACTGGGCGCTGGCTGTGGTTTTGCAATTTATGTTGAAAACTAAAATTGAACTCTTGTGGCATAAAAACGGATTGTTGATTTGGTGATGAATTTGGCCTCTAAGGCCAGGGAAACTGTTAATGCTGTATATCAGTTATAAAGTTGTGGTAGTGGCGGTACAGCAAAATGAAAAATCAATATCGTAAGTACAGGATAGCTCTCTTAAAATCCAAGGTGTGTTTTGTTGCAAATTGCATGGAAGAAGCCGACCCCCAAAGGGACAGCCATACCTTCATTACTGCACAAGCATGCGTCTGTTGCGGAAAAGCCTAGGAAAATGGTTGGGCATTTTTTTATAGTGTCACTGGGGGTATGGGGAGAAGGAGCAAATCGTTGCAGTTTTGAGTAAAACCTCACTTAGAGTTATGTGTGTCCTCAGGCAACCTCAGGCCATAACCTCCAGAAAGGTTGTGTGGTCAGAAGCCAGGAGACCTGGGTGATACTTTAGCCTTTGCTGATCACCTGCTGGAGTTAGGTCTCTCCCCTCCCTCATGGGTTCTGTGCTTTCGCGTGTTAGCCCTGCAGAGATGCATTGGCGCCTTTCAGTGAAAAAGGAGTGTCTTCCGTCAGCATGATTGCGAATAAGACACCTAAGGGGTTTGTTTACGTTTTCCATTCCTAGAAGTAGGAATATACTTTTTTATTGAGCCTGCTGCATATAGAAGAGTGTGGGGTGGTGGATCCCTTTCTCGTTTTTTGCCTTTTGTTTTGGCAAAAGTGAATGATCTCTGCTTGCCATGGCAAAATAATTGCCCTCAACAGACTGCTGTGGGCGCATAGAATGTTGAGGGTAGACCCTTCTACAGGTAGGGGTGTTCAGGACCAGGAATGACTGGATGACGGGTTCGTTTTAATTGGCATTGGTACCGTGGTGAAAAGCAGGTATCTCAGAATCCAAGCAATGATTTATTCTGTGACCCTACCTGCCATTTTCCTAAATCGAGCTGGAATTACTTACGTATGATCCCTGATCCAGTTGAAATTTTGCTACCGACATCTCAGCCTAGTATATTATGAAGTTTTAGCTCTATAGGTCAAGTCTCACTTGGGTCCAGAAGGATCAGATCCAGCTTAAAAAAAGTATTGGTGGACAGCAAACAGTACCTCAAGTGGCCCTTTGAAACCGCTTCTGTTCTCCGTGACTTAGAATTAGTTGAGTGTTAGGGTTTGTGGTGGGCTGCCCTGGATGGATAGGCAGAGGTGGTGATTCATTTCTTTCTTTCCCATCTATTTTGCTTCTCCTCATTTCAACTCATGAAATGAGTTGTGTGGTCTTTTATGATAGAAAGATTATTGTAGCCATTTTTTAAGTCCCCTTTTTTGTGATCTCTCTTAGGAGCTGACTCTTTGCACAAGAAACACTTCTATCTTGTCAGAATGACAGTGATTACCCCACAGTTTGGATCATCTCCAGCAGCTTTGTTCCTTGAAAAACAAACTTGATTTGATGAATAAAAGTTTGGTGTATTTGATGAGTCAGAGGGCAGGAAAATGTCCTTGTCTCTGATGAGGCTCTTGCAGTCAGGCACATTGAACATCAGGGATAAAATAAACCTTCATCTCCGAAGGGAAAACCCTGGAGCATGAGGACTCTTCCCACTAGAAATGCTGTAAATCTTGCAGACCATGTAGGTTTTCTGTTTGGGGCAACATCAAAGCCCAGTGACTTTAGAGATTAAAGTGTGTTTGACAAGCAAAACTTTCCCTGTGCCCCACTCTTTACGAGATTTGGCCTGTCTCTTCCCTTTGTCTCATCTCCGTATGACTTCCTTTTTTCCCAACAAGTGGGAAGCCTTGGCTCCTCAACTCCCGGAGCAGGCTGCCATGGTTTCTTCCTGTAAAGCCGGCAGTCCCTCATCCTTCTAGCATCTTCCAGCCCCCACCGGTGAGCAGCTCCTTCTCACGGTCACTTCCCAGGGACCCTCTTACTTGTGGAGGGCTTTCAGAGCCTTTTGCTGGCTGTAAGCAGATCCAGCAACAGGAAGACTGTGATTTCCCTCAGCTTAGAAACGGAGTTCATCTTTTACCTTAGGATTTCTATTTTCTTTTGAGACCATGTTCTCTGGCTGGCTTGGAAGACGTGCTTGGGTTTTGTTTTGTTTTGTTTTTCTTTTGTTTTTTAACCTGTTTCTAACTGTGTTTGGGATGTCTCTGGGCTTTCCCCTTTGCTGACTGAAAATAAGTGACCATATTTTCATTCAAATATAGAGAATTCCTTTTCAGATAAATTAGATTATCATTGAACAGAGTAAAAACTCTTCCTCAGTAACATCTTTTTTAGAAAGTAAGGTGCAGTAAGATTTTGCTTATTTAAAAAAAAAAAAAAAGGAATAACTGTTTTAAAGGCACTGTGCTAACCGTGTTCTCCAAAGTCAGACATTCCTGCCTCCCGCCAAGTGCCTGTACGATCTGGCCTTTCGCTGCTTCTCAGGGTGGTCAGAGAGCAAGAGGAGGACAGATTGGGGAGGCCAATGGCTTTAAGGGTAAACCCCACCGCGTAAAATCTCGTTACTGGAAACACGCTTTGTGTTTAAGGGTAGGTCTTCCCCAGGGGAAGGATGGCAATGGTGAATGGTTAAGGGACTCACTAAAATATCTTAAATTGTCTCCGTTAAACATGTAGCATCCTTAGAGGTCAGGCAGAGCTGAAACTTGAACAGCTGTACAACAAGCATCTGAGATTGTTTTTAATTGTGTCCCCTTTCTCTAACAGCAGTCATTCTTGTTTATATTGTCAAGAACCTTTCCACCGAGCACAAGCGCACCATACTTGAAGGTCAAATGCTTAACCCTTCCGCATGGTTACAATGAAAATGGACCCTTTTGTTTTCATGAATGTATACCCCAGCCGCCTATACGGGGAGAATGGGGGCCTCACGCGTTCACCGAGCTGAAGTAACTTATTGTCAAAGTGCCACAAAGAGAGCATATTTTTGTTTCCACGCAACAGTTGCTCGGCCTTTCTTTGCCTGTGCTGCACCCAAGCACAAGACAGTATGCCCATTTATCAACAGGCGGAATTTTTGGGTACCATTTTGTTCCTTTGACCTGTGTTACTTTTTACTGACCCGACCAAATTGCTTAAAATTTTTCCCCTTTCTGCTGTCAGTGTTTAAAGCTGCTTAATGTGTCTGAAGTGATCCCCCCCCCTTTCTTTTTAACACTTTACATTCCTGTTTACCCCAGCACCTGTTACTGTAGTGAACCATGAAATCGCAAATGTTATGCAGCTCCCAGCGGCCGATAATACTTTCTTAAATAGGAATAGAGGATCTCCCGACTCTGGGGTGGGGTACGGAGGTGAGTAGCAGTGAGCGCAGTTGTGCATGCGGTCATGGATCCGTGTCCATTTGTTTGTGGGGGCCAGCCACGAAAGTATGTGCGTGTCTTTATCTGTGTGTCAGGCAAGAAATACTTCTTTCTCTGCTCCTTAAGAGTTAACTAAAACTAAAGGGGCCAGTGCGGCAAAACATTAAATATGAGCCTCCAACATGAAGGCTTCTTTGTTACTGAAACAAAAATACCACAGCAGGTGGTTGACTTGGACACAGGAGGGAGGAGGAGGCTCAGTTGTTGCCCATTTTTCTAACCCTTTCAGGATACCCATTGTCTAAACCCTAAAGTTAAAGTGTCCCCTGCTCAGTCTCATGGAGACAGTTCCAGCATGAAAGGCCTGTGCCCATTACCGGTTTTTCTACAACGGTTTAATCTCGGGGTCTGGAATGTATAACCACTAAGCAAGGCAGGAGAGGCAATTATCTCTAGAAGATGAGCCAATAATATCTGCTTATCAAAGCATAAAACTGTTCTGGCTGCAGCAAGTTAGAGTTCATCAGGATTTCTTGCCAACAGCCGTAGTATTGTTGCGGGTCTTAAACTGTATTACTCAAAGCAGAAATGTGGCTTTTGTTGCCCCTGGGGCCCCCAGAGCAACTTTGTGGTGACCACACTAACCTGTTTAAAGCCGAGGTTAAACTCTGCACAGCCTGTCCCTGCAAGGTGTTGCACTGGGGGCATGGCTTTTAAAAGGGATCCATAATGGAAGCTGGACTACTTGGCTTTCTTTCCCTTAAAAACGAATGAAATATAGTTAGAACTCTAGAACTCAGAGCACCCTAGGTGTTAGGCGGTAAAGGACAAAGACAGCGCGCGGGCAGATTTCTACAACTGCTCCCGCCGAAGAGCACCAAGTATCCCATTCACGTGCCATGTCCCTCCGTGTTCTTGTTGAGCTATCCCGCTTGTTTGTGTTAGTCCAAATCACAGTTGGAATAATTTAAGCAAATGAATGCAGTGGTGTGATAGCTTTGTATTATAAATTCCCGAGAAGTCTGGAGCTGAAAAGCTTGTTTCCATACACTCCAGACACAGATTCCGATAAATGAATAGCTGCTCCTTTGATTGTGTTCTTACGCTGATTGCTCACGTGAACATTGGCTATATTCCCAACGAGGAAGAAGCTACACTTCTGCTGAAGCCACACTTTTGTGTCTAATGGCGACTGCTTGTCAGTGGCACGAATCATATCCCAAAGTTGTGTGTGTGCGCGCGCGTGTGTGTGTGTGTGTGTATGTGTTTGTTCGTCTCCTCTGAGTAGATACGTGCCAGGTAGCAAGTCATGCTGGCGTTAAGACTTTGCAGACAGTTGTGTTTCCAGAGCGCGTCCTAGGCAGGGACTGCATTTGTCTTAAGTAGATGTTATCAGAGACAAGTGCAGCAACTCTGCTCATGTGATTTTCCCTGAATTCTCTTTCCCTACCAGACTATTACTTCATTGAGAGTTTTTAATAGTCACATTGTCAAGAGCATGAGCGGCTTCATTATAGTGAGTCTTACTTCTGACCTCAGGAATCTTAAGAAAAATAAGATACTTCTTAAGAGTGAGCAGATGCATGTGGTGAAATTTATTAGTTCTGTTTTTGGTCTTACAGGTCTTCATTTTAGTTTTTATTTCCTTCAAATGAAAAGGAGAAGAGTACTTAGCCAGACGAGTGTTAAGTGGGAATGTTAAGGTTACGATAGACTGTGAACACGACAGTCGAGTAGATAACTGCTTTATGAATGACTTTTGTAAGTCAAGATCAATTCTAAGAGCTATGTTGAATTCAACAGTTGTTTTATGCAACTCCCTTGGTCACCCCCACGCTGTGTATGTATTTTATTTCCCTCCTACGATTGTAAGCACCTAGTGGCCAGGTACTGTGACATTAGGGATGTCTTCCAGATAGCAGAGACTCAAATTAGTTGACTTACTCCATGGAAATTTGCCCCTAGGAATTCTGCCCTGTGAGTTGAGTGTAGACGCACTGGTCCTGGAGTTAGAACGCCGGGTTGCTAGTCACAGCTCAACTCCTATGCTAATTGTGATACCGAACGAGTCATTTAGTTTAGCTGAGCCCCAGATTCCTCATGTGCAATAATGTGGTTAATAATATTTACTCTACCTAAATCACATAGATTTTATGAGGATTAAATGAGATAACATTCATGAAAGGACTTTATATGATATAAATCAGTTTACACATACATATGTTTGCTTCGGTCACTGGTATCGGATCCCAGGGTTAGATTTGGCTCTGTTGCTGACTAATGGTGGAAAATTTGGCAAGTTGTTTAATCTTTCTGCTGCTCAGGCTTTTCATCTGCAAAACGGAAATGATAATACCTTTCTCTCATAGACTTTGTTTTAGGATTCAGTGGTACAGTGCGCAGGAGCAGCCCCTGGCATGTAGTAAGCGCTGGGTAATGTTAGCTGCCATTGCCTGTCGTCACCACCGACAGCAGCCAAAGGGATCCGTGCTAAATGACACTGACTTACCTGGTATCAATGCACGGTTAGCATGGACAGGGACGAAAGGGAGAAATAAAGACCTAGGTTAGTCTAAAGACCGTGATCAGTGTTAGTGCCTTTACTGTGGCTTTAAGTGGGACTCTACTCGGATGTAGCTGACACTCACTGGGGCCTTACCACGTGTATTCTAAGGACCTGGTGTTAAAAATTGAATCCCGTTTACCCTCTAGAGTAGATGCTAGAAATACCCTCATTTTACAGATGAGAATACTGAGGTACAGAGAGGGTAAGAAACTTGCTCATGGCCAACTCGAAGCCACTGAGGGATTGGGACTCTGGAGCCTGGGTTCGTCCTCCCTGTGGTAAAACCCACAAGGACAAGAGTGACTTAAAATTTTCTCTTCATCGCAGCCCGGAGTTAGGAAGCCTCATCAGCTTTGCTTGACTCTGAGTTCTGTACCGCCCGGTTCCCAGCTCAGATGCAGTGATGTTTAGTTTAAAGGGCAGAATGGGGTGTGTGTGTGTGTGTGTGTGTGTGTGTAAATTTTCCCATATTCTCAAATCCTACATCTACATTTCTCTCCAGCTCTGTCGCCCTGTTTGATAAATGCCCCCAGAGCATTGCCAGCACCACACATCTAAAACAACTCTTCCCTCGTGGCTCTGGGGGTTATTGACTCTCTCGGTGGTGCTGCCGTCTTCTCATCTTTAAAATAAAGGTGCCTCATACAATGGTGACTGTTGGATTAAATGGGATGATGTGGATAAAATGCTTGTTGCGACACCGAGCACATAGTAGGCCCTAAATAAATGTACCCTCTTGCTTCTCCTGCCATTGTGAGGAGAGCAGTTCTCTAGGCCTGGGGGGCAGGAGAAGGGTCCCGGCTGGGCATTCTGGCCTCACTCTCACGGGCAGTTAAAGTTTCCACCAGGGCTTTGGTTTGGATGTTACTGAGTGTGGGGGTGGGCGGGGGGGTGGTGGGTGGGACGGATAAATACAAAGGAGTGAATTATAACAAAGAGCCTTTTCTGCTTCAGTTCTTGTGTAGAAAACATATGTTCAGTGATGCAGGCAGCAGTTGGGTTAAAGACACACTGTAGGGCCGCAGACAAAGGGCCCGCACTCTTCCTGCATTCACAATGTTTCCAAACATATTCACTTGTCTCACTTGTTAGGGACTGGGCTGTCAGCTGGATCCTCTTGCAAGTGTGATTTCTTTTTCCCCCGTTCCCTTTCAAAGGCCTCCCCTCCCCTTCCCCGCTCCCCCAATGTTTTACACTTCATATAATCCAGTGTGCATGACAGACCCCTTCAGCCTTTGTGCTACTGCTGTTTGGGGGAAGGGGAAAGCTGATCTGATGGAGATCTTGGGTAACTCTTCACTTGCCCAACGATGGGAAGCAGCTAAGCCACTTTTAGGCCAAACGTCACCAGTGGATCAGTTATGGAGTGCTCGGTGTAGCTAGCCATTCTTCACCTCCAATTAACAGTTAGGCCAACGACTAGATTAGCACAGGGAGATTCTTAGAAGCGGTGGCTGGGAGTCGGGGGCCATGTGTATGTTGTGCCACGGTTGGGAGAATTGTTGCTTTTTTATTTGTGGAGTGAATAGTTTCTGATGAAAAGACACAGATAAGGCAAGGCACTGCTGAATTGGGAAGTAATTGGGAAGAAGCCCGCTGTCATTCTCGTGTTCATTATGTGAGATGTATGCAGATGTCCACATTTAATTCTGGATCCAGGGAGTATCCCTGTGTGCTGTGTTTGTAGTCTAAACCTTTTAATTTCTTTCTCGAAGCAAGGCAGCTAAGGTAGGGGTTTGTTTCCATGGATGAGATTTCAGGAAGATACTTTCATGTGAATTTCTTTTCACTATCTCTATGTATATATTACATATGATACTTTTACATATAATCTGTTAGAGCTTCCACTGCAGTGAGCAGTCAGCTAGACATGCAAAGATTTCGCATGCTCATGCCTCTGCCCCTGAGGTGTGTGTTATTCTGGGGCATTTCAGCTCCCCAAACTCAGTTTTCCCATCTGTAAAATAGGAATTACATTACCATCATACCCCATGGAGCATTCCATGAATAAAACAGGAAATATCTATCATATAATGGTGGGTGAGAAGGCTTCTTGTCTTTGTAGAAATCTCGCAGGGTGTCTTCATTGCTACGTTGCCGAGTCAGTTTCAATGCCTTTGTGTTTTTTTTTTTTCTTTCGAGCCTCTTGCTGTTGCCCTCTGTTTCATGAATTGTTTACTGGTCGAGTTGCTCATCCTGGAAAGTACCAGCATGTTACGA
Source organism: Mirounga leonina (assembly GCF_011800145.1). NCBI lineage: Eukaryota > Metazoa > Chordata > Mammalia > Carnivora > Phocidae > Mirounga > Mirounga leonina. The sequence continues at coordinate 29,572,059 of NW_023270469.1, read as the reverse complement.
GGAAGGAGAGGCGGCGGGGAGGCAGAAAAAATTGCCATTGGCTTAGAGCTCTAAATGGGCTGTTAGTTCACTTCAACAGTAGGGGCAATTACACTCCTGCTAATGAATAGGCAGTCAAGTGGAATTTCCCGTATATGGTGTCTTCTGGTGGGAGGATAATTTCACCACCTAAAAATCCTCAGACATAAAACATTGTATAAATATTTTCTCGTGAAAAGTGCCAACAGTCATCCCCGGCCAACACACCTCCGACCTGACAAAGGAAACTACCGATGATGGTATTACAGTTTTTAGTGCTGTCACTTGAAAATCCTGGAAAGGAAAACTTCACGGAAATGTATATGCATTTCCCCTCAACCTGAAAATAACAGTCTGCAAAGATTTTCGTAATGGACAGAGCTAGTAGACTGCAAGTGGGGACAGCATTGCACCCGAGGTCTGCCCACCAGCATTCCACCTTCTCCTTTTGCCTGGCGTAGAGTGTCACCCAGAGCCAACAGTAGAGCATCTGGAAAATAAATTGGTATTTTTTTCCCCACATCGAATGGATTCATTTCACAGAGTGATGGGAAAGGGAGCGGGGTGGGGAGTGTGATAAGAGTGTGTTTGTGAGGCTTTCCTCCCTGGTGTACAGCTTTCGTTGTCTTCTGGTTTTTTAAGAAAGCTAGTGCCTCAGAAGCCAGAACGATTCCTGGGCTCTCTTGGTAAGAATAATTACGCCGTTTCTTCCACCTCTGTGTGAATCAGCTTTATGATCTAGACCGCGCGCAGTAGTGACTAAGAGTAGACTCTGCAGAAGCAAACGAATCTATTAGGCTACTTGGAAAACAGGGGGGGAAAAGAACAATGATTTTGTAAACTCCATAAAGGTCAAAAAAAGGCTTTCAGTAAGTATGCAGAGACTAGAAATCAAATCCCATTTCCTATCATAAGAAGCCCGTTGTTTTAGCCACAGTAGTTAATGTACTGTATGTGAAAGATTTAAGACTAGTTGGAAAGCTTTGCTTCTGTTTTATTAGGCTGCTATTGAAAAGCCAACAGCATAACTTCGACTAGGTGCTTTGAGATTTCTTAATGGGCTGTCGGGGGCAAGACACCAGGGCTGTGCTATACTAGCTCTTTCCTGTACATTAAAACAACAGGGGCCAAGTGATCACATACAGAAGTATGAATTACTTGATGCTTTCTCTGTTCCATATGGCCAGCCATGTCTTTGGCAATTAATCATGGACAAAATCCGTCGAGTGCTCTCTGAAGCATTGAAGTCAACATTTAGTTGTACCTGTGCCAGCGGGAGCAGTGGGGTTGCAAGCGCGAAATAGCAGGATGAGGGGCTCCTGGCGCCAGGGCCCAAGCAGCTGGCTTCTATAAACACTCCTTTTCCCTCTTCACCTTTCTCTCTCTCTCTTTCCTCCCTTCTTTCCTTCTCCTTTCTTTTTGCCTTCCTCTTTTTTTCCTCCCTCTCTCCCTCCCTCCCTCCCTCCCTTGCTTTCTCTGTTTTTCCCTTCCTTGACAAATATGCGGGCGGTTTTCTGCCATCGCCCGAAACACCAGCGTTGCCAGCTGGAGCTCTGAGGTCCAGCCTCCATTCGCTGACCCAGCACCCCATGTTAAATGTGTGCGGCAGGCCGTCCTTCCCTCCAGCAGCCGGGGCATTCCGGCGGTCACCGCCACGACGGTCCTGAGAGTTTGTGCGGCACCCGGCCGGCTGCTGTGGTTCCTGCGCTTTTCGTGAAACACACGAGCTATGGTGATTTCTGCGTTGGTAGGAGGACAAAAATGGGAGGTCCTGTGAAAGTGCTTTGGGGGAAAAAAAACCAACTCAGTAATTATTCAGATTCATGGCTGTGGTATTTTAGGATATATATATATATAAATGGGATCCATATCTTCTGGGATCATTTTGCCCCAATTTTTTTTACACATAATGCTGCTGATGACAGGTCTCCAGCGTTCATTGAGCATTTTGTGCGTGCCAAGCATTGTGCAGAGTGCTTTCGAAGCGGATTATCTCATGTGATCATCAGAAGAGTAGTTGGTGCTCTTACAGACACCCCTTCACAGATGAGGAAACTGACCAAGGGAGCATTTTCCCAGCATCCTCTGCCCACCAGCATCATCCTTGATTACTCTCCGGGAGCTCCCTTAGTTCAACAGCACATGGTGGGAAAAGGCGAGAGTATGGCTTACTAGTACATTTTTGAGGCTCCTTTGGCAAAAACTCTGCTGAAATGTTCACTCAAATCAAGTGGGTCTTTGAGATGAACTGAATCAAGTGGATCTGTAGGTGGGACTAAAATAAAAGGCTGCTCTGTAGGCAGCCTCTTGGAGACTTCTGCCTTTGTGCCTTCCGTTCAAGACGGTCTAGCTCCTCTCCTGCTCTCCTTGCTGAGCCGGCCTTGAAGGGCGGAGGCTGGGAGGGGCGGGATGGAGACAGCAGCCTGAAGTAGTCCATAGACGGGGCAGCCAGCGGTGACTTGGTGTTATCTCTCAGCCGAGGTCATCCAGGATGTGTCTTCTCAAATTCAGGAAACAGGGGAAAGAAAGTTTTAACATTGTGTAAACATTAGCACCCCCAAAACCCTCCTGCTCCCGGAGAGGGAGATAAAGTCGGCAAAAAGGCTGCAAGGCGTGTTTATTTGTTCTTCTGGGCTCTGGATCCCAGCATGCTAGAGATCGTCGGTGGTGCCCAGTCCAGTTTAGCAAATGTGAAGGCATCACTCAGCACTGAGCTCCGGAGGCCTCACAAAAGAGCCGTCTTAAACTGACAATCAGTAAATGAAGGAAGACCTGAGATCGACCTCTCTTTGATGGGACTAAGGCTATCTCGGTGGGTTCTGTGCCTTTCTTCTTTAAAAAAAAAAAAAAAGGAAAGAAAGAAAGAGAAAAAAAGTGTTCCTGGACTTTTGAAGAGGGGAGCCCTGGTTGGGTTTTTGACAGCCCGTGGCAGTGTTGATGTGAGGAAATAGCTTTCCCAGCTGATAACATCTTAAACCAAGTTTCTTCACAAGTTGAACCTTTAGCCCTCTTTATCAGTCCGAGCATATCTTAGTAATTTGTGTGTGCAGAGGGGAAATACAGCCCTAACGTGAAAAGTGTTCGGCGGGGCATTTTCCCCATAATGACGGTACTGCTTTTTTGGCGCTGGTGAGGATTGGGAGATGGGAAGGCGGGAAAGGCATGCAGTTCTGGCATCCTGGTGTTTATATGGCTTTTGAAATGGGAAAAACAGCAGCAGATTTTTTTTTTTTTTTAAATGAACTAAAGCAGAGGGATTACCAGCCATGTTTGTGGAATGCCTTGCGTTTCCGTGCATTTCCTTAGGCAGAGTTCTCTGATTTGTAAGAAGGATGGATTAAAACAGAGTTTCAGAAGCTGTTACCCCATCTCAGAAAGGAACCAAAAGAATTAATGACTTCTGTTGAATTATTAGTAAGAAGTAAATGCTGTAATTTTCCTTTTAAAGCGCAACGTGATTCCTGTCCAAAAACCTTGTATGCTACAAATTCTGTAGATGGCATGTCCGTCCATGTGTGCTTTCCTTATGGTACCCCAGAATTAGGACATACTGGCAATGACTGAATGTACAAATACATCCACCAAGAATTAGCTGAATTGCTTGGTTTTAATTGAATAAATTCCTACTTGGGAGATTTTTTCCAAAGTTTGAGATTGCTTTTTTTTTTTTTTTAAGATTTATTTAGAGAGAGAGCATGAGCGGGAGGGGCAGAGGGAGAGAGAATCTCAAGCACACTTCCCACTGAGCGCAGAGCCTGACATGGGACTGGATCCGTGACCCCGAGTTCACAACCTCAGCCCAAACCAACAGTTGGCCACTTAACCGACTGCGCCCCCCAGGCGCCCCAATTTCGAGGCTTCTTAGAACCTTAGAGTTTTGGTTTTTCTTTTTTCATTCTCAGTCAACCTCTTTCCTTCCCTCCCTTCCTCCCTCCTTCCTTGTCCTCTCTGGTTGTGGATTTCTTTTTTGGCTTTATGCATAAAGTTTTGAGCCAGGAGAAGCTGAAAACACTGGGGAATTCTTACAGGTCCTTAGGATACTGTGGGTTGCCAGAGTCTGAAGTAGATTTTTTGTTTTTGAAATGGAGAAAATGAGACTTCTTGGCTTATTAGGAGGGTCTGGAAAGATTACATGGGATCCCAGTGTAGTAAAACTTTTAGATGTACTTTCAGATACATCCTTCCAGATATGTATTGCCCTTCTATGTGGTCACCTGGGGATTGCATAGCCTTATTTTTCTTGATGCCATTGTTTAAAAATCGTTTCCACAACGTTTTTCTTAGAATTCTCATCAGGTACAGTTTGCATCCAACCAGAGCTTGTCTCACATACTGTTTTTGATCTCAAATAGTACTCTGTGGCTTGATTGTTCATCTTATTTACCAGACATGCTCTGGCATGTCATTTGCTTTCATTTATTCAACAAGCATCTCTCAGGAATCTGTTTTCATGACACAGTGCCAAAGCAGGCACCTTGGAGGGTACTGGGAGGAAATGGGCAGGGGCCTACTGCTCTAACAGAGCTCCCGTTCTGGAGGAGGAAGCATCCAGTGAGTAAATAAGAGCAACAGAGCGTGGCATGGTTTGTGAGATGTTCAGCAGTGCCACGTAAGGAGGAGTGACCAACTCTATGTAATTGGGAGGAAGGATTCGGTTCATGGAGAACTTCATAGAGGAGGTGTTATTTGAGGTCTTTCTTTCTTTCTTTCTTTCTTCTTTCTTTTTCTGTCTTTCTTTTTCTTTCTTCTTTCTTTCTTTTCTTTTCTTTCTTTCTCTTTCTTTCTCTCTCTCTCTCTCTCTCTCCCTCCCTCCCTCCCTCCCTCCCTTCCTTCCGTGTTTCATAAAGAATTAGTAGTTACTGGCCAGTTATACAACAAGTAAATGTATCATGTAGAACAGCCATGTATTTTCAGGGAACTGACATTGGTTCTAAATGGATTGGGAGATGGCAAGACATAAAATTTGAGAAGTGACCAGGAGTGTTGTTTTGGTGTGGTTATTTTGGTCAGGTTAAGAATTCTGGCTTCTAAAAAAAATTAAGGTTTTTTGTTTGTTGGTTGGTTGGTTTCTTTTTGGTCTCAAATGACAACAAATGAAGCATATATGAACAGAGCTACTCTGGTTTAGGTGAGGTTTTGGAGGTTGAAGCTCCTTGTTTCCTTTGACCCTGAGATAGCCCTCTTGGAGGAGGAACATTCGTGAGGGGGTGAGATGGATTCAGAGAGAGGGTAGTTTGGATGCCACTTCATGGTCCAGACGAGAGATGGGCCTGAACTTAGCCTGTGGCAGTGGGGAAAAAATAAGTTTGAGTCATATTGAACAGAGAGGAATGACAGGATTTAAAGTTTAGGTACTGGGAGTGCAGGGAAAGGAGAGGGAGGCCAATAGGATGAGCCCTAGCCATCTGGATTGGGCAATGGAGTTGATAGTGGTGCCATTCGCCCTTCTAGGGAAATACAGGAGAAGGAGCAGGTGGATGAAGAGGGAAGCGATGGGAAAGCAATGATAGTTCAGATGTGGGCAAGCTGAGGTTGAGACTCCATGTTTGAAGGGTATATTTAAGAAGAGATAGGCAGTCAGGGGCTATATGGGGCCAGAGCTCGGCTGAGATGATCTGTTCAAAGTCATCAGTCTACAGGGGAACCTTAGAGACACTGGAGGTGGGGGTCACTCCCAGAGAGAGCAAACAGAAGACTTCAGATGAGAACCAGGGCTCTTGCCCTGGGCCAGCAACAGTTGAGGAACCCCCAGAGGAGATGAAGAAGGTCAGGACACGTATTGGATGGTAGCCTGAGAGAGAACGGTGTCAAGGAGGACAAGCACTGACTCTAAAAATAAAATCCGCCAGCAGAGGGTAAAGATTTTCTACCACTAGGGGGATGCAAGTGCCTCTGGCTCCTGGTAGAGGCTGCTTCTGGTGGTGATCCTTCAGTGGTTCTTCTGGTGGTGATCCTTCAGTGGCTGCCTGATGGCCTTTTCAAATGTTCCATGTGAAGTCATAGATACTGGCAGGAATGTTTTCGTTGAAATAGTACAACCTAGCATGAGACTGATTCATGAGTTCGAAACAATACGAATCATAGTGGAGTATGTCTGGGCACCTCCTCCTCACAAGAACCTATGGAGAGGCTCTGGTGTCTTCACCATTTTGCAGTTGGGATAAAGGCCCACAGCTAGGAGGTGACAGCCGGGATCTACCCAGCTAACAGCCTGAAGAATATTGCCAGTCTTTTCCTGATAGGCCAGCATTTTCATCAATTTCTGTTGAAAAAGAGTTACTAATGAAATGAAATCTAACCCCCAGAGCATGATTTCTAAACCCCTGATTTACTTGCCTTCTATTTTGAGGAGAGGAGAGGGAGTGTTTTCGGTAACAGGAGACTGTTTAAAAATTGGTACTTGTTTGAAGACAGTTCTGTGTTACTACTGTTGGGAAAATGGGCTATTAACATTTCCTGCATAAAGTCAACCCTTAAGGAGCCAACACTAGTATAAGGAGAAAAATATCACTGTTAATTCTTGTCAAAAGAATGCTCTTTGACACTCTGAAATTAACATTTGTGCAATGGCTTCTTTTCACTCTAAATTTTATGAAATACTATAATTAAGGGTCTGAATGCTCAATCTAAATTCACCCATCCTTTTCTAATATCTTGAAAAGATTTTTTTTGGTAACAGAATTTGTTTCATAATCTAGATATAGTTCTATTTCCTACTCACTACTTATTTGGATGTATTTATATGTACATTTGCTTTCTGCATTCTTTGTGGTCCTAAAAATGTGATGAAAATGAATTTTAACAATTAAATTTTATAAGATTTTCATATGATGATATTGACTTTTGGGGATATACAGTGCTATGAGTTTTAACATATGTATAAACTCACGTAACCACCACCACAGTGGGGATACAGAATAGTTCTGTCATTCCAAAAATTCCCTTATGTTGCCTCTTTGTAACAAACCCTCACCTATGTTGATCCCTGGGAACCACTAATCTGTTCTCTATCCCTGTAATTTGCCTTTTCCAGAATGTTAAGTATATAGAATCACACAGTGTTTAATCTTTGGAGACCAGCCTCTTTCTTTTTTGTTTATTTTTTTATTTTTATTTTTTTTATTCTTATGTTAATACCCATACATTACATCATTAGTTTGAGATGTAGTGTTCCATGATTCATTGTTTGTGCATAATACCCAGTGCTCCATGCAGAATGTGCCCTCCTCAATACCCACCACCAGGCTAACCCATCCTCCCACCCCCCTCCCCTCTAGAACCCTCAGTTTGTTTTTCAGAGTCCATCATCTCTCATGGTTCAGGAGACCAGCCTCTTTCACTCAGTATTACTGAGATTCAGACAAGTGGCTGCGTCTATCAATTGCTTGTCCTTTTTCACTCCTGAGCAGTATTCCTTTGTGTGGATGTACCACAGTGTGTTTATCCATTTACCCTTTGTAGGGCATTGAGGTTGTTTCCAGTTTGGGGCAGTTATGAGTAAAGCCGCTATGAACATTTTTGTACCAGTTTTTGTGTGCATATAAGCTTCTATTTCTTTAGCTAAATCCCCAGAAATGGGATTGATGGGTCATATGTTAAGTGTGTATGTGTAACTTTGTAAGAAACTGCCAAACTGCTTACCACAATGGCAGTGTTTTGCATTCCCACCAACAATGTATAAACTTTAAAAACTTTTTTTTTTTTTTTTTTTTATTTGCCAGAGAGAGAATGAGAGACAGAGAGCATGAGAGGGAAGAGGGTCAGAGGGAGAAGCAGACTCCCTGCTGAGCAGGGAGCCTGATGTGGGACTCGATCCTGGGACTCCAGGCTCATGACCTGAGCCGAAGGCAGTCGCTTAACCAACTGAGCCACCCAGGTGCCCTAAAAACTTTGAATGCTATTTTAAATGCTCTTGGGTTGAGGTTGGCAAATTGTGTTTCACAGTTCCTTGGGGTTTTGAAGAGATGCCCCATGACAAAGAGAGATTCTAGGTCCTCCATAGCAGCTTCTTCAAAGAGAACTGCTCCAGTTTTGTTTTGTTTTATATATTGAGTTCCCTGTAAGAATACATTTGGGGAAAAAAGAGGTTTATCTGTGAAGTGTTGGAAAATCATTGTAGTAAGGTGGTGCATCCAGAGCTTGGGATGTGGACCATGGGTGTTAACCACGGGAACACTAGGTGGCGCTCCAGGACTCCGCAGATAGTGGGGATCACGCTGAGAAAGTGGACCCCCTTTTCAGCTCCTTTTAAGTCCCCATCTTTGTGTCAAGGAGGTCTTCGTGTCTTTAACTTTCACCAAGACTTGTTAATGGCCTCATTCACAACAACACAGTAGGCTTCGGTCCCAGAGCCTTCAGCAAGCAACGTCTATCTAGAATGAAATCAACATATAGCCTTTTTTTTTTTTTAATTTATTTATTTAAGGGTGCCTGGGTGGCTCAGTTGTTAAGCGTCTGCCTTCAGCTCAGGTCATGATCCCAGAGTCCTGGGATCGAGTCCTACATTGGGCTCCTTGCTCCGCGGGAAGCCTGCTTCTCCCTCTCCCACTCCCCCTGCTTGTGTTCCCTCTCTGGCTGTGTCTCTGTCAAATAAATAAATAAAATCTTAAAAAAAAATTTATTTATTTGACAGAGAGATAGCACAAGTAGGCAGAGCGGCAGGCAGCGGGAAAGGGAGAAGCATGCTCTCTGCTGAGCAGGGAGCCCAATGCGGGGCTCGATCCCAGGACCCTGGGATCCTGACCTGAGCCGAAGGCAGCCGCTTAACCGACTGAGCCCCCCAGCTGCCCCTAGCCTTGTTTTTAATATATTATTTTTGCAGTTATCTTTAAAAAAAAAAAGATTTTATTTATTTATTTGACAGAGAGAGAGAGAGCACAAGTAGGGGGAGCAGCAGAGGGAGAGGGAGAAGCAGGCTCCCCGCTGAGCAGGGAGCCCGATGTGGGGCTCGATCCCAGGGCCCTGGGATCATGACCTGAGCCAAAGGCAGCCACTTAACCGACTGAGCCACCCAGGCGCCCCTTTGCAGTTATCTTTTCGTTTAAGACAGGTACCAGTGGTTTTCCAATTTTCTTTTGAAGCTAATTTATTTTATACTTTAAAATGTGGGTCATTTGAAATAAAAATATCAAATATTGTATACCTCATTCACAAACGTGGCAAGAATTTTGAGACTGTGCTAGAATGACTGAAGTTCAGGAGACTCTGCACTAGTGGGACTATTTATTTAAATAGACCTCGAAGTGAAGCCTTTTTTTTTTTTTTAAAGATTTTATTTATTTATTTGACAGAGAGAGAGACAGCGAGAGAGGGAACACAAGCAGGGGTAGTGGGAGAGGGAGAAGCAGGCTTTCCGCGGAGCAGGGACCCCGATTCAGGGCTCGATCCCAGGACCCTGGGATCATGACCCGAGCCGAAGTCAGACGCTTAACGACTGAGCCACCCAGGCGCCCCGAAGTGAAGCCTTTTGTCAAGTGGAGAGAGCACCTTGGTAAAGCACATAACTGTCTCTTAGTTTATTGTATGAGTTTACAAGTTTATCTAATAGTAAAGTCTCAAAAGACAGTCTTCTGTTGCTCTTAGTTTTTGCAATACTTGTTTTTCAAGTTCCTTCTTTATTTACTGATTTGACAAATATTTATAAAAAATCATTAGGCAAGCACTGGGATGCAGTAGTGAAGTAAACAGACAGGGTCCCTGACACTGTGAAACTTGCTTTCTTAAATCCTTTCTCCTTCGCCTCTCAGAGGCTGATCAGGGAAACCAAGGGCCTCTGGATAAAACTTAAATGATGCAAAAGGTAAAGAGGAGATAAATGACTTCTTTTAAAAAGTTATTTTAATACAGTCACAAGGAGAATTTATTTTATTTATGTCCTTGGAGTCCTCTTGGATGTGTACTTTTCTATTTGAAACATTTTGCTTATTATTTTGGTAAAATACTATGTACCTATAGACATAGTGATAAACCACAAGACTTTCTGAGGTTCCTTCCAACTTTAAGTACTTGAGGTAGGGCATCACAGACAAGGGGCGCTGCTGTGGCCAGAGTACCCACTGATGCCGGCACCTCTCCGAAATTAGACATCTTTTACATTAGAGGTCACCAGTGAGCAGCTGCCTGAGTTCTGTTCAGTCACTGACGTTTCTTGTTTGGCTGCGTGGTGTTTTAACAGTTTAAAAAAATGAATTTCCAGCATGTACAAGTCAGGAGATCTCACGTAAAAAAAAAAAATCAAGACAGATTTCTTGTTTATTTTGAAAATTCACGAATCCGGCACCATCGAGACAGCTTTTCAGAATGGCAGAGTTGGCTGTTGCTGAACAGTGACTGCCTTTTTTGCGCAGAGCACAGGCTCTCATCAGGTCATCTTGCTTAACTCATTCATGTTACCTTTCTGGCTCTGGTGGGTATTTGCATTTGCAACTCCTGCTTTAGCCACTTGGAGCCTGGGCTTCATGCAGGAGAAGCAACTAGAGAATATGAGCGTTCCTCCCTGTGCTAGAGGGCTAATAATATCATTGTCCTTGAAGCTCAGAGTGTCCAACTGGGTATATGGCCTGGTCTAGTAGATGTAATTCTGGACCCAGGAGGCAGAGATCAGGGTCCTTTTCTGGGCTAGTGCTAGTCACATTATCTTGGATCCTTTAACAAAGGAGATACTATTTCCTATCTTATCTTTCTGTATCAGTTAGGGTTTTTGACTGTAAGCAACAGAAACAGATTCTGGTGAATTCGAACCAAATGGGACTTGATTCAAAGGATATTGGATAACTTCGTGGTATCCAAAGAAGAGGAATGATCTCTACTCAGAAAGTTCAGGAAACCAGGAATACTTTGAGGACCATGGGTGGTAGGAACCAAGGAAATTGATAAATGGCCTCCAAGATTTTTCCCTTTCTTTGTCATTCTTCTTAAGTGTCTCAAGTCCTGGAAGAGCGAATCAGGTTGGCCTGGCCCACATCCTTCATGGGAGAGAGCGGGACACTTTATTTAGTTGGCAGTCTCTCTAAGACTGCATACAATAAAAGACTTCCCTAAGAGAAGGTTTGATGTTGTTACAGGAAAGGGGGACGGGGTCTGGATAGAAGGCAGCCAGACAACAGATGTTCATTACACCTCTTCTCAAGGCTGTCATGGAAGGCATTCAGTATACACTGCCAAATGCCATAGAGGAGTAAGGAAGTAGAATTTCAAGTTACGTGAGGACAAAATGGTGAGTGTGCTCTTTAAATGAATGAAGGCAGTGGCATCAGTCAAATAAGCACCAGTACAAAGAAAGTAACAGGTTCATTCCTTTTAGCATTTGCTTTGGGTATAACACCTCTCTGAAGAAGCCACACCAACTTTAAATGAAAAATATGTCTAAATCCTCAAGATTTCTATTCCAGTTACATGAAGATAAATACGTGCGATGAAAAGTTCTAGCCTTCAAACTTGAAAGGCATTTGCTTGCTCACATTTCAAGTGCCAATAGAATCCTCTATATTGTTTTCTTGTTTCTTACATTACATGAATTTGCACATTGAAAACACATGTGTGCAAAACGAGCATACAGGAGTGAGTTGTAGATAAAATTGAAATGACACTTTCAGATTTGAGTTTTGATGTAATGCTCCTTGTTAGGGTGAGCGGGGTATGATGTGTAGGGCTTCCACTATTTCTAAAGGCAACATCTGACGTTTTCCAATGCTTGGTAGAAGCTGGAGTGTTTTTGTACTCACCTGTGAGCCTAATTTGTCTTAAGGACCGTACCCGTGACCGTAGAGTAAGTGATTCTTCCTCAAATCGGAAGGCTGCTGTGCACAAGAATCCCTGTACATATCATTTGAAATGTCGTGGATTTTTAAAGCTAGAAGGCTTCATTGAGACTGAATTTGATTTTAGTACTCTTATTGTTTCTTTCTTTGCAAGCTTTTGATTTGCAACAAGCAAGGAAAATGAGTGAACCAAAAAAAAAAAAAATTGCTTGCATGGCTGGAAATAGAAATTAATGATTCAAACAGGAGAGGCAGTGCAGAAATCCTCAGCTGGGTGGCAGGAAACAGAGTGAGAGAAAGTCAGAGACTGCTCTTTTTTAAAAGGCAAAACAAACAACTCACAGTGAAGTATACGTGAAAATCATTTCTAATAATAGCTCATGGGAGGCAGTTCCCAGGAAAAAGACTGGTGGTGCACTGAGGAAATTAGAGTGAGAACACACAGTATCTCGATGTGTTACTTAAGGCAATGGAGCTTTCGGGTTTACCTTATGTGCCTTGTACATTGATTAAATACAAAATATATGCTGGCCATTTTTGACCATCATTTACTGTATTGATTTGTTAGCAGGGGAACTGTAATAAAAAAGCCATTGATTTACTGTCCTTATTTGCTTATGGGCTTTTTTTATTATTAATTTTTCCTGTTCTCTCTTTTTTTGGACCATTCCTTCTAGACAAATGCTGTGCTTCGTGAAGTTAGAAGAGAGGGGGTCCCCGTGGAACAAAGGACTGAAATCCTGACTGCCATCCTTGCCTTGCTCACCACACGTCAAAACTTGAGGAGGGAGTGGCACGCCAGGTCAGTTCTCTGATGAAATGGGATTTGTCGTCCCTGAAAACACCGCGACATATTTGGCTGAGCCCTTCCTCGCGATGGGTCTTACACCTCTCATTGGAGGGGCTGTGAAAAATCAGCAGGTTACAGATGCTCTCAGCCAAAGTTAGCTCTCCTGCTCACGGTACCTACTACATTAATTGTAATAAGCCATGATGTCATCTGTAGGTGTATATGATTTATCCCCGAGTGTAACGTTTCGCATCAATGGTTGCATCCTGAGCATAACAGAATAGAAGTAGCTGATGCCGAAGGACCCTTTTAATCACGGCTCTAAAAGACTAACATTGCTGCCTCGTTAGGGCAGATGTCTGGGAAATTCACACAGTGCTCCTACATCACTCAGTGAGAGGCAGTTTGCTTGAAAGTGGTCGATTTATCAAATCCCAGTTTTAGAATTGGCCAAGTAGGAATTATGTTGGCTTCAATCTAGTTTCTTTGCTTATGGACTTACCTGTGGTTAGAAAGCTGTTACTGGTAGAAAGTTTCTATAAATCATGAGTTTTTGCAGAATTGAGGCTTGCATACTCTAGATTCTGTTATCCTGCTCTTATTTGAGAAACAATTGATGGGTGGAAGGTAGAAACTACTTCCCCCAAACGTTAGGGTTACCCTTTAGATCTGCACTTGGTAAAAATTGCTGAATTATCATCTGTCTCTCAGCAAGAGGGAGAGGAATCAGGAAGATCATTCTGAATTTTTGTCTCTGAGTCTTATTTGAGGCTTAAAAAATCCTGTGTGCCTGGGAGTCAAGAACATTGATAGACATAATATTTCTCCAAATGAGTTCATGCAGCAGAGTTTGTAATAATTGGTGGCTTTACTAGTAACAGTTATCATGAAAACTGGTTTGTCTGAACAAGGCTGAAGATGAGCATTTTCCAAGAAAGGAGACAGTTAAGAGTATGAACTGTGCATTCCGACTGGGTGTTGGAAAGCTGCTGCTCAGGTATGTGTATTATCTCTAAAACTCAGACTTGCATTAAAAGAATAATTTCAGAATTCACCTTGATACTCACCCCTTCCCCTCTTTTTTGTAGTGTAGTCAGATCAGAGTAAATGACAGTTTCAGCTACAGTAATTAAATAATCTCCAATTTAACTTTTCTTGTATTCCAATTTCAGCATATATATTCATTAAAGTATGCATATTTTACTAAATACTGGAATATCCGTGCGGGGACATCTAAGATGTGTTTCTCTGCGTTTAACCTTTTATATCCCCCCCCCCCCGGTGATTCTTATTAAATAGGAAAGAGAGAAAGAAAGGAATTTCCCTGTAATCTCTCTTCCACCACCTCCCACCCCCACCCCACCATCCCTCCAAAGACAGCACAGCCCAGAGACCAAATGTTGAGGATGGACGTCTTCTGTTGAGTGCATTTGGTTTGTTAACAATAATTTCCTAGTACACCGAATCATCAGACAACATGCCCAAAATGGCCTGTTTAAAGGAAGTCTGGTTTCAGCATTTCTGGCCCTTACTGCTAACAGTTTAATCAGGAGCTGGAGCCAGTGTTGAAGTTGATGGAGTCTAGCATCTGAAACAGAAATTCTCAAGTCCTTTGTGGTAGGGGAGGAGAAAAGAAAGAGCTTAGCAGCTGACACTCTGCAGGCCCCTTTAAAACTAAACACCTGAAAGCAAATTTCAAGAGGGTCATGTCTTGAGAGCTCAGAAGGAAAAGTGTCTTCAGAGTATTAAATAACCATAATCCTCCCCCCCACCCCTTCTCCACCCTCATTTGATGTTTCCCATCCCAGTGACCTATCTAAAAGACTCATCCATATGATCTGTATAAACAGACTGTTACCATACACCTCTCTTTTCCTCATCAAAGCATCCCCTGACCGTCTGGAACCGGGCACTGGCCCGAGTAGCCATCAGGCCGGTGGTGGTGAAAGTTATAAAACATCCACCACCGTGCTTCCCGAGCCGCCTGTGTTTTAGAGATTGGCCCATTGTGTACTTTGGAATTACACGAGGAAAAATGTGCTTTGACAGAAAATAATTAGCGCTCGCCAAAGGCCAAGCAATAGGTTAGAGTATTTTACTTTCATCAAAGCTATCAGGGGATCAGTTAGATTAGATAATAGAAATTTTTTCCTCTGAAAGTTAAATACAGATGACTCTAATTACCTTCTATTGCATGTTGGAGAATGCGTTATGAATAGTACAACTTCAAGAAATGTAGGTCAGCGGAGATTTTCGTGGGAGGCCATTGTCATAAAGGGCCCCCGCCCCCGCCCCGCAGGCTCCCCTGCAGTAATGATATTAGGGAGAATATTTTAAAGCCGAACTTGTAACTGGGTTTTAAAATACTTGTCTCTCTCTCAGGCCAAGAGCCGAGCCATTGTTTGGGACTCCCTGAAGTCTCTTAAACTGAAAGCATATGTTCCCCGTAATTTAGCTTTTTGAGGAAAGTGTCACTTCTGCCTGACTCGGGGTAACCGAGTTTGTCACAGTGTCACACAGCCCTGCGATTCCAGAGGCACAGCTGAATGCCGTGGGTTTCCTTCCCCAAGCTCGGTAATCCCAGAAACAAGGCTCTCCAAATAGGCTTATTAGGGCTGTCTATTCACTTCCCCCGAGCTGAATGATCCAAAGTACATCAGGAGAAGCTGTGTGAATGCAGGGTAAGTGTTAACAGAAGTGGTACAGAATTTCTGAAGATTTGGCTTTGTTTATACAGTCCACTCTGCCTGATGGACAGCTTGTTATAGCTTTTAAAGAACTGGGCAAGCCCTCTGATCTGACCCCTTCTTGACCTCCGCAGCCCAAAGGTCAGTCTGTAGCTAATAAACCCTGAGGTTCTTAGGGTCTACTGTAGGAAAAGGCAGAAAAAGAGCAGCTGCAGGGACTGGGTGTCCCGGGTGAGGCTGCGTGAGGGTCACTCTCTGATAATGAAAATGATTACCAAATTATATGGAGGTTTAACCGCAATAGTGAGAGAGAAGAGGGTGGAGCCCCGCGTATTAGGTCTGATAAATGAACTGTGAAGAAGGCCCATCTGGCTCTCAACGTCTTGTCTCCCCCTCTCTCCCTACCAAGGGGAAACATTTTAAAATAACAGCAGTACATATAGACTCAATGACCCATGCAAGGAGCTGGAATGGATTAAGATTTAATGGTGACAGTGGAAGAAATTATCATTTGAAAAGTGCACTGAAGAAAAGGTACAGCTCCATGTCCCTGCCCGAGTTGTTTTTCCTAAATAAAATAATAGCAAAACATCGGCGCCTTGGTTTATTTTCCGCAAATCCGTAGCGCCTTTCCTCGATTGTGGAGAATTTTGAGGGCATGTCTGTTGTGGAATAATTATCCGTAGCCAGCCGAAGGAAAGGAATGGGCTTCCTTTGCCTTGAACACATCGGAATGAGAGTCAGATATTTTATTTTCAGCTTGCTCGCTCAGTTGAGCGAATGTAGGTAAATCAAGCGTTTGAGAAAATGCTCTACAAAAAAATTGCGTTCCACTTCAGCCTCTGGCCACCGAACATTACGCATGTTTGGATACTGAATATCCGTGTCACTCCCAGACACTGTTTTGTTCTTACCACAACTTCGGGATTTCTTGTCTGTAAAAGGAAGACAAAAGCACATAATGTTAATTGAGTAGATGGGGTTTTTCCTTTCTTTATTCCTTTTTCAAAGAACCATCATAGCGATGTTAATTTTTGCCAATAGTGGGCGGGTCATAAGCTGCTTGTTCACGTACTGTTAATTGATAAGAGTAATCTACTTAAAGCTCTCTCCCAGCTCCCTGTGAACATAGAGTGTCCTGGCTTCCGACCAGCAACGTCGGGCTTCACAAAGCTCCGTACTGCTCCTTGGGAGACGGCGGGCACAGCCTGTGACTCTGTGCTCTGAAACAATGAGTTGAGTCCATTAGCATTTTTGTATGTTTCGTACACGTACCACACACAAAACACTGCGTGAGAGACTGGGCGTGAGAAAATGCGTTCGGCAGCCAGTTGAAGCATGTATCTGGGGATGAGATTCTAGCAAGTTCCCAGAAAGGGGCCATGAAGGCAGTGGAAAGGAAGGCGGGGGAACCATCATTAACCACAACAGAGTGGCAAGTTGCTCCAACCCACTCAGGAGAGTATTTCACTGTAGACATCTTTGCAGACTAGAATTGCTGTACTATTGAAAATCCTCTTATGGTAAACTACACTGTCTACATATACAAGTGTCACCCAGACGGTAGTTATATTTAAAATAGAAACAAAAAGCTTCTAAACATTATCTAAAGTCAGTGTATGTTTCATCTTGTGTTTTGACTTGACCTTGTCTGCCTGGGGGGAGTTAGAGTGAACCGAGAGCTAGGTGGGGGCTAACATGGGGAGTTGAGGAGCACTTGTAGAACGAACGGTGCTTAACTTGGAAACAGTGCCTTTAAATTTTTGCTAAGTAAGATGCAAATACAAAAAAGACGAAAGCCAGGCCATTAGCGGGTTTTTTTTCCCAATCAAGATATAATTCACTAATTCACAAAATATAAAATTTCATGTAACATAAAATTAATCATTTAAAAATGTACAATTAAGTGATTTTTCTCTTTTTTTTAGTATATTCACAAGATTGTGCAACCATCACCATTATCCAATTCCGGAACATTTCCATTACCCCAGAATGAAACCCCAGACCTGTTAACAGCCACTCTCAATACCCCCCCACTTCTCCCCATGGTCCCTGGCAAGCACCAACCTACTTTCTGTCTCTGTGGATTCGCCTGTTCTGAACATTTCATGTAAATGGAATCCTACACTGTGTGACTTTTTTGTATCTGGCTTCTTTTACTTCACACGGTGCTTTCAGGGTTGATCTGTGTTGTAGCCCTATATAAGTACTCCATTCCTTTTTATTGCCAAGTAACATTCCACTGTATGACTAGACCACATTTTGTTTATCCATTCACTGGCTGCCGGACATTTGGGCTGTTCGGCTATTCTGAATCACCCTGCTGTGTACATTTGTATACAAGTTTTTGAGTGGCACGTTTTCTGGTCCTCTGAATGTAAACCCAGGAGTGGACTTGCTGAGTCATACCATCGCTTGAGGACTTGCTGGACTGTTTTCCACATCTGCTGCCCCCTTTTACGCTCCTAGCAGTCATACACAAGGCTTGCAGATTCTCCACAACCTCACCGCCGCTTACTTTCCTTTGTTTTTTGGATTATAGATATCCTAGGGTTGTTACTGTGGTTTTGATTTGCACTTCCCTGATGATGAATGATGTCTTGAACATCTTTTCGTGTGCTTATTTAAGACCATTAGGTTCTCATTAGGGGATTTAAAAACATGGCCTATGTAAGCACTTACCCCTTTAAGTGGGAAGGAGCTCACGGGCCTGTTAGGGGTATGTGGCATATTGAGGGAAGGGAGCTTTAAATGAAGTTGTCATGAGAATACAGCTGGGCCCATTTCCCTGCTCCCTGGGTAGACCCGGCCCTTTGTTTATTTGCAGGTGGCCCCGCTTATTTGTTTTGGGAGACCCCCTCCCCATTCCTTCTCCCCTTCTCATACATCTCCTCCGTTACAGCGTCTCTGAGCATTGCACACTGGATGGGAATGTCACTGATTAAATGGAAACACTGTCTACGTACAGCTTCTCCACTTCTAGGCTCAAATAGGATTTTCAATAGTCCCGTAACAGACAACTTCGTTTGGGTCCAAGGAGCCTTTAAATGGTGCTGAGAACAGTTTAAAAAATGTTTATGGCAGTTCCTTAGAAAAACTTTCGGAACTACTTGCTTCCAGTTAAAATGAACTCGCTAGATCTAGATGGCTTTATATGCATGTCCTCCCCATATTGGGCTTTGTCAGCTCAAAAACCTGCCAAGTTAGCCCTTTTTCTGGACAAGAGAACCATTTTATTATTGACCATCTTATCACTGACCATAGTCACCATAACCTTTACCATCTGTTTACCTCTAGGACTGGATCCACTTTGGATGGATCCATCTTCATTAGGGTTCCAAAATCTAGCTGTTGCAACCTTTTCTAAAGCAAATCAGCGTCAGAACTGTGATCTGGGTGCAGCAAGTAAAGCAGTTTGTGGAAATTACTTCTGTGGATCCGCTCTGGTTCTAAGACTCGCACATTAAGGTTCTCTCTGTGGAAGTGTGGTCTCTCCTTTTTGCCTCCTGACTGGCCTGAATTATGTACAAAACTGACAAGTCGATCCAATCCAGTTTAGCGATGAACTATTATTTATTGAGTGCTTGTTATTTACAAACAACTATGCTAAATGCTGTGGGAAATATAAAGATGAGCATGGTACAGTATCAGTTTTCAAATAATGTGTCGTTGAATGCAGGGGAGGGCAGGACAGGGTAATGGGAACACAGTGGCTAGTCTGCAGATTTCCATTCTTTTTCTGCAGGCACCTGGAAGATGACTTAGCCCTGGAGCCTGCCCCAAGGGAACTTACAGTTTGCTAGGAGCTTACAAAAAGGAATCGCCTGATATGTATTATATATGTACTTGATTTCGTTTTGACATTTTTTTTTTGTCGATCCTACAAGAATGTAAACTTGGTGAGGGTGGGGGATTTGCCTGTTCACCAACTGCAAAACCTGCAGCCCAGATCACTCCTCTGTTAGAAGGAGGAGTGCCCTGGATGGGCAGGGACCCTGGTGCCCGTTTACCACAGACCCCTGCATTTAGAACAGTGCCTGGCACTCAGATTTATTCAGTGGCTGGCTGAATAGACTAGCTTTCCTCTCAACCCATTCCTGTATTCATAAGTACTCTGAGTTCCTTCTTAATTTTGAAGAGGAATGGCCATTTGAGATGCCGGCCTGTTGCTTTTTTGGGTGCATATTCATCTCCTCGTGCCAGAGGTGGAAACCTACAGATTGGATGTGAGGAGAGATCTCTGATATATAGTTCTTTGGTGTCTAAGTCCCAAGACTGCACCCTGACTCCTGCTTCCGGCCTGAGCGAGGAAGGACGCTGTGTGTGCAGGCTGATTCGGGTACTTGAGGAAGAACCCAGAAGCGAACACCATGGAATTGAGCTGGGACCAGGACAAACAGACAGGGTCTTGCTCCTGAGGCAGCTGTTCCCGATCCCTTGCCGTTCCTGGAAGTGAACTAGAACTGGGGGGAGGGGAGAGGCCTCCCTAGAACAGTTTCTCTGCACAAGAGGATGATTTTTAGGCCAGGAGGGGCAAGTTGAGTGTAAATGTGACCTCAGGGGCGCCTGGGTGGTGCAGTCAGTTAAACTGTCCTACTCTTGGTTTCAGCTCAGCTCATGATCTCATGGGTCGTGAGATTGAGCCTCGCATCGGGCTCTTCACTCAGTATGGAGTCTGCTTGAGTTTCTCTCTCCCTCTCCCTCTGCTCCTCCCCACCCCCCCATGCGTGCTCTCTCTCCCTGTCTCTCTGAAATAAATACATTTTTTTTTTTTTAAATGTGGCTTCCAGTTTGCATTTTACCTGCTCCAGGCAGTTGCTTTCTGCTGGTTACCTGCTAATATCCTGATGTGCCTTTCCTGGTATCAGCGCAGTGATGAGCATCAGCCTTGGTGGCTTGACATTTGGGCCAGAACTTGTTTGCCGTCCTCGAGAACTGTGGTCACACGAAGTGGAACCACCAGCCCTGAGGACGGGCTAGGGGATGACGAGGCTGTTGTTACTGTCTTCTGAGACAACGTGTGACGGAGTCGTCTGACCATGGCAACTGCTGTCACTCACATTAGAGAGAGGGGCTGCTGCTCCTTCTGGCTGAGTTAGTTGGAGCTAGAAGTTGCGGCGTCCAGGGTCCAGTAGCTGTCCACTGCAACTGGCTGAGTTTGGTTGCGGGCTTGGGGGAGGAATAAGTGAAGGAGCTTCCTGGGAGAAACAGGGAGGCACTGGCCTGCCAGTTGCCATCCCTGCCTCTCCTTTTTAATGCATCTGCCCCATCTCCTTTAATAATTGCAGTCTCCACTTTCTGCTGCCCTTAGCAGAAGAATGTCCTTTGTGTGTCCAAACCAGATTACTCCATAAAACCTGGTAACTCCATAAAACCTCCTCATAAATGTGTAGGAATTGAAACATTGTATAAATTTAGAGCAAGGATTAAATGAGTCTAGAGCTAGGGTTACCTTTTTTTTTTTTCCGAGATACAGCAACTTATCTCAAGGAGGCCAGTGTTGTTAATGTTATTACCATTGTTACTGTCATTATTTGAGCAGTTTTATGGGAGACAAAAGCCAATTGACTTCTGCACATCTTATTTGTAAAATCAACACACAGGCTTCAGTGTGAGCTCCACTCCTGGCAGATTCTGACTGTGATTGGTTGCGGACTATTTCTCACAGGCAGTGCTTCTTAAACTTTTTGAAAAAGCATTGATGAATCCATTTATTTATTCAGCAAATACTTACTAAGGGCTTGCTGTTTGTCAGGCACTGTTCCGGGTGCTGGGGATGCACCAGGGAAGCACACCGATGAAAGTGCCTCTCTCATGGAGGACAGACAGCTGTGTGCCTATGGGCGACTCTGAAAATGTCTTTCGAAAAGTGTACGTCAATTACCGTGTCCTGCATATTCAACGACACTCCGTAGAACCAAAATATGATCCTGCAGTCGAGAGATACAACATTCTCTTTCCTGACCTGCATCATAAAACGATCACTTGTTATAAAACTTGCTGTCCTAGTTCTGGTGAGTCGTATTTGCGTGAGCCATTCGCAGAATACCAGTTTCTAAGGAATGCCATGCTGGGGAGGGGGGGCCCACAGCATTCATTTCTCCTTAGACAATCTGCACTCTGGTTCCCAGTGACTTTTCAGAAAAGGTGTCACCTTAGAGGTCTTCGCTTTGGGAAGGCTCAAATTCAGGCCAGGTTACACTCACAAGTGTCTCTTAAGAGAGAAGCTGTGCCTATCTCTGAGGTGGGTGGGGGATTGCACGTGTTAACGCACTCCAGTCGTTAATAAGCGGTGGTTATGGTTACCGTGAGTGACCTGTCAGTCATGCATTGACTCAGCAAATATCTATCGAGTGCCTAGCTGGTAGCAGACACTATCACAGGCCTTGAGGTTATAGAGATGAGTAACACTTGACTAGGGAAAATGTATTATGCAATACCGTATAATTAAGGCTGTGAACGAGTTTCAGTCAGGATACTGTGCAAAGAAAGTGGGAAGAAAGGGAAGAAAGTGGCCGGCTCTCCTGGAGTGTTCTTGTGTGACCCTCATTATACGCCCAGCCACTGTTGGGGGAGACTGCTCCGCTGCAAGTGGGTAGGGAGAGATTTGTCTCCAGAAGGGGTGAGAACTAGGGGAGAAATCTCTATGTGATTATGGGTCATGGGATAAAATCTGGGCTGCTTTCCAGAGGGATCTAGTTCTCAATGATAGATGGCGGGGGAGGGGGGGGCGGTGCTTTGTTTCAGAGCAAATGTCATTAACATGGCATGGAGGTTGGGAGCATAGATTCTGAGCGGGTTGCCTGGGTTCTCCCTCTCTTCCCACTTTCTTTGCACAGAATCCTGACCTGAACTCTTTCACAGCATTTATTATACTGTATTGCAGAATACACGTCTATAACTCTAAGCAATTATAGGGAAGTTACCTAACCCCTCTGAAGCTCCGTTTTCTCATTTGTAACTTGGCGCAGGGGATAAATAATATTTCATAGGGCTGATGAAGAAATCCCATGTAAAACACCCCAGAGCAAGTACCTGCACCATACTAGGTGCTCAGTAAAAATTGCCCACCACCTTTAGATCAAAACAGAAAAGTCAAGAATAAACCCAGCCACATTCATCCTTTGAGAGCATGCCCGCACGTAAAACCCCAGCCTTGTGGTAGGGGCCCCACCTTGCTGAATTGGCGTAGGGATGCATACTAGATGGATTTTGTCCTGCGCTAAGCACCGTCACACACAATTGACAGAGGCCTGAACTCCAGTTTGAATCCTATCTCCAGCTGGCTACTAACTTGGGGCCTGTCACAGACACTCAGGGTCCCAGCAACTTCATCTAAAAGAGCAGCAGCTCCATCCAGGTGACCTGGAAGGCACCTTCCCACTGGACAAGGTGCGGCTCTGTGAGTTAGATCCCAGGGAGCAGCTGGAGGTGGGGTAGGTGTTCCTCCTGATGGCTTCATCCCTTCTCCCTCCACTGTCCTTGAAACCTGCAGTTGTGCTCATTTTAGTAATAATAGCAGCTCACATTTATTGGGGATTCACTAGGTTCCAGGGTTTTAAATGGTTTAGGAGGCAAGAAAACAGAAGCAGAGAGATGCAGAGTGACTTGCCCAAGGCAACACAGCTAATGGTGGGAGTGGAAGTCAAGCCTTTGCGGCGCAGCTCAGACCCGGGCGGAAGGCCACTGTAGGAGCAGCCAACGGGGCTTTACAACCACTCATAGTTCATGTAGTTCTTTGATGTGGGTCCCGCAATACAGGGATCACAGTCCTTCCAGGATCCTACCCCGTGTGGAGAGGGGCACGTGTGTATCTGTAAAGGTGTATTTCCTCCGGCACTTAAACGTGTTTGGCACTTTTTTGTTGTGGGTGCCCCTCTCTCTAGAAAGAAGTAATTTCCAGCCCATGCTTTATGAATCTCCCTGCCTTAAGTCTCTTCAAGGAACATTATTACCTTTATAGCTATGTCCTTCTTTTATATTGGTTACAATCTTTTAGAACGTGGGAGTAGGGGCGCCGATGAGAATATCAAAGTTTAGCCTCCAAGAATCTGTAAATCCTCTAAGTGGAGTAATTTGAGGCCGGGTTGGTGAGTCAAGGCTGATTTGAGTGGGTTCCCTTAAGGTGAACGGGGAGCACAGAATAGAGCTTCTACTCTATGATGGGTCCGTCACCAGCTATACGGTGTGTTTCTGTCCAGGAAACCATGTACCACGCACGGAGAGTCATGATCTTACTCTCTCTTGGGATGTCCGCAGGGCATTTTACCAGTTTACGCCCTAACGTGTATTCCAGGTTCCAGATGAAAGTTTGACTCTGCATTCAGCTGAGGAAGTAATGGGGGGCGGGGGGAGGAACAGTCCTTCCGGCCTGTAGGGGACACTGTTGTATCATACATCAGAATGAGTTTCCGCCTCTTGTCTCAGGACAGAAAACAAAACAAACAAATCAAAACCCAAAAATAGGTCAATCGCCTTCACATTACTTACTGAAATTATGTGAGCGATTCCAGTGTGTTTAGAACAGTCACTGCTGTCAGGGTATCGATCAGGCCTCTTCGTATCTGTGCACGAAAGGAATCGTTTAGCGTTTCTGTCCAAGATGGGAATGATTGGCACTTTTCTGATTAGCTTTCTCTCCATACTCTCTTCTGGACAGGGTACTTTTTAGTTCAATAAACCGTTAGGTTTAGTGGACTTATCTTCATTTTTCACTAAGACATGCCCACGTCAAGTTGAAATGCTCGAGTTCTGTCGTATTCTAAATAAACATCGTAAGCCTTTTGAAGGGCATTTTGGGAGTTCCGAGTCTCTTCTTTTTATCCATATCTTTTTCTTCACTGGAAAAAAAAAATGCTATTTACCGAGAAAATGAAGTCATGTCTATGAGGCAGGCCTGTGTAGGGCTCGGTCTTAGCGCCAGGAAGCTTGCTGCCAGATGCTCAGCACGGCTCTCCGTTCGGCATGCCTCTCTTCCCAGACTGTAGACAGCCTCCACATCCGTCCCGGTGCCCCGTGGCCTGGCCAGCAAAACCTCCGCCTTCCCTGCCCAGCTCTGGCCCCTTCCCTACCGGAATACGGGCCCTGGAAGGCGATTGTAATTAACCCTCGGAAAGCAGAGGTTTTGCTAAGGCAGCGTGCGCAGTAATGATTTTGTTCGCTTGCTTCATTTCCAGTTTCACCATCAATTACGCCATGTGTTTCATCCAGTTGGTGCTACCCTCCCAGTGTTAATTATAACCTACAAGACTGTTACAGTTAATTTTATGGCAAGCATATTGTCTCTTCAAGGCTCCAGAGCAGCTCATAAATTATCTTGAAGGTAAATGTAACTTGGGGAACTAGTTAGGAAAATTCCATCCATCTCGCTGAGGAGCCGCAGCTGCTGCTGGCAGCTGCCTTGTGAAGGAACTACGGCAGGTCAGGCTGAAGAGGGTAGGCCCAGGCTGTCACCGAGGAGAAAGGCTGTCCCGGCCCTGTCAGACAAGTACCTTCTGCCAATCCCTGGTGGTTTCACTTTGCAGGCAGGAGGAGGCACGCAGCACGGGTGGATGGTCCCCAAGCTGTCTGTATTCATTACTTTACAGAAACTTGTTGTAGGGAGGCAGGTCCGGAGACCTTTCCTCTTCTCTGTTGTCATGATGTTAGGCATCATCTGCAAAGTGCGAGAGAGATAACTCTATAACCAACTCTGGGCCTGGGCCGGGTGACGGCGGCCCCCGGAAGGCCCGGGGCTTCAACGAGCCTTTTATTTGTGGTTGGTATTGTTCATATAATCTGATAAAGTGAGATTTCACTGTGAACGAACATACTCTAAAATTGCCTACTAAATAAATTAGCAGGTTATCTTATTGGGATAATAAACACACTCTTTTTTTCTGTTTCCTCACACGACATCTAAGCTTTACATTTCAGCCCTCGGGGCTTTAGCATTATTATTTTTAATGACTGAACACAAGTCTTTCATTTAGCTTGTTTGTAGAGTTACTATAAATGATCTTTCTGCTGTTGGTTCTTCATTTGAAATTCTGCATGTTAGGCCCGCTTGGAGAGCTCTGAGGAGCCCCTGAGAACCGGGAGCTGTATTAAGCGCAGCATCTCCTAGCACACGGCGAACAGGCTGTGGCAGGGAGGTCGGAGACCGTGTGTCAAGTCCCGAACCTCCGTTCCAGTTGGAGCAGAGCATGCACGAACGGTGCTCCACAGCTCTGCCTCGTCCCTGAGCTGTTGGTTTCTCCCTGCGTATTTCAGAGCATTTTCACGTCTACCCAAAGACACGCAAGACCATCAGCCCTGGGCTGTGTAACTAAGAGAATGAGACTGATGTTGAGGGGGTTCGGAGGCCACATGCAATGCTGAGATTGCGTCCAAAGTGGCCCTGGGCTTTCCCAAGGAAGTGTCCTTCTGAGCGCTGATAGCAGCACGATACCTGGATATTTGTGAGTTTTCTAGTGAATTCAGGCAAGAGGTTGCAAACCCAGATGAACGAAGCCAGAGCCGGGGGGCTGGGGGGGGGGGGTTGAAGTGAGCAGGAGGGGCACACCCTGTCGGAAATAGACAGCAGCTCTTCAGCCTCGCAAGGAGGCTGAATCCATGTTACTAGGTCCTCTACATTTTCAAGAGAAGTAGAAAATGGAGATTGTATGTACTTATGAAGTCTTCTATTTAAATGTTAGCAGAAATTCTTTTTTTAATATGTATTTTTTAAAGATTTATTTATTTGAGAGAGAAAGGGAGAGAGAGCGAGCACGCATGCGCCTGTGAGCCAGGGGAAGGGTAGAAGGAGAGGGAGAGGGAGAGAGTCTCAAGTAGACTCCATGCTGAGCCTGGAGCCCACTGCAGGGCTCATTCTCCTCACCCAGAGATCACGACCCCAGCTGAAACCAAGAGTCAGATGCTCAACCGACTGAGCCACCCAGGCGCCCCAGTGTTAGCAGAAATTCTCATGTTGTACCTTAACATTCAGGTGAATTAATCAATGCCTGTTTGGAGACTGGGTGGTGTGGGTAGGATTCTGATACAGAATGGCAGTCCTGCCTGCTTTCAATGAAAACTCTTTGCAGCTTTCTCACACTTCTCAAGAATAGAGACAATGACCCCAGCCAGGAGACCAGAATGCCATCTGGGGACTGCCTTCTGTGACCTTGTAACATGGTTCTACTCTGTGTGGGTTCTTGCTTGGAGGAAATATTTGTGTGTGTGTTTATTTATTTATTTTGCCTCTCACTTGGCGGTCTCTCGTCTTTTACAGAGAAAGCATAGGAGAGTTTTTAGAAGTGAATGAGGTGTATGTGGTGCTCATTGTCGCCATAAAAAGGATGTCTGCCAAAATGTTGGCAATTTTGAATCTGATGAAGGGTTTGATTCTCGGGGGGCGGGGATGGGCAGGGACTCCACAGCATTTCTCCTGTTGCACCCCCCGGGTTCATGCCTTACCCCCAGCTCCACCACGAGAGACCCAGCTGTTCTTTCATGGCTCAAAGAGTCATGTGGTCAGAATAATCTTTGAGTCTCACCGGTTCGGACTGATGCCCACATGGAGGTGTGGTCTGGGACGTTGTTAAATGCATGGGGGTTTGATCTTCTGGAGAAGAGGAAAATATAAAAACAATTTCTTTAATAAAAAGCAAAAAGTAAACGTAAACCCTGGCCGCCGCTGAAGTCAGCTCTTACGCATGCGTGGCTGAATTTCATTGTAAATATTTCATAAGGGCTGTTAGAATGCAGCCAGGTTGACATCACAGCCCCGACTGTACCAAAGGAGCCATTTCACTAAAATAAGCCAACATTTCTAAAGAAACATGAATTTCTAATGTAAAGTTAACATCAGGTCAGAAAACCCTCTGGAAGAAATGTCTGTATCAATGTTTATAATCTCTGCATTTATGGATTTGCAGTTTGTGCAAAAAACTCCCAAAGAGACTTTATTTTGGTTAAATAAGACCAGCTTGTGAAATAGTCTGTATATCCAAATCCACCCTAACCCAGTGTCTTGGCAGCCTTTTGTATAAATAATGTCTTTTCCAAAACATGTGTATTTGAAAAAGGAAGAGGGAAATTAAGTGGCACACCGTGTCTCTGGGTTGCCGTCAATTGACAGGATCCTAGAAACAGCAAGTGAAGACTGACAGTTTGTTCATTCGTAGAGCAAATTACAGAGCCGTACGTTAATTTATTGATTTAATTGAGGCATGGAAGGTTGCCGTGAAGAACAAAATGTTCACCCTCCTTTCATTTTCCTTCTTTTTTTTTGTAATAAAAGTTTACTTAAGCGTGCCCCCCCTTTTTTTGTGATTGTTGGTATGTCATACAAAATATGTATGAGGTTTAGAGGCACTTGGCAGAAAAGAAATGAAAGGATATTCACATTTTGTAAAAACTTAATCCACGTTCACAGATGGTCCTGTTCAGGTGCTATTTTAATTATGAGGTAAAGAACAGCCCCACACAGTTGGAAGTCGTCTTAATAAATGGAGAGGGGCTTTTTGTCTTCAAGCGTCAAAAAGCCTTGTTACTGAGAAATTTAAATACTTTGTGTTATAGGGGAGAGTCTCAAAATGCCCAGGATACTTGGAGAAAGCAAAATGATGGGCTCTTCTAAAGATCAAATGAGTTCACTAGAAACGTTTTACAAGTGTGTGGCTTTGAGCTTCCTTAATATTGGTCGTTTTATTTTTTTTTAAGATTTTATTTATTTATTTGAGAGAGAGAATGAGAGACAGCACAAGAGGGAAGAGGGTCAGAGGGAGAAGCAGGCCCCCCGCTGAGCAGGGAGCCCGATGCGGGACTCGATCCCGGGACTCCAGGATCATGACCTGAGCCGAAGGCAGTCGCTTAACCAACTGAGCCACCCAGGCGCCCAATATTGGTCGTTTTAGCGATGGCTTTTCCAGTGGTACATGTGTGCTGTGGATATGTTCATGTGATCAGAGGGAAAATAAACAGAATAAATTGCAAGTAACATTTAAAAAAAAATTTAATCCCTAATGGAAGTATTTCCTTAGGGTTCTTAAGCTCAAAGGGCTGCTTTGCCCTTCAAGTGATAGAGTGGTCCAAAGAACTAATAATAATTCAAATGCTGCTCTAACTTACAGCTTGCATTAATAACACACAAATAGAACAGTCTTCTTATTAAATATTAGTAATATAATAATGTCTTACTGTCTTTCCCTTAGTGGGGAATTATGAGGACCTCATGTTAGGACCTCAGTGTCCTGACATAGTTAATTATCCATGGAAAATGGTTTTCAACCATCGCCATTGTGAGTGATGCAGCTTTGTTGTTGAGGGCTTATTAAGCGTTTGCAGACTCAGGTGCACTGTACCTGTGCAGTTGCCTACAGAAGCAAACAGCTGTGTTTTCTTTACCATATTATACATCACATAGAGCGTCTCATTTATTATAGCTGAGCTAATGATGCAAGCACAAACCTCTATGTCCCATTCTCTATGGCAATAATATATTTGCCGTGGAGATGTTAGCTTGTTTTTCATAAGTAATTAATCTTTTCTTGTACCAAATGTATCACATGAAAACGGGTTAGCGCCGGGGTCAAAATACATTTAATCTGGTCTGCAGAGATTGGGCGAGACCTCTGGATAGAGTGGCATTTTTTTCTCTCACAAGGGCCTCACCCTGTCTGCAGTCCACCCACCAACACGACGCTCACATTACTAGGAACTTAGGTTGCTAAAAGGGAATCGTTTTCAGTCCTTGAGCACCGATCAGGATTCAGACCCGAGTACGTGCTAAGTGAAAGAAGCCTAGTGACAGTCACCCATGTTCAGTCCCTTGACAAGGCTGCGTACTGTCCACACAGATAGTTGTGGGTGGTGGGTTTCTGTCAAATCCGAAATGCCTCCCGGTTCCTGCATAGGTAGGCCCTTCTCAGGTGTGCCAGGGCCTAGCTCAGACACTCCTAAATTGTCAAATACACTAACCGGGGGCACACACGGTTTTTTTGTCATACCCTCCTGAATACTTTTAATTTTAAGAGTATTTTGTTTTGGATTAGAAAAGCATAATTAGCATTTGGAGCCATGGTCCTCAAATGATATTGTTGAGGACAAGAGTGAAGTCAGTCTTGAAGTTTTGGGGTTAAAAATTTTTTTTAAGTTAATTTAAAGAAAAATGCTGGAAATACAATGTAAGGTGGTTCGTGGATATCGCTAGAAATCATGACGGGGGATCACATCATCAAAGTGTAGGAAACACTGGCCTTACACACCGAAGGGGTCAAGAAACATGTATCTCAATCATAATGATGCTGTTGATTATGAAGAAGATGAGGATGATCATCATCATAATTTTTTTTTTTTTAAGATTTTATTTATTTATTTGAGAGACAGAGAATGAGAGAGAGCACATGAGAGGGGGGAGGGTCAGAGGGAGAAGCAGGCTCCCTGCCGAGCAGGGGGCCCAATGCGGGACTCGATCCAGGGACTCCAGGATCATGACCTGAGCCGAAGGCAGTCGCTTAACCAACTGAGCCACCCAGGCGCCCGATCATCATCATAATTAATGATAGCAGCTAACTTCAATGACTCTTTATTCCATACCAGGTACTCTTCTAAGCGTTTTACCCATATATCCTTATTTCCTCTTCAGGCCAACCCAGTGAAGGAAGTGCTACTTTTATTTCCATTTTACAGTTAAGGTATCCAAGACCCAGAAAGGCTAGGGAATTTACCAAAAATACCATAGGTTGTAAGTGACCAAATCAGAACTTGAGCCCAGGCAGTGGGGATCTGGTGTCCTCTTTTTAATCATTGCATTTTCCTACATCTTCATGGCTTGAGAAATACTACCTTCTGTCTGTTCTCTAAAGAAGAAGAAGGGTGGAGAAACATGAAAACATACAACGCTGCATATAACGGTATATCTATTACTTATGTTATATAAATAATATGGTATTTGTATTTATATTACTTGTAGATATTATACATACTCACGTATAATATAATAAAATGTAGTGATCCTCCATGTGCTGTGAGGGCTCTAACCTAGCTGCTGCTGAGGCCCTGCTGTGACTATATTCTGAGTTTTGGGCTTCCTTAGCATCCTGGATGTATACTAGAACACATGCCTTAGAACTTGAATTTCTTTATTTGAATTGATGAAAAAGGGCGGGAAGGCAGGGAGAGTATTACCTTACTTTTTCAATTACTGCCAGAGAACCTTCCGAATACGTACTATGTGGGGAGAATTAACATTTATTTCTTACTGTCCCAGGGCCTCTGGAGCAAAAAATCTTTTTTTTTTTTTAAAGATTTTATTAATTTATTTGAGAGAGAGAGAGAATGAGAGACAGAGAACATGAGAGGGAGGAGGGTCAGAGGGAGAAGCAGACTCCTGCCAAGCAGGGAGCCCGATGCGGGACTCGATCCCGGGACTCCAGGATCATGACCTGAGCCGAAGGCAGTCGCTTAACCAGCTGAGCCACCCAGGCGCCCCTGGAGCAAAAAATCTTTGGCAACTTCTCTATTTCTGTACTTAGAAAACCATCCTAATTCTTTTGCCTATTCACTTCAAATATATAGAAATATTATTTAATCTTGTCTGAAATGTAAAGTGAAAATCTTCAGCAAATAGCATGGTTATATGCCCAGAAAGAAAAGCTAGAGAGTTAGCCTATGAAAATCAATCTCAACTCTGAACAAATGCACTGAAAGGAATAAAAGAACATAGCCCACAGGACCCAGATGTAGGTGGGAGTTAGGTCTCCCAGGTCCCAGAGCCAGACCAGAGGCACACATTTGAAGTTCTTCCGTGACCCTTGCTTTATCTTGATTGAAAGTCCCAGAAAAATGCTCAAGCAGGCAAGAATTTGCATCTTTCTTTCTCGTCCGATGTTTTTCTAAGGCAAATTGCTCTGTTTTCTTCGTTAGTATTTATGACGAATTATATTGCACAAGGAGACTTGGTTGACTTGGGTAAGGCGTTAAAGTGTGGAGAAATGTGTAAACTGGGCCACTTAGGACACCCACCCAGTGCATGTTTCCCAGTTAGCCTCCCCGTGGGCCAGAAGTCCACACAAGCAATTACTTGTGAACTGTGAGGTGCTCAGGGAGGAAAATTGCAGAACAAAGTGGGTTGGAGGAATTTATACTTTTGTCATTTCCCGTTGAAGCCGGGGCCAAAACTCGTGTCTTGCACCATTGTGACCTACAACCATTTAATTTGCTAACAAGACTTAGCTGATCAGGATCTGCAGCCGTCTCCGCCAGTGTAATCAGAACAAGAAGCCTGTGGCTCTGGAGAGCGAACGTCGTCGATCTTTTATTTGGCGGCCCTGCCGTCTTCCCTCTGGCAGGCGGAGACGGAACAGAAAGGCTGACATTTGGAGCCACTGGAATTGCGGCCTAGTAATTTTGAAATACCCGTTTTCCCCCGTGTGATTTCGTCCCTAAGATTGCTCCGGCTAAATCTGATACAGGTAGGAGCCAAGACAAACAGTAACCATTTATGGCCACCCCGACCAGTTTGAATTTCACCCTAATGTAAAGCAAAGAGAGTTTTTGGCTTCATTTCAGGTGTGTAACAGGGGTAGAAAAGGCGTTTAAAATTCAGCAGCACATGTTACCCTATGTTTCCATAACAACCGCAGACTTTTATGTTAGAGAAGCAATAATATAAACACATAGGAATCTTGGAACAGTAAACTATTAATTTACCAAATATAAAAAATCCAGCATGACGGGGCTTTTATAGCCACAGAAGCCATGAGGGGGCCCAGCATCCTGAGAATTTCTCCATTATGTGGCAGAAAGTACTGCCGGTTGGTTTAAATGAGCAAATCTTTTAAAATTGTAGGTACAGTGTCAGTTCTCCACAGTACATTCTTCTGAAACAATGTGTGGTGGTATCAGCTATGGCTGATTTCTTTTACCATCTTGAACTGGTAAAACACCCTCGAGTAGCTGCCCCCAACGCACATCTGTAAAGGAAGTGCATTTTTGTTTTCTTCGTCCATAGCTTTAGACTTAAGAGTGAAGTGAAGGCTGGGGTCCTGCGTAAAGTGTGGTGCCCAGGGGTTGGCTCTCATGCCTGCCAAGGAAGAGGTGTTCACAGACTGTTGATATATGTGGAGAAGGTTCACAGTTTTCTCTCCCACCCATTTTGAAATATAAAAGAGACCAGGGAGAAAAGAGGAGAAAGGAGCTGCTTGACCACATCTTAAGAAACAGGAGTTAGTAACTAGAGTCGTTGAAATCACCACCAGGAGAAACTCAGTGTTCTTTGACTTCTCTGTGGGGGAAAAGAAATCATCTTCTTTTATTTTTTATTTTTTATTTTTTTTTAAAGATTTTATTTATTTGACAGAGAGAGACAAAGTGAGAGAGGGAACACAAGCAGGGGGAGTGGGAGAGGGAGAAGCAGGCTTCCCGCGGAGCAGGGAGCCCGATGCGGGGCTCGATCCCAGGACCCAGGGATCATGACCTGAGCCGAAGGCAGACGCTTAACGACTGAGCCACCCAGGTGCCCCGAAATCATCTTCTTTTAAAATATGTATCACAAACATGGCAACCTGTGCATGGGTCTTTGATTCGAAAAGAAGCATGGTTCCCCCCTGCCGCCCCGAAACCTACCTCCGAGTGTGGATAGGGTTTTGAAGCTTTTCCTGGAACAAAATGACGTTCCCTTGTCGTTTAAGGTGAGAGGATGCACCTTGACTGAAACATGGTTTCATGAGATAACTATCATTGAATATAGCAATCAGTGGAAGAGAAGAGGAGGTCAAAGGGAGGTAGGCTGTGCCCTAAAAATGAAGCACAGAACTCCCGAGAGAGCTGCATTCAGGACGGGCCCTGGTATGGCTCTAGGTTAGAGAAAGGGCTGCAGTTCTCTAAATTTCAGAAAACGGAGAAGAGAGTCTCCACCCTTCCAGCCAGGGTAACATGTGCAACTTGGCCTCCCCGTAGCCTTCACAATGGAGCCGAGCCAGAAGCGACCCAGTGGGGACATTGGTTAAAGCAAGGTGCGTGCAGTGTTTTTGGCCCAAAGGCATGATGGAGGCTCAGTTCAAGGTGCTGAGGGAACCTGGTCCGTCAGGAGTGAGGGTGGGAAGCACAAGTAAGGGTAGAAGGGATGTTTTGTAAAGACCCGATTTATTCCCGAGTCCTTGGTGGGCCTCGTTTTGGGGCACAAGCCTGATTTCCCCTGGTTGTCACCTCTGGCAGGGTTAGTAAGAAGGTTTCTTGCATTCCTGTCAGCGCTTGGCCACGTTGAAGCATCTCTTGGAGCATTAGTGAGATTGGAGTCTGGCCTTAGTCTTGAGGATCCTTAATTTGTGTCCGACTCTCCAGTGGCACGAAGATGGGTGGGTGGTTAAGAAGAAAGCAACGCGCCGTTCATTTACTCAGAAGGTATTTAGTGAGCACTTACTATGTACCTGGAACAGGAGATACAAGGAGAAACAAAGAACACGGCCTGCCTCCTGTGCTGGTGGAACTTAGGGTCTAGTGGAGGAGAGACTAAGGTGAGCAAGTAAAGAAGACAATGGCAGATGAGGAGGACTGTGGAGGAAAGGAAACAGGTGAGCAGTTGGAGAGGGGCTTGGGGCTTCCTAGGGATCTCCGAGGGAGCCCCACGGGGTGGAGCTGAGGAGAAGGAACCAGCCAGCCAGACCAGAACACCATGCCTGAGGGAGAAGAAGGTGAGAGGGGGTGGACATGCAGGAGGGGTGAGACCCTAGGGTGGGGGGACAGATTCCATTCCATAATGGTGTTTGTTGACTCAGAATAAAAAGGAATCCACATTCCGTTTACAGAGTATTTTGAAGGTTTCCTCGTGTGCCCAGTGCCTCGGGAGGCCTTCCAATCCTAATTATGTCAGAAAAAAGATGTTCTCGTGCGACAAAGTACATGGCGTCGGCCATAAGCAAAGCATGAGCTCCTTATGAGTTGGGAAGGTTTTCATGGAAAGAGGGAATCAAAATGGAGCTCAACAGGCATTGAGATTGAGCACCTATCGTGTGTTGATGCTTTATACGTATTTTTTCACGTTTATTCCTCATGGTAAGCCTCCAAAGGTAAGGTACTGTTCTCTCCATTTTATAGATGATGAAACTGAAGGCAGAGAAAACTAAATAAAGATAGTTATTGACAAAACTTTAACTCGAACCAATTTAGCATGTTGGAAGAGAAGCAAACCCTAGCAATCACGACCCACTAACTAAAAGGAATCCTGTCTTCTGTTGGATAAATAGCAGCTATGATATAGCTCCACCCCCCATGGATGTGCTAAAATGTCAAAACAAAAGGATCTGTGTTTGTTTTTAGGGATGTAGAGCAGCAAGAGGGCCCCTAGGGAGCTTGTGGCCTGTTCCGAAACTGGCTTGGGGAGAGAATCGGTTCAGCCAGCAGAAGCAGTGACATCTACTAAGTGGCAAGAAAAGCAGACCTAGTCCCTGGGGAAGGAGAGGAGACTTAACAGAGGAAGTAGGGGCCAGGGATGACCTTGCAGGGTTGAGGAGGGCACCAGGGGCAGAAGGACGCGAAGACGCCGGAGGAGAACACATCGTCACTAGGGTTACTTCCGGCAGGCGAGGAGGCACACCGGAGCCACGGAATACCCAGTATTGTCCTCTTTGGTCTCGGGATCTCTAACTGACCCTATTGAGAAGTTGCTCCTCTACCATTCAGATGTTTGCCTCCGGGGTCCTCTCCTTAGGGTATCTTTTGAGGCATGGCCCTGGGGGGAGACAGGTCAACTTTCCGGCGACCTTTTTTCAACTGAGGCCATCTTCCACTAAAAGTTTTCTTCTCCTCTGGCTTCAGCCAGCCTGGCATTTCTGACAGACGTGTAAACAGATGCACGCATTGTTGCTAATGACAGGTGATTATAAGAGGCATGGGGGCCAAGGTAATTAAACCAGGACTTGACAGGAACATTTGGCAATGCGATATTTCAGCATTAGAAGTTTCTTTGCAGCATGCTTTCCCCCCTTGGTTTGGTGGAGAGAATTTATTTTTGTTCTTGAGAGTGTGGTGCTTTGAGATCTGAAACTGTCCTGTCTCAACTCCTGGCTCGTTGGAGAGCTCCGGAAAGCGGTTACCAGTGGAGTGTGTGGGGCTCTAGCCGGTGTCTCAGACTCTTTCCACGGTCTGCTCCGGAGCAGGAGAGGGAATAGGGTCTGTGCCCGAGTGCGGGGATTGTAGCTGACCTCTTAGGATGTCCCATTTGATAGTGATAATGCCCTGGAGAGAAACGTGAATTATTTTTATGCCACTGTGATTTCCTCTTCTCTCCCCACCACCTGGTTTTGCCTGCTGTCATTCCCATGGATAAATCCGAAAATGGCTTTCTCATTCTCTTGGCCCCCAGATTCCTAAAGTTCAAAGTAGGGAAAAAAAATCTCAAATCACCAGTGACCTCTTGTTACAAGGAACCATAGTAGAAACAATCATCAGGGTCATGGAATTTGTTCGTTTGTTCATTAGATTTAAATGTAATTAAAAACACACACTACGTTCTCCTTGCTGTCAGGATCGTTAGGAATGCCAGTTTTGACACTTAGAGACTACTTCCCGCTCATTGCCGATGGTGGCCAGCTTATGATTCTGTGTTTGAGGGAATTCTGTCTTCTGTTGGATAAATAGCAGACCTTCATGCAGACTTAACATTGATAGTTTTGACTGTTGGGCAAGCCGTACGACTAGCTAGATGACTATAGTAACTGTGGTGGCCCGCTTTCTCCTAATAGTGACAGCTAACATGGACTGTTTATCATCGTCCTGGCACTTGTCTGAAATGGGAGTTTCTCCTGAGCAGGTTAGTTCATTCCTTTGCTGCAAAACCAGCTTTTGAATGCTCTTGGTCTAGTGTATATCTGGCTGTGGGGAGAGATCAGTGAAGCAGACCAGTCAAAGAAGGCCAGCTATGGAGCAGGATAGCTGTTTCTGTCCCTCAACCCATTTTGATTTTCTCCAGGGAGGGGCATAGAAGGAGATGAATTTGTGAATGCAGTTTGGTTGATGCCGAGCGATTGTGAGTCTTTGTGGGGTTGCCCCCTCCAGCGTGGCAAGCTCCCTGCCAAGCTCTTGCATTCTCATGCTGCTTCAGGCCACGGTCTGTGTGGAAGCCGAGGCTTTTTTTAAAGCTTTTTCAGATAGGTTAAAAGGTGTCCCACCCCCGGTGTATTAAAAGAGAGAGAGAGATTAAACTCACTAAGCCTGCCATGTTCCCTCTAAAATATCAAGTCAAGATGATTTTTAAATCCAAAGTTACCAGGCTTCGGGGGTTTGACCTTTAGTGCAAGCAGCCTTGGAACTGAGGAGGAGGGATCCGAGCAAAAGACTGTTGGCCCACAGGCCGGTGGCCTCAGGAAACCTGCTGAAGCCAAAGTGAATTGTTGCCTTTCTCTGCCTTCCGGCCAACAAAGCACTAACCCCACATAAATACCCAAACTGATTCATAGGCCTCTGGAGTCACCTCGGAGGTCCAGGTGGCAGACCTTTCTTCAGAGTGCCTGCTTACTGAGCAGCCTCCAGCAAGCTCTCTGGGGTGACAGAGGTCCAGAAGGCAGGGTCTCTGCCCTCAGGAGGCTTAAAATCAGATGACTACTGCTGCAAATAATAACTCTTAATGGAACTTTTAATAAGCACTCAGGTGCTTTTCATATATTATTTACTCAGTTAATCCTGAAGAATGACAGCACTAGCTAGTCCTTAGTGAGTGCTTCTCCGTGCCAGGTACTTTTTTCAGTGCTTAATGTGAATTAACTCAGCTATCACAGTGGTATTTTTTTTTTTATTACCCCTAATTTAACAGGAGAAAACCAAAGCAAAAAAGATGTTAAGGAACTTTCCCAAGGACACAGGGGCCCAGAGGCAGAGGAGCTGGGATTCCAGAGCAGGAAGTCAGGTCCCAAGGCCGAGCCCTCTGTCCCCCCCCCCGCCTCCGTCCTCAAGACCCATATTAGGATCCCCTTGTGGGCATGTGAAACACAGGTTGCAGGTCTTCCTCGGGCAGGGCTGGACAGTTCTGACAGATTCTCAGGGGGTACTGATGCCCACAGTGCTATGTCCAGCAGAAGCAAGCAGTGGAAACCCGTCACCCTAAAGCAAAGAAGAATGAGATGTCGTATTATTAATATAAACAGAGCGCTAGGAGAATACCAATGGCCGTAATATTTATTATTTTATTATTGTCATTATAGCAGACATCTATTGAGTGCTTACTCTGTCCTGGGCACTGTTTTCTAACCAGGTAACCATCGTAAGTGGTACTACAGGTTATCTCATTTAATCTTTACAACCTGTGAGGTAGACACTACTGTTTGCTCCATTTTATGGCTCTGGGAAACGGAGGCACAGTTGACAAACTTGCCAAGGTGCCAGGATGAGGCTTCAGTCTACCGCAGCGTCATTCCAGAGCCCATGCTCTTGACCACAAGGAGAGTGGCAGACTGGTCGCTAAGGGGATTCGGAGCCACATCCACAGAGCCAGCAGTGTATGGGCTGGCCCCGGAGGAGGGGGCGGAGGAAAAGCTTCCCCGAAGGGAAGGGAAACGTGCAAGGGCCCGGGAGCATGAAAGGGCAAAGTGCGATTGGGAGAATAGCATGGAGACTTCTGTGTAAGCTGCACGGGAAGAAATGAGGGATGGTGTAGCTGGAAAAGTAGGCCGAAGGCCTTAAAGATGAGGCGTTCATGGTGCTCAAGCATGGCTTTGTGCTTTTGAGCACCTGTCGGGGGCATACTCTTGCTCAGAACTCACCGGGACACTTCCGGACAGAACGATGGGGTCATTCTTTGTTAAAGGTGCTTCCGGGCCTTCTCTTCTCTGCGTTTCATAGTTTGAGAGTGTCAGAATCCGTTCAGAGGAGAGTTTGATTTCTGAGCCTAGCAACCCTGTGACAGTGACTCATGCCCTGCCAAGGGAGAAGAGAGTTTTGTACACAAGCCATGTCAAAAACAAATGGGGGATGTGTGTCCTCGTGGGTGAGTGTGTCCGTGTGCGAACCCATGTACCACCCTTAGAAAATGCCTGCCGTGGCACTGGTACGATGGGATCGTCGGAGCTGCCAACTTGTTTTATTTCTGTTGTTGCCTGGCAGCCCCTGAAGGAGGAGAAGTATGAATTTTTATCTCCCATTTACCAGACTTTCATTATATTGTGCTTACAGACACAGTGTCAGCACATAAAATGTTAAACATCACTGGTCTGAAAGAGGCTCCCATTGTCTTACCTCTGGTGCTGGGGGAGCCTTGCTAGCCTTGCCGTAGTGGTTCTGTCAGTGTAATATGACATGAAGCATTTCTCGGTAATGACAGACATTGAATATGAGTGACAGGAACTCTGACCGCGAGGAATGGGTTCAATTACCAGAGACGGGGGGTTACCTGAGATAAAACCAAAGGGCCCAATTGTGCTCGGTTTCGACCCCTTGACTCCCAGATCCAGAGCAGCGAAGACAAATGGCTGATTAACCAGCCCCTAACCCTCCCTCTGCAGTGATAAACTTGTTTGGATTTCTCTGTCCGAAAAGGAAAAAAAAAAATCTATGGGGGGCATGTTTCTAAAGGAAATATGATCAGAAACCAGTAGGCCTGGTGCTAGTCATTTTTGTCTCTTGCAAGCACAAAACCCAAAACTGTCCTACTATCGTGGAGTGGATCTACGACACGGTGTCCAGAAATCAATACAAGATCAATGATTGCTCTCTTAACCGCCCCCCCCACCTTTCCTTTTGTAGCAGGAGCCACCCTGCTCCCCATCACCTGTAGCCAACCTGACGCCAGTGTCAGCGAGAGATCCTGCCCTCCGAAGCTCTCCTTTTTTTTTCTTTGCTCCTGCAGGCTGCTCTGCTCAGCATCGAGTGCAGCTCTCTGCTTGTTTATAGTCCACTGCTTATAGCCCCCAGATAGAGTTCTAGCAAGCAGCCCAATTAAACTGTCGCAGGCCGCCCTCACTTGACTAGCTCTGCAGAGTCATTTAGCCAACGGACATTCCTGACTATTAAAGCTAGTACCAGCATGTCTCCAGAGCTGGAGATAAAATGAACGAAATTTGTTATTCTGGGCTGACACTTGATCCCAGCTGTTGAACTAATGCTATTGCACCTGAAAGTTTTTCTTTATGGTAATTGCTGTCTGTGTTATTATTTCATAGACTAAATTGGAGAAAATTGCAACAGGTATTAAATTCTTTGAGCTAATTCGTGGGAGTTCTATTGTGCCTTCTTCCAAGGCAGATTCCAACTTCTCTTCAAGGCCGGGAAGATGGATTTTGCCAGCCAGATGCACGGGCTTGTGTTTCATTATTATCAGAGACATTCCAGTTTTAGGTCTGGTCAGGCATTTATCAGCTTTACCTGAAATCTGCTTTGAAATCTACTTTTGGTACTAATTCAGGCAGCATATGTTGGGACTGGCCCTGGGGAATTCCATGACGATGACCAACGCTGACAGTGATCAGTCTGGTTGATCCATGACACATCCTTGGTAGAATCATTAAGTCTCTTGCACTGTGTAGGCTTAGGGAAACGGGCCATGTGAAATAAGACTTCCCACAGGGCCCCTTGGGAATCCACCACTCGACGTGGTAGTTCTCGAATGCCTCAAGTAGTCCTGCTTCAGTGAGAGCCCACTGAAGTAGGGTCGCACAGGTTTGGAGCCTCTTGGCCCTATTACTGGTTCTCACTGCCTCTTACTGTTCACTTTCTCCTCACTGCCTGTTACTGTTCACTTTCTCCTCTTTGGCCAGGTCTCATCCCAGAGTTTGGGGAAATCATCTGTAGACTTTCCATAATAGCACATGAGCCATATTCAGAGCTGGGCGCAGTCTCAGGGGCCTCTTTCTTGCAGGACATAGAGCATAGGAAACCGTGTCTTTTACAGCATTCACTTGTCCATTTAGCTCATGGTCAGCGCTAATGGTGAGGGCTCGCGACGGGATCCAGAACGAGAATTCAGATCTGGCTGGTAGTGGAAGCACTATGCTTGCCTTCAAGTTCATGCTTGTGGGGGGCGTAGGGGCAGTCGCCCCATGATGTTGTCACTTTCATTTCTGTCTGAAGACCACAGCTGGCAGACCTAGCAGAGCTCTTTCAATTTCAGGAGCATAC
Source organism: Mirounga leonina (assembly GCF_011800145.1). NCBI lineage: Eukaryota > Metazoa > Chordata > Mammalia > Carnivora > Phocidae > Mirounga > Mirounga leonina. Next base: position 29,531,737 of record NW_023270469.1, on the reverse strand, counting down.
TCACACCTTTAGAATCCAAAGGCTTTGTCCCTGTCCCCATTAGGAAGCAGTAGACAGGCTCTACTCCATGTTTTGATTAGAGGCAAATGTGAGAAGCTGAACCTACAAGTAAAGGAAGATAGTTGTATGGCTGTCTGCTACACTTGCTTTGTCATTCGACCGACCCCCATAGCTAGACAGTCTGTAGACCGGTTCACAGTCCCCTGATATGAGGATACCTGGAAGCCTATAAAGAATCATCTGAAAGTCCTACTCAGGTGCTTTCTTTGCCAACATGGACATCTGTCCTTTGAATGCCAAAAGCTAGTATCGGACTATCTATGGTAGACGATTTACATTGCAAGTTGAAGCCCATAGAGTTTGTGAGATCTCAAACCTACTGCATGTATTGTGGTCCACATTATTTTCAGTATTCATAAGCTTTGTTTAAGCTACTTTGAAAATTGGATTTGAAAACTGAAATTGAATTACTTTAATTTACAGCAAAGTTCAAAATGAGAAATATGTCTTTTCTGTGCCCACTGAGAAAATGAAAGAAGTATTAGTTTTTAATATATATATGAAATGCGTAGAATATATATAGAGTGCCAAGTATAGAATGTGTTTTTAAATCCTGAGAGATTTATTTTCTTATCCTCAAATCCAGTAGGAAAAACTGGCATTTTCTTTAAAACTAAACCAAGACTAATCTGTGTTGCATTTTTTAAAACGATTTTATTTATTTATTGGAGCAAGAGAGAGAGAGAGCATGAGCGGGGGGAGGGGCAGAGGGAGAGGAACAAGCAGACTCCCCACTGAGTCTAGCAGGGAGCCTGACTCGGAACTCAATCCCAGGACCCTAAGATCATGACTTGAGCTGAAGTCAGACGCTTAACCGACTGAGCCACCCAGGCGCCCCTGTGTTGCGTTTTTTAAAATAATGAAATGCCTGAGTTTTAGGTATTTTTAAGCAATATATTCACAAGCCTACACTGACTTGCTCTGAGACCCTTCAAACGCACATTCATCCTTGTCATGGGCATTTGAAGATCCTAATGATACCACAGTGACACAGGGAAAGCTTGTTACGTAATCACTGCATGTGTGCATTTCAGATCCAGAACTAATTCTGCATGTTTCTGCCTCTGTCTCTCTAGCATGAGCAGTAAGTGCTTCTCTCCAAATCTTACCTGGACTTCATGTTTTATATGTTTTGAGTTACTGTTGGGTCTTAGATTGTTTGACTCGTTTTGTGTGGATTGCATGGAGAACGTGGTGGTGACCTCTGCAAATGAGCCTGTATGAGAGCTTGTTTGGCAGCCAGTTATGATAAGAGTATATAGAAAAGAAGAGTCCGAATTTGGAAGTTCCCTGGGATGGGGGCAGCAGAGAGGATGACTGAGATTTGGGCTCTCAAAAGGCAAAATCAGAGGAAAACAAAGACCTTTCTCGGTGGTACTCAGAATTCATACACTGAGAGCCAGGTCAGTATAGTAAAAAGATTCTTAAGATGACAGGTATTTGGATGAGATGAGGGTAATGCATAAAAAGGAAGGACTCTTGAAAGTTTAGCCTGCCTTTTATATGCTCCCGTTTAGAGAGTCAGACCTTGTATTAAGTGCCTTGTGTCCACTGTAACCTTCCATCTCCTTCTCCGAAATTCACGGAAGTAGAGTATATCCTCACCTTCCCAAGGAAGAAACTGGGCCTCCCAAGGCTAAAGTGATAGTTGCCACTGAGTATTTTCTAAGTTGTTTTAGAAGGTGGGACTTGAACCTGGGACTGTTGCTTCTAAATCCACGGTACCAGTTTTGGATTTGTGTCTCTGTGAGATCAGTGGTTCTTATCTTGGAAAGTAGAACTTTCGGCAAGGAACTTCAAGCAGATTGCTAAAATTCCTCAGTTGTTCCTGATAATCCTACCAACTCATTGCTAGGCTTTTGATCACTGCTATGAAAACTAAACCCTGCCAGGATATAAAACTAAGTATATTTCTTAAAATTTAAACTTTAAACCAGATTTCATAAGGGTGAATTACTTAGAATTGGTTGAGTTCCCTGGCACATGGGTCATTGTAGGTCTTCGTCAAGACCAGGGGCTGGCAAGCTTTTTCTGGAAAGAGCCAGACAGTAAATATTTTAGGCCCTGTGGGGCGCACAGTCTCTGTCACAACTGCTCTGCTCTTATAGCGAGAAAGCCACCCTAGACGATATGTAAATGAGTAAGTGTGGCCATGTTCCAATAAAACTTTATTTACTAAAGCACGTGGCAGGATTTGTGGCAGGATTTGGCTCATGCGCCATACTTTGCCAACCCCCAGTCCACACCCTGAGGAAGAGTTATGTTTAAGGGAACCAGAACACAACAAATGTTTTCTTTTCATTTATTAGTTGTTTATGTAGATTGCTGGTGAGAAAGATGTCTTCTCAGCATAATTTGAAACCCTTTTCATTGGCTTGGATTTTAAAGTTGTTTTTTTTTTTTAATCTCTTGTTTAAGCACATGTTAAATGTGTCCATGTTCTTTCCATTATATATCTTGGTTGCCTTCCCAGACTTCAAATTGCAGTGAATTTATCCCCAAATGATGTTTGGTATCAATTCTCAAGATGCAATTTGAATGTAGTCTGCTTTTATAATGGAAAAAGTATTCCAAATCTTCATTATTTAAGTTCCACAGAAAATAATGAACTGTTGAAATAGCTATTATTCAGCACTGCTCAGGTATACTGCATCCTTTGTTATCTTGTCTTACAGCTTCATATCAGTTCAAAGAATAAAGGAGTGTGAAGATTTAATTTTAGGGCTGCATATGAGGCATTAGATTATGATTTCTAGCTAAGTCAATGCTGAACTCAGATTATATTATAATGAAACTTTTTTTTTTTTCCACTAAGCATTTTCTAACAGGTAAAACTACAAACAAAAAACCAAAGAACAGTTTATGAGTCTCAGAATTACTGATTGCAGCAACTGTAGCAGTTTCCTTGTTGTTGGGCCATTTCTGTATAATGACCCCCCTTTGATCAATCCTCCCATCGTGAGCCACCGTATCACAGGGATTAGGGCCTCAGTTTACAGAGGGAATTAGGAGTGGTACTAGTGATAACAGTAGTAGTATTTAACTGTGGCGTGCTTTTTCTCCTTAAAACTCACCGTCCTCACCCTCGGGCAGCCATGTTGGAGAGGAGGAAAGTTGCCATCAGAAATGGCATTCTTAACACCTCAGCTTCGTTGCTACCTGCTCGAAGGTGTGCCTACTGACCCCTTGTCTTACTGTAAAGTAAGATATACTTGCGTTCTCCGATCCGGCACTCTCCATGTGAAATCTCGAGTTACCTTCCTTCTACCTTGCCTCTGTTTTCTAGAGTAACAGCATAGGGCAGTGAAAAAAGTAGGACTCTTGCAGCCCAAAGCCCTGCTCTCTTCAGCGAGCCACCGAGCTTCTCTGACCTTTCGGTTTCCTCTTGTGTAAAATCAGAATGATACCAACCTTACATTATAGAGTAATTTTAAAACTAAAGGAGGATATATGTGTAAGTGCTTTGTAAATTATGCTGATTGTGTCTGAGTTATTTTTACTGTTTAACTAGCTATCTGACCCTGGCCCGGCCTTGTTCAGGAGGTTCCTCTGCCGTCATTAAAATAACCAAATCCAAAGCCCTATTCATCTTGGAGCATAACACGTGGAGTTGCCCATGTGAGAAGCAGCTTAATTGCAAATCAACTGGGGTTGCTATATGACAGAATGCCAGTGGGCACTGTTCCCATTGTGGTGAATAAATGTTACCCCTGGAAACCCAATGTCAGTACTGAAATCAACATGTAAAATTCCCAGCACCGGCCTTTGCAACTTCTGATTTGGGACTCATATTTGAAACTACTGTTTGTTTTCTCAGTGTACGTTTTCATACATAGGGCAGATCTTTCTCTATTAGCATTCCTTCAGGATCTTTTGTTGATCTTGGTTTCTGTTGCTCTGGAGAACAGTTGCCTCCCAGAAGGTCCCTAAAGTAAATGTAGATACGCCATGAGCCTATATTTAGAATGGGTGCAAGCCAAGAGTAGCCTCTAAGTTTGGTGACCGTCTTTGCTTGCTGATGTTTACATGTGATGTGATCACGAACAGAAAGAAACTTAATTTTATGTATGCAGAGATGAGGGACAGGTGGGTATGAATGTAAGGCTGTGGTGCCTTCTGCCCATGTCAAATGAGCTAAATCCTTCCCAAAAAGCCGGCCAGGAAAACATATGATACCATTTGCAGTGGTAGAATGTTGCACGCTGTTCTTCTGTAATTATAATGGCCTGATCCATGTGGGGTGGGTGAGCCTGGCTTAACAGTCATTAATCTGCTGAATCTTAGTATCAGCGGTCCATCTTGAGGAGCAGCAGCACTTGGCTGGATGAGTAGGGCTTTGATTTCATTGTAATAAGGATAGCTTTGTTAAAATTCTGCTGCTCGGTGGTGCCTGAGGATTCTGGGAAGAGAAGGTTTTCCTCCCCCCCCACCGCCCCTCCCTTTTTTTCTTTTTTGCGTCGTGGGGATGAATTGTTTCTCTTTCTTCCATCCCCTAGGTTACTATTTATGCTCTCCCTTGATCTCCTGCTTGTCCCTTTATTTCTCCACGTTGTGAAAGTTTCTTTCTGTGTGACCAGGAGTCTGTTTAGCAGACCATATTGTGAGTGAAGGGCCAGCGTTTGTTGCCTGATTTTGGCAATGCTGGGCAGTCAGCTGGGATGTAATTAAGACTCTGAGAACAGGCTGTCTTCTCCACGGGAAGGGCATGTTAGATGGTGCTGGGATTTGGGGCTGTCAGTTTGGCCAAGGCTGGAGACAGAGAGCTAGGGACAGAGATATTTCCTTTCATTTATAATCCCTTTATGTACAGTGTATGCACTTGGCAAAGTTTACATATAACCTAGTGGCTAGAGCTTACAAGCCAACGCAGTGAAATTAGCATATGTTACATGTATATTTCAGTGATATTTTAAAGCAAGCGCATATTTCCAAAGTGAATTATGCATGGACGACAGCAATAGGGTTGTGTTGCGCTGGGTGTCAAATCCCACAACTTTTTGTCGAGACCGTGGATTTTACACTAAAAAGGCAGAAAGACTAAACGAAGTAAAACAGTTTTAATTTTTAACAGTTTGGTTCGGCCCAAGGAGCCAGGCTGTGACAGATATAACTGACATTTGAATAATTGGATTAATTTAAAGAAGGGCAAATCCAGTTTTGACGGTTGTGCTTGTGTGTGTACGTCGTCTTCTTTTTTTTTCTTTTTTCTTTTTTCTTTGCAAGGATGGAGTTGTGTGGCTTAGGTACACACTCTCTCTGATGCCGAGCAAAGCTGGAGGAAACTCCACAAGATTTATAAAATTGTCATCTGGTTATTTTCTTTTACGATGCATGCCTGTGTATGTGCGTCTCTTCACATGGTAGTAAGCCTTCTTCCTATTTTGTGTAAGAGAAATGCACAGTGTGTACTTTATTCGGCTGTGTCGGTGACCTGTATATTGCATACACCAGCACATTATATGTGCTCTTGTTAACTTAATAAATACGGTTGGAGAAAAATGTTCCCCACTTCATAGGCCATCTAGAAAATGTGCAGACAAGCAAACTCACTATGACACTGGCAAGCCCTTTTCGTCCCTCTATCACCGTGTTATGAAACATCACAGTGCAGCAGTGGAAACCGCCTAATTTGGTATCTGGGGTATCAGTAGCCAAATTCCACATGGCTGAGTCCTCAACCCTAAATTCCTTCAGGTTTATGTGGCTGTTTGAGCTTTGTGTGTGAAGATCACCTCTGCAATTTGAGATCGAGAAACCAAGTATGACACCACGATACCCTCCCTCCCCCTCCTTTAGAAATTCTCTTAATTAAATAGGCCACCTAAAATCAGCACACCAAGACTAGAACTTGTGGCAGTCAGTCTTGAATTGTGGCTCTGGGCTGGCTCTAAAAGCCTTTTCCCCAGCAAGACATTAATAGACATTAACACTTGGGCAAGAAGTGTTGATGTGTGGTTTATAATGTTAGCACCCAGTTAGGCTGGTATAACACATGCTGTAGGAATCTTGTACCAACACACGTGTGTGTTGAGTCAGATTAATGAGAACCATAAAAGGAGAGACATTCCACTCAAGCTGTGGACTTCATCCCATCCTCCCTTTACCAAGCAAACCTGGTGCCCAGCTGGTTGGACTTTTTTTTTTTTTTTTTTTTCGGTATTAGCATAAAGAGGATGTTGGAAAGTTTTGCTTTGCCCTGTTGTTATGTGATTGAGTAGCCCCATGTGTTAGTCAAGACTTCACATTAAAACTCCTTTTCATCCAGTGCCATTCAGCCTGAGAGGAAAGGAAACTTTCGAGATGCAACTTAACTGCCAGGCACACATTAATATTTCCCTCCCTCGGCTTTACCCGGCTCTTCTTCAAGTGGTTCTGGATGGTTCTGAGACACTTTCTGGTTTACTTTGTAAATGGGGCAGTGAAGCATTCTTGTCTCTTGACTGGCTCTCCTTAGAGGATTCTCAAAGCCTTTTAAAATTGTGTGTTTTTCTGGGGCAGCCTTGAGAGTCCCAGGAGTGGAGTTGCCATCTGTCCTTTATATTAAAAGAATCTTCTGTATTGTATACCTGATGTGCTTGTCCCAGAGATAGATGTTGTTAATTAAAGGACAGCATTTGTCCTTTATGTGAAATAAATCTCTCTTGCCTGAAGAACAGTTTTGCAAGCTTTAGGAAACAGTTAGGACACTTTTGCCTGGAGTTCTGGTGTTCGCTGAAGGTCCACGGCCCAGCATCGTTCATTCAGCCTTCACTAGAGATCAGATGTGTAGAATAGGGAAGTGCTTTGGTTTTTTGCTGGTCTTCTAGTTAATTCAACTACTGAGATTGTTGCCTTTTGTAGAGGTGTATGCGAATGAACGTAATGTACAGTGTTAATGGTGACTTGTGACTTTTTGGTGGAGATTTACAAATGGCAAGTTCCCAGGCTCATCCACTGTGTCTTTCTGGGGCAGATACGACGGCCCTCCTGTCCTCCAGTGCCACTTCTCCACTTTGCTACTACGGAGTCTCTGTTCCTATACCCTCAGCCCCAGGGAAAAGAATAATGCAAACATCTGCCCACAGCAAACCGAGCCAGAGTTCTGTCAGATCATAGAAGACGTACAGGGGAGAGAAAGCACCTCCCTTAACCTCCTGGCTCTCTGTCTCAAGAAGCGCAGAAAATGGCTTAGATTTGTAATATGGAAAAGTGGCAAGGGTAATGTGGCTCTGAATTACTGTCTAACAGCCTGGTCCTGTCAGGCATGGAGAAGGAGGGCGGCCAGGGTCTTGTCAGGGCCTCGCTTCAAGGAAAGATCACACCAGCAGAGACTGTTGACTGAAGGCCACTTCCAGGGCAGAGGAGACGAGAGGGACCCAACTGTCCTTTTGTTGGTGGGAAAGGCCTGGAATCGGCTGTGCCGGAGTGAGGAGACTAGTGGATTGGCCCATGATATTCTGATGACAGAATAGTCCAAACCGAAGGTCAAGTTCAATATGCAGTGATCCACCTTTCAAAGAGGAATCACATTAGATGTAATTCTCCATCATCCATTCTTTTTCCCCCTCGTGATCACACAGATGAGAGTGAAGTGGGTGCAGGTGGAAAGCCCAGTGGGTGTGGTGGCGGCCGCGACACACAGGCCAGTGTCTACACCGTCTCCAAGGGCTGTGGCTTTTCACATGCAGGCAGTCGCTGCTTCCTGGGGCTGGGAGAAATCCTGCGATTCTTCAGTAGAAGCTGTGGATGTGACGCTTCGGGCGTTTTCAATGCTGGCAGGCGTTTCGCTGTTTTCAAGTAGCGCAAGCCGGAGAAAGCTCATGTGTGGGAAGGATGTGCCTTGTGGGCTCCTGGTTTGCACACACACATACGGTGCAGGGCCAGTATCAAAGCGGGGGTGTTCGGATAACAAGCTGACGATGGGGAAGTCTTTTTTTAAACAGAGAAGGAGACAGCCTCAAACGACGATTAATATTTTGGGGCATTTGCCTTTGAGTCTTTGTGTACTGCCTACGCATTTTATATGCATGCTTTAAAATAGTTGTAACCCTAGGACCCTGCGTTTTTCGCCTCCCATTATAGGCAGTTTCCTTACAGAATCTATAACGGCCACAGCGTAGTCTACCAAGGAAATGTATGCCAATTATGCAGAATATTCCCCTGTTGTTGAACATTTAAGTTGCTTTTGACTTGACAGCATGGTTGTAGTGTTGCAATTACCTATCTGCTCGTGCCACTTTTCCTTGTTTTGGATTATCTCCTTGGACTCCAAAGGATGGCTAAGTCAAAAGACAAGTGTGTTTTTATGGCTTTCGGTATATATTGCCAGATAGCTTTCCAAGGGTGTTGTACCAGTTTACACTACTATCAGCAAAATAGGAGGATTCAGGCTTTCGACATAACCTTGCCAGCATTATTATCTTGTACAGAACCCCCCCCATTGGTAGGTGAAAATGGGACTTCCACTTTCTTTGAATTTACATATATTTGAGATTTTCCCATAAATCTGTTGACTAATTGTATGTATTCATAGAACGTCTGTATTCACTGACGCCAAATTTTGTCGAGGTTTTGTTTGCTTTTTATGTGTGTATTTTTTTTTCAAGTTCCCTCTGTTAACAATTGGTAAGTAATTCAGGAAGAGCCTCCTTGGCAGGGCCCTCCTCCAGGGGACCCCCCGTCTCAGCACTGCTGCTGCTGCGGCTTTTAACTGTGCATTAACTTGGAGTTGGGCCAGGGCCCAAGCAGGATCCCCTTCCTGAAGAGGGGCTCTTGTGTGTCTGGTGAACCACAAGCTCAGGGCTGTATCTGCCAATGTGTTTTTGGCAGAGCCATCTAATAAAATCCCATCCGCACTGTTCTGGGAAATGCAGTCACAAATTTGGATGATGATTACCTGATGCCATTTCTTTATAACAGCTAATCTCCATGTCTTAAGTGGTTTTTGTCCACTGCCTCCAGCCCCCTCCCCCGCCCCAGCCCTCCTTCCCCACTCTGCCTGGTGCATGTTCTCGTTACAGTGTAGATGATCTATATAATCTGAGTTTCTTCTAGCACGGTCTAACAGAAAGGGCATGAGCCAGTAATACGGACACAGGGGTTCTATTATTGGCTCTGCCCTTTGTTTAACGATAGCACGACAACAAGAACTTAACGAGTGCCGAAATACTTCTTGGCATTCTTGATACATTATTGAATCTTTGTATTGAATCTCTTAGATAGGAAGTGTTATTACACCCATAGAGGAGAGGAAACTCAGCAAGATGGCAGCATACTTCCTTCTTCTGAACTAAAGAGAGTTTTTTGTTCCTCAACCAGCAAAATAGAGCCGCTTTGCTTTACCTCCCAGGGATGGCCTGGAACTAAAACGATGTCATGTGCACCTTAAGTTGCACTGAGTATCGAAATCCAGGGCATGTAATAAATTGTAGTTATTAACTAGTGCGTGCCTCTCTGGCGCTCCGCTTCTTCACTCATAAAATGTAGGTGCTGCACCAGATTATTTTCATTGGTTACTTCCAGCTATCACATTTCCTCATTGGCTGCAGACTCTCATCTTGGTGGAAAAAAAGCCCGTGGTCCCCAAGGGGGGTGTGCATCCTGCATGGGAAGTCAGCTTGGCCTTCCAGGTGCATCTGCCCTTGGAGCCTTTTCTTTCTGGGAAGGAGGTGTGAACTCTTAGGAAGTAAGTAGGAGTTTTACTCCTTGGTGTGCACAGAAAGTCCAGGGAGATTCTCGTAGTGGGGTAAGTGGAGATACCAGTATGCATATGCACTTGGCTTTGGCTCCGAGGATATTGTGATCTCTTAAATATAAATGGGGGAGTAGACCTTATTTCACTTTCTCCTTACACCTTACCCTCCGGTGGGAACTCAGTTAACCAAGGTGGTTAATAGAGAAAGTATGGCATGGAGTCAGATCCACACAGAAATGCATTCAGGCTTAATTTCATACATACCTTTTTTTTTTTTTTTTTTTTTCAAATAAGGATCCAGGATCCCATATGGCACTTAGCCTCCTAAACAAAGATCATCAGCCCTAGACGAGAAGCAGGTGGCCTGGCACAGAGAGCAGAGGTTATTTTTTGCCGCTGGGCTCCTGCCATTTCAGAGTTTAATGGTGGCGAGGCGGCACAGCAGGAGGCTGACCCCAGATGCTCTCCCTTTGGTGGGATGGAAGAGTCCCACCTCGTCTGCGGGGAGTACATTTGATCAAATCTAGGTCACAGTTACACTCCCGGAAAAGTCTCTGTCTAAACTTCTTCCAGTTTGCTCCTTAATTGCTACTTCCCAATCTGATCAACGTGGAGTGAAGGAACAGCCTTAATTGTCCACCTATCCTGGTATCTCTTATTAAATGCCTGTGATGGTGATGATGATGATGATGATGATGATGATGATGATACTCCTGGCATTTTCTTTCAGGTCAGCCCTGGGGCAACAGGTCGAAAAGGCTTAGTTTTAAGGATGGTGTTAGGGACCAGAAGTTTGGAACCCTTGCTTGTACTTCTGGCTCTGCCTCTCCCTAGGGTTCAGCTTCCCTGTTTATAACCTGAAGAGGAATTTCAAATTCAAATGCAGGCAACAAAGATGAGTAAGAAGGAAAAGAAGGGCAGAGGGGTAGTGATCGGAAAGGAACATGAGAGAACTTTGAGGATGGCGGCGGCGATGTGTCTCTTGATTGGGTGACGGTTACGTGTAGGCATGTATACCTTTTTCAGAACTCACTGAACTTACACTGAAGATCTGTGTGTTTTACTGTATGCCAAACACATGTACAAGGAGCAAAATGCATGGGGTGGTGAATTGGGGCGCACATACTTTATTTAATTGATGAGCTCTGGCCAATTGCTTCTCTGCAGGATGTGGGCCCAGTGTGGCTACGGTTTCAAGAAAAGCCAGAAATTTGGATATTTTTCTAAAATCTCAAGATATGTAGACTTGTGGGCCCTCTTGGGTCAAATGGAGCACCAGTTTGTGCTCTCCAGACTGGGGGCTTCTTAATTCTCCCCTGAGGATCATTTCAGCTCCAGCATTGAATGATTCTGGCTTGCAAAGAGGCCTTGGACAACAACAACAAAAACTTGCTTACCTCTCCATTTTCTTCACCTATAAAATATTGATCATTCATAACTAATCTTTATAGGGATCTGGTGAGAAGCATGAGGTACCATATACAAAACCACTTTGAAATATAAATAAATAGCATATAAACACAAGTCCTTATTACCTTTATTATTGTTATTTTAAAGAACTAATTACATTTTTAGAATTACCGCTGTTGAACATTGAAACACTGAGCTTTTCAAGGATGGCTGATAAAAACGTCAGCAGTTCACCGGGAGTAAATCGCAGGCCTGCAAATGAACATGCAGACTTTTCATTATCCTTGGAGGGGAATGTCTCTCTGTGGTGTGTGACAAAAAGTGAAGGGGGTTCATTTGTATGGCTGCTCATATAAATTGCAAAAACTCTGGGAGCCGAAGTTCAAGGTATGGCAGTAGCATCTAAGGAAATGAAGCTGATGCTGTATTAAAGATTCCTTGTCACACGCACTCGCTGCCTAGGGATGGGAATGCTCCAGCCTTGTCACTGACATTTTGCGAACAAGCAGCCTGTATTGGATGGTGATAAATGGATTATCTTAAATGTCATTCTGCACTGTTTTAGAGTTGCAAGGAGAGTTTTGATATTGAGTTGTTGGTTAGTATATTCTGTTCCAATCCTTTATGATGAAATAATCTCCTCAAGTTACATCCAGAAATGTCAAAGTTGCTTATTTCTTCAATCACCCGTGGCAGTTTCTATTACGAGATATGCAGAGAAGATTGTGTAGTAATGTCAAACTATTTATAGCACTGTTTCCTGGGAATCTCGGCTCTCCGGGAGTTGTTTGTGTCTTTAATACTAGAGATGTGTTTTTATATTTATACAAATTTTTCTATTTCCAAATTGACTTCAGCTGAGGATGTTTCACTAGTTTTTTATAGAGAGTCCATTTAAAGATTGGTATTAGCATTCAAAAACTAAAACTAAGGCCGGTCTAACCCTTTTTAAATACAGAGATTCACTTCATTTGGTTTTAAATATGGTAAATGTGTGTGGGGGGGGTGGGGGGGGGTGTGTATCACAGCTGTGTCCTAAACATTATATGGGTGGTATAATCATAATAAATATATAAAACATGCTGTTTATTTAGGGTAAATCAGTATGTAATACTTTGGCAAAAGAAGTTTTCTTGATTATTTCATGCTAAGGTATACATTATTACGTTTTTAGTATTTCTTTGAAATTCCAGGTTTAATAACATTATTACTGTTAGACAGCATATAGTCATTTGTATAACGATTTGGTCCAGTGTGTTCGTATGGAAATATGCACAAAATAGATTTTGAAAGCATGTCTCAAATTTTATGTGGCAAGGTTATTCTAAATACTGGCTTTCCTTGCAAAAGACAAGCTTTTTCTAGACACAGATATTGAGATTATTTAGTATCTCTGTACACAGTGACTCCCTTCAGCCCTCTTACTAATCTTATCCCCATCATTCCTTCTCCACGGTCCTTAAAAAAAAAGAAGTATGTAAAGTGTATTTTAAAAAATCAAAACAGTATACATAATATTAAGTTAAACCGTATAAAATTACTATTTTTGTAGATCAGAAGAGTCACATAGCAGCAATTTTGTATGGCTCATCCTTACAGCTAATAACTTCTATCATGCTGATAGTTTACTGTATGCCAGACATGTGCTGGATGGATATAAATTTATTCATTGATAATAGTAATCCTATGAGTAGGTACTATTATTACCCCAATTTACAGATGAAAAAGCTGAGGTGCAGATTGATTTAAATAATGGTTAGAACCAGCAGCCTACATCCAGCATCTGCACATAACCATTACTCTGCATTGCCTCCCCAGAAAAGCAGACCTCCTTTGAGTGCCCGAGCAAATGTATGGCTTTGCCCTGTGAAAAGTAATGTAATCAGCTTGGCATGTAGCCTGTTAGATCTGCCTCTTGCATACTTGCATGCATTTATATATTACCCATAAAAACATATGGTATTGGGCGCCTGGGTGGCTCAGTTGGTTAAGCGACTGCCTTCGGCTCAGGTCATGATCCTGGAGTCCCGGGATCGAGTCCCGCATCGGGCTCCCTGCTCGGCAGGGAGTCTGCTTCTCCCTCTGACCCTCCCCCCTCTCATGTGCTCTCTCTCTCTCATTCTCTCTCTCAAATAAATAAATAAATAAAATCTTTAAAAAATAAAAAACAAAACAAAACAAAAAAAAACATATGGTATTATTTTGCTCTTCCCTTTCTCTTTTTCTGTCCTAGGCAGTGTCTTATCCTCCTTTCACCCCTTTCTCATCCATCCCTTCTTTCTCTTTTTATTTTTTATAAAATGGTATAATCCCTTCAGTTCAATTTGTGTTTATTTACCATAAACGGACTTAGAAAGCTACTCACGTTTGTATGTAGAAATCTAATTAATTCCTTTTGACTGTCCCACAATATTTCATAATGTGGATGGCATATCATCCCACTTCATTTAACTACCTTGCTCTTGATCACTATGAATTTTTATTTATTTTTTTGCTATCACAAACCATATTGTAGTGAATGCACTTTTTCATGCCTCTTGGTGTATGTAGGGACTATTTCTGTAGCCTAGATCCCAAAAAATGGTATGAATAGGTTAAATGTGTGCACATTTAGGATTTTAGTAACTGTTAAATAGCTCTCTAAAAGAGCTGTACCAATTTACATTCCCATCAACTGTGTATGAAGAATTGATATCAATTTATCACTCTTGATTGTTCTATTTTTGCCACTATGATAGGTGAAAAATTTTGTCTCGTGGTTCTGATTTGCACTTACCTGATTACTGGTGAGCATCTTTTCACATTATTATTGAACATTTTACTTTTTCTTCTCATTTCGTCTGTTCCTATCCTCTACACGCTTTTCTATTAAGTTGTTTATCCTTCTTTTTGATTTGCAGTTCTTTATATGTTCTGTATATTAATTCTGTTCTGTGACTTACATTTTTGCCTAATTAGCAAAATTTTATGTTTTGAAATACAGGGCTTGCTCCCCTCCTGTTGTCTTTTTTTATAATTTTGTTGCTGTTCTCATGGCTTATTCTTTCAAACATATTTTAGAATCAGGTGGTCAGATTCCATTTAAGAAATCCTGTTGGGATTTTTATTATAAGTGCATTGAATTTATAGATTTCTATGTTAGAGAACTTCAGGAACCTTGTTTCCTTATCCATTGAAGTGATGCATCTCTTCATTTGCTTATGTCGTCTTTTGTGTCTTTAGGTAGAGTTTTAAAATTGTTCTTCCCATCCTTTTACACTTATTTCTGGGTATTTTAGAGGGCTTGTTGCTACTGTAATGGAATTACACGTATGTAGGATAGCTGCTGGGAGTTTTTATATTTATTTCATTACTTTATTAAACTCTTTTCATAGTTACAGGAGTTTTTCAGCTGATTTCCTTGGAATTTCTAGGTAAGGAATGATGGAACATAAGGTAACGATGATGTTGCCCTTTTCATTCCAACACAGATACTTTTGTATTTATCTTCCTTCCTGTCTTAGCTGAGATTTCCAGCACGGTGTTGAATAGTAATAGGGTTAGTAGCCATCTTTACATTTTTTTCAGTTGTTACTGAGGACAGTTCTGATGTTTCACAAGTCAGTTTGAGATTCGCTGAGATTTCTGGTAAGTACTTTCTATCGAGTGAAGGAGTTTTTATTCTCATTAATGCATATTGCATTCATTTGGATCCTGATTTTTTAGGGGGAGATAGGTTGTCTACTGAGATGACCATCTGGCTTTTTCCCCTCTAATTTGTAAATGTGGTATATTACATGATTAGATTTTATACTGCTGAACCATCCTTGCACTCCTAGAACAGACCTTATTTGATTGTGTTGTAATATGCAGATGGACTTGATCTGCTGGTATTTTATTTACTGTGTTTATATCCATTTTCACAGGTGAGATTTCCCTACAGAGGTCTTTTCTCTCTAGAGACTGTAGTTAACAGGTCTTAGTAGACTTCATCCATCCTTACCTTTTCTGTGAAGTTGACCCTTTTGAAGTTTCTCCAAGGCTTGACTGGCTTTTGGTTATTTTAGCATCAAGACTTACATGCGGTGTCCCTCACACTTTTGAACTTTATTTCTATTTAAATCTTTCCAGAGAAAAGGCATGAGTTTGCTCTTTCAACTTTTTTGCTTTTGGCTCCCAAGCTTCTTTGTGGGGAGAGAGTATGAATATTTTAGTGAAGCATGATGCTGCACCTTTATGAAACTTGTAATTGCCCCCTTTTCATTTGGCAAGTATAAATCTTCCTCTTCATTCTTTGCCATTGAAGCTGTAGGTTTCTTTAGTCCTAATTTATACCAAATGTTCCCCTATTTTATAGTGACAAACACCTGGTCTGGAGAAGACAATATTATGTCATTTTTTTGCAAGAATGTCAAGTATGTGGCATGCCTACCAGCACTCCCCCTTCTCCTGCCCATGGCAGATGTCACTAATCTTACTGCATTTTTTCCTTCTCAGCTCTTACAGAGTCTTTTCAGCACAGCATACTGAACAGCTACCACCAGTCGATTGACACTTGGAACGTAGATGAAACCTCTTGCTGTCCCTAGTGTCATGGGAAGGGCATAGTGCGGAAGCCGGGAGTCCTGGGTCATTGCAATACTTAGGCCTCATTTCCACAACTATCCAGTGAAGAGATTAAGCTGGGTGATCTCTGTGGATCTTCTGTTTTGAACCTTTTCTGATTCAGTTTACACATGCTCCTTCAACACTGTTTCAGGACCCCAAATTTATTTATTTTCAGGATTTGTAAATCTCTGCTGAAGGTCACATTTGGAATTGCGAGGCCACCATTTTGCTGTTTTCTTGTTCAGTTACATGCTTTTGAGATTCTAAACCCGTATGCTCTTCAGCTAATTCTATTTTTGTTGTTTAGTACTTTCTCCTGCTTTTAAAGTTAATAAATGCTCATGGTAGAAAATTCAAAATTATATAACAGTATAAGAAAAAGATAAAAATTACCTGTAATCCTACCACCCCGAATTGTACTCTTTTTCACAGAATATAACCTTGTGATCATTTTCTCATTAATTACATTTCATTCAAGAATAATTTACCTCAAAATATACAATAATGTGTTTAACCATATCTCTTTTTTCACTTTTTTTTTTTTTTTTTTAGAGTGGGTAGCAGGAGAGGGAGAATCTTAAGCAGGCTCCAGGCCTGGCGTCAAGAGTCGGATGCTTAACTGACTGAGCCACCCAGGCGCCCCTCTTTTTTCACTTTTAAATATTATAATAGATATCTAATCTTTGAGCCTTTATTGAATACATTTCTAGATATGGAATTACAAGGTGAAAGGAAGTGTACATCTTAAATTCATAACAAATCATAGTACGTGATAAATGCCTGTGCAATGAATGTTTATATAAAAATTACCAATCTGATTTTCAGAAAGATGTTCCAATTTACATTTTCATCAGCAGTTTTTGAGAATGCCTCTCCCTTCTCGTGTTTGGGAGCGTGGAATATTACCATTTAAAAAAAAATCTTGGGGCACCTGGGTGACTCAGTCGGTTAAGCATCTACCTTCAGCTCAGGTCATGGTCCCAGGGTCCTGGGATTGAGTCGCATGTCAGGCTCCCTACTCAGCGGGGAGCCTGCTTCTCCCTTTCCCTCTGTTCCCCATTCATGCTTGCTTTCTCTCTCTAGTGCTCTCTCTCTCTGAAATAAATAAATAAAATCTTAAAAAAAAATCTTTGCCAAATTTATAGGCAAAAAGTTACATCTCATTTCATTTCTTTGTCATGACTATGGGTGGACATTTTTCATGTTTCCTGGCTGTGTATATGTGTGTGAATTTCTTGTGTCTTCTGCCTATTTCCCTCCCTTCTTTTGAGGCATACATGTTGTTAATAGATACAAAGTTGCCAGCTCATCATCATCAAAATTACAATTATATCTAATTTACAATTGTAACTAACACTAGGAACAAAATCCCAATATAGAGGTAAAGAAAGAACTAAGAGGTCTGTACATCTGATATGACTTTGCCATCACTAACTCTGCTTTCCTGGGTTCCATCCTAAAATTAAGAAGTGCTAACCTCCGAGCCAACTCTTCCGGTAATTTCTGAAGCTTTTTTGTTGCTTGCCTCCTTCCCGTTGATCTTCAGTTTGCCCTCTCCTTGGAGCCATTTGCGTCCGCAGGGAGCCTGAAGCCAAAGCATACTGGCTCAGTACGTCTCATCTCTGGACTTGAAAACTTGGCTTCCAAGTTTCTGATGCTCACCAGCAGAAGGTCACTCATGGCTCTTCATGCCATCGAGAGAACCAGACCTGCTGATCTCAGCTCTGTGCATGCCCTTCTCGAGTCAGAATATGAAGACAGTAGAACCAGTCCCCTTAAGTCTAGAAGAACTGGTTGATCATGAAGTGAAACCATACGACTTTGCTCTTTTCTGTTGTGACTGCTCATTATTTCTCACTAGAATCCCTTGATTTATTCCTCATCCTTCTAACTTGATGCCATCGAGGTCATTTTATCAAACAGTTGTGAAATTAGTCCCTGACCTCTTTGTGCTGATGAGGTTACTTAACAAGACTTTTGCTACCTGGAAACCAGAGTGGCTGAAAACAGAGGCCTGCTTACACATTTGTCACGTTCCACACTTGTCACACGGCTTACACTCTGCATCCGGGCTCCTAGCTGAGGGGGCTGGGATGAAGGAAGAGGGGCTGAAGCCCAGCCCACACTCCCCTCTCCAAACTGGGAGACTTTGCTTGCTCACAGGGGGACCCTTTTTCTCATTTGCCCAAAAGTGCTGGAAAGGCTTGCAGAGGCCCTGATCAGCACCTTGGATGACTTACAAAGCCCCTCTCGTTCCAAGCAGGTTAGGATCCACAAAGCTGTCTGTAAAACCTTTTGTTTGGGGGCACCTGGGTGGCTCAGTCAGTTAAGCGTCTGCCTTCAGCTCAGGTCATGATCCCAGGGTCCTGGGATCGAGCCCCGCATCGGGCTCCCTGCTCGGCGGGAAGCCTGCTTCTCCCTCTCCCGCTCCCCCTGCTTGTGTTCCCTCTCTCGCTCCCCCTGCTTGTGTTCCCTCTCTCGCTGTGTCTCTCTCTCTGTCAGTTAAATAAATAAAAAAAAATCTTAAAAAAAAAAAACAAAAAAAACTTTTGTTTGTAAATTCAAAGTGGCATTGAGCTTGTATTTTGGTTCGTTCTTATCATAAGTCTAAATGGAAAGTTCTTAAGTAGAGAAACAATTAAATTTAAATAGTTCAGTATACAACCGTTTTCTTTCTTGTTGCAATACAGTTGGGTTTTTTTCCCCCCTAAAGTAACCATAACTGGTTTAGATTAGATGCAAAAGCCACTTTCTGATATACTTCGGAAGTACAGAATTCTAAATTCCCACAGATTCACATTGGACACAAGTCTGAACAGAGTGTGGCCAGTTTTCCTCACAGAGAGATAACATGGGTTCTGCACAGTATTTCAGGCCCAACGAGCTGTTATTAAATTTGGAGGTAAAGTTGTGTCAGCTATACTTCAATTAAAAAAGAAATTTTTTTTTTTTTTATTTGGAAGTAAAGTTCTAGTGGTATCTGAAGGTGAAGGCCCATATTCCTTTGTACTCCACAAATCACTGCACCAGAAAAGCACAGCCATTTCCCCACGACGTAATGTTGGTGGACACGAAGGAAAACCTGAAGGCCTGCTTTTAAGAGCCGTTCTGAGGGTAGTTTTAGTATCTCGATCCTGGGCCTCAGAGAAGAGCTCAGCAAAGGCTCAGCCCACCACACGGTCTTATTAGAAAGCATCATGGAGGAGGAGCTGGGGTTCCTCTCACCCTCGCTGTTGGTGAAGGTTGAGGGGTGCGCCCGGGTGAAGGGGCACAGATACCTCAGCTGCACCTCTTCCCTCTCATCTGCCCCAACTTGCAAATGCGATGCAGTCGAGCGCCGAGCGCCGTATGTGAGACTTGGAGTTTGCTTTTCGTGGCGGAAATCAAAGCCTGAGTGACTTTTCTTAGGCCTTTTATTCAAATACCACAATCAGGGAACAGATGAGGAAAAGCTCCCCGGGGTGATATCCCCGTGCTCTCCTGCCGCAGTTGGAGGTGTTTCAACGCCAAAGCCTGCCTGAGAGGCTTCGGTCTCTGCCACAGGGCATCCAGAAGTTACCTCTCCAATACCGGCCTGTGAGAACTTGCCCCTCCCCACCGGCACAGACCCTGTCGCCAAGTGACAGAATGCCCAGAAATACAGCTCTGCTGGAAGCTATGGCCAAGAAACAGAGAGTTTTCTAGCTGGGCTCTCCAGCTGTGGAAACTTCGTCACCTCTCACCTGAATCTCTGATATGTTTTGCAAATGAGGAGCTGGTGAGAAAATATGCAGCTTGAAGCTGGCAAAGTTTTAAGTGGGTAAAGCTTGCAGTGTTCAGATCACAGCCCCAAATTACTTAAGGGCTTCTGCTAACATGGAAATAAGGCTCTTTTCTGCCGAGAGATTGGGTATTCAGACAGATTTTTTTACGGAGGAAATAAATATTTCAACATGCAAACACTGCCCCAGCGGGTGGTGATGCTTCAAAACAGGGTCAGAGGTCAGGTTTTTTGCTGTTTGTTTTTTGGGATGGCTCCGAGTTTAAAGGTGTTGCACGTTACCACCTACCCCGAGCCTCACGTGGTAAAGTAATTACTGCTAGCGGGTGCAGAATATGTACATTCATTGCTAGTTCCGAAGATCTTGAGATTTCTCTCTGCTTTTTTTTTTTTTTTTTTGGTGTGGTCCTCATTATAAAAAATATATCACAAAGAACGATGGTTTTTCTCTATCGTAACTAAAAAAGTCAGGCTGAAAATGTGTGTCTGATAGGTCAATTTTGAACAGACTTAATTTTGGGGTAATATATAAGAGTAAATAAAAATAGAATATTTTGGGGCGCCTGGGTGGCTCAGTCGTTAAGCGTCTGCCTTCGGCTCAGGTCATGATCCCAGGGCCCTGGGATCGAGCCCCGCATCGGGCTCCCTGCTCCGCGGGAAGCCTGCTTCTCCCTCTCCTACTCCCCCTGCTTGTGTTCCTGCTCTCGCTCTCTCTCTGAGAACAAATAAATAAATAAAATCTTTAAAAAAAAAAAAAAGAATATTTTTTCCTTTAGAGGAGAACGGTATGCTTCATTTTCCTAGTTTGCCCACAGAACATGCAACAGGCCCCTAGGGAATCGGGTACCTGGAGGAGAGGCTGACCCAGTGGTCACAGCCAGTCTGAGTGGACTGGGGCCAGATGTCTTCGGGCAAGCCCAAGGATGTGTGGCGCATATTGTTCTGAAATTCCAACACTGACCCACTCAGTGTGGCAGAATTTTGGTCACAGCTGGAGTTGTTCGATAGGACTAGGGGCTTCTGAAATCTCTTTTTCTCTGCCTTCAAATAGGGAAAAGGATTATTTGCTGGGCAGTTAATTAGTGGTTACACCAAACAGCAGAAACGGTCAGCTCAAATCCATACAGGGGCCTTCAGGTAATGTCAGTGAGTGGCACAGGCTAGGGTACAACGTGACAGGGACTTGAGGGGATAACGTAGAACCAGAAAGCACACCTTCAGCCTAAAGAGGACAGCCAGTCCTTTCCTCCAGCCAGTGGCTGCCATGAAGGCCATGTGGGCCCATTGTGGTGGACTTGCCAGATTTCTTTTTTCTTTCCCAAAAAAAGCCAGAAATCCAGATTTTTTTTTTTTAAAGATTTTATTTATTTATTTGAGACAGAGAGAATGAGAGAGAGCACATGAGAGGGGGGAGGGTCAGAGGGAGAAGCAGGCTCCCCGCTGAGCAGGGAGCCCAATGCGGGACTCGATCCCGGGACTCCAGGATCATGACCTGAGCCGAAGGCAGTCGCTCAACCAACTGAGCCACCCAGGCGCCCCAGATTTTTTTTTTTTTAAAAGCAAAACATAATTATATAAAAACTTGGGCAACTAATTTTCTTAAAGTTGAAAAGTAGAAGTAACAGCTGGGTTTGTTCTACAAGCCATTTTTGTGACTTCAGCTTTCACAAATCGAACAAAGGAGGAGCTAGATGGTTGGTGGCAGAACCTTCTCATTCTCCAAGGGAGGTGTTTATGGCTTGGTACATTTCTGAACAATCACTGTTTTGCAGCTTCAAACACCATTGTGAAGAATACACTTAACTGAAAATGAGGGCAGCTTGTCACATTTATGTCTTTTTTAGTGACATAGATCCTTTGTCAAGGCTGACTTAAGGGAGTAGAGTTCCAGAAAAGTTTATAGGACAGAGCCACCCTTAGCTTTCCTTTCTTGCTGACTTTTTTTTTTTTTTTTTAAAGATTTTATTTATTTATTTGACAGAGAGAGACACAGCGAGAGAGGGAACACAAGCAGGGGGAGTGGGAGAGGGAGAAGCAGGCTCCCTGCAGAGCAGGGAGCCCGACGCGGGACTCGATCCCAGGACCCTGGGATCATGACCTGAGCTGAAGGCAGATGCTTAACGACTGAGCCACCCAGGCGCCCCTCTTGCTGACTTTTAACCCATCTCAAAGTAATTACTTCTCTCCTCCTCCCCTGCCTCTGGCATCAGCCTTTGGAATGTGGTTATTCTTTAAAGTTCATTCCATGGCAGGACATTATTCACATTTCCTTTCCCAGAGCTACTAAGGCATCAATAGAAGACAGTGTTTGTACCATAGTCAAACAGATAAATCATCACTTAATGTGTGCTTTTGAGTAACTACTGGTTTAGTAACGATCAGATAGATAAGACCTTGACTAAGTCAGTGATACTGTCTTACGATTATTTTAATACTGTTTCTTTTGGGCCGTCTGTTACCTTTTCTCCTGGCGTCTGACTTTCTTGGGCAGAGAGAGGAATGATGGAAATCTGTTTGTTTTTCAGGGCAGAGAGGCATGGTGGTGAGTAGAGAAGTCACAGTGTGTCCTCAGCTGCCACTGATGTCCTTCCAAATAGGTGAAGTTTAGTGTAAAACCTGCCATTAACTCTTGGCCCCTGGCAAGAGTGGTACAGGGTTGCCTATTTGTTCCAGTGGGTGTTGGGGGGGGGAGGGAGGGCAGCAATTAGTCAGTGACATTTATGACCGATTTATAAAACACAAATGAAATAATTGGTTACAAAATCACTACAAGCCTTCACTTGTCTTTCGCAAACTTGTTCTCAACACATTGTGAAACTTTATGAACACCCTTTACAGAAAGCAGACAGCAGCCAATCTGAAGCGAAGAAGCCAAAGTGCTCAGCTTGGGGAACCGCTGGGGGACGAGAAGATTCTCAAAGTTAGGTTTCCTGTTCTCTTCCCAAACCTCCGTGTTACCAGATCTGGGCAGGGAATCACCACGGTTTTGGTGTGGGATGCGTAGATCTGAAAAAGAAAATCTTTCCCACTCCATGCGTGGGAGCCCTTTTTAAAAGGTCTTTGATGAGATTCAAGTACAGGCTGTTCGTAGGGTAGTAAGGGAGAGGCAGTGCGCGTGCTGGTGGCCTTTTGCTCGCCCATTATAATACCGCGTTGAGGCACCATTGGGGACGAAATGCCAACGTTAACACCAGATGCTGGCCCCTGGGTGATTTTTCTGTTTGCATGTCTTTCAGTGCCTCACCTCCAGTCCTTTGTCTTTCCATTCTTTCGCACCTCTAGAGAGAGACATTTGCTCAATTAAATGAAAAGGGGAGCCCGAAGCTAACACTCAGGGTAGGTGTATTGGGGTATCATTTAAAGCTAATTTTTAGAGTTTGTCCATGTCTCTGATAAGGACGTTCTCGGCTTGAAACCCTTAGTTTTAGGAGAATCTGTTTCCTTTTGTTGTTCTTGTTGTTTTAATTCCTCTGAAACATTTCAGGCCCGTGATCAAACAGGGCCTGGCTGTCTTTTATTTTTCTGCACTCCTTTGCAAAATTCAGAAAAACTGGCCGGTCTAGTTTAGAGAAGAAAGCGAATGGGAGAATGTTTTCAGCAGGCATTCCAGTGCCAGATCCTTCGCTTTTAGTGATGGACTGTTCTGATTTTGAAAATAATTTTACACTGCGCGAACACTCTGAACGTATAGTTTTCTTCTCAGCCTGCTTAAAATAACAACCACTGTTACCCACTGCCTGAAATTCACTTCCGTGAAAAATGTGAGTGAAATCAAAAAGGAAAAGCTAACAGTGGACAGTACTCGGCAAAGCCAGGTCAAGCCGGTTTGCACTTCCCCAGAGGACACTGTTGAGGATTTCACTTGTCTCAGATGGCGGCCTGCTACTTTGTGAAGACCAACCGTGTGTTCCCTTCCGCAAAACTCAACATCCTCCCAAGTGCTCTGGATCCTTCGGCCGAGCCTTCGTGTGGCACACGGGAAGGGACAGGTCATAAGTATGCAACAACTGACGTGCAGTGTTGTCTTCTGCAACAAATCCAAAAAAAGGGGTGCTCTGATCTCAGGGTTGGGAGCTGATTCCTGATTTCAGCCTAGACAGGTCTGCTTAAAACTATAATCAAGCTGATTGTATTGCCTTGGAATTCTAATTTCCAATTTAGGGTTTTGCCATATAATCTCTAGTAGAGTGTGTCTTATCTCCATGAAACCCAGAGTCTTTATATAAACGCTCTGGATTTCCTTCCAGGTGTCTAGGCCGAGCCGAGCTGTGTCTTTCGGCCAAGCAGGAGAGACTTCTGAATGACTGGGGTACATGGAGGCAGTGTTGTGACGTCGCTCTCTTTTTGAAAGACCAACTCAAATTCTATATGCTGCAGCTTTGATCCTTTTCATTCAATTCTAAGTACACTTGTTATTATAGTAACTGTTGTTTGTATGTTATTTTAGCTTTTTACTTAGGTAGCTATTTAGCAATTTAAATGAAAATGTAATTAGGTTACATCTGTTTTACATGCACGTAATGCCACGCAGATGTAAACTTCTATTAAAGCCATATTTTCTTTTTGGCAAGAAAAGGCAAAAACAAGATTGCACCAGTCATTGGAGGACGTCCTGCTCTTTAAAAAAAAAAAGGTAGTATATACAAAGCGCTGTGGTATTATTTATGTGGTGGTGAGAATATATCACTTCTATTTTTTCAAAAAGTAGGAGAACAAACAAATGCCTTATAATTTATCTGGATACAGAGTTTAGCAGGACAGTGTTCTGTGGGTTTGTGCAGACGGGTGTATCCATCTCTACGCCACGTGCTGTGGAAAGGGCCACGGAGCCACCAGGAGCCTGACTTAGCTCTGCTTTAAACGGACTCTGATGAAGCCACTTTGCATTTCTCGGTTCTTGTTAAAATCCCCAGGAGTGTTAATATTTGCCCAGCCTGCCTCTCAGGCTTGTCGTGAGGGGCAGATAAGATAATGAGTGTACAGGCATTTTGAAAAGTGTAAAATGGAATTGTTAGAGACTCTTAGTAGTCTGTTTGTGTGAAAACAGCCCCTCCCCTCTGTTCCCCCCACATTTTTGTGTGTACAATGGGGATTGAACTCAGAAATTAAGTCTCCCGTTTTGGGAACCCCTGCCTCCCTTATAGCCCGTTAATAGGATTTATAAAACATCATTTCAGACAAAGTCACTTATCTTATTTGCTAACGAGACACAAAATTTGGACTGTCTGGAACCAGGTAATATTTTAAGAGTTGCCCATTTGTTCCATACACGTTCAGCATTTCAATGCAGTCATTTTTAATGGTGGTTTTTATGGTATCAATAAAAATATTTTCATATAATTCTTCCTTGTAAATATGGTTAAACTTTTAGCTTTCTGCTACTTGGTGACCTGTTAAATAACTTAATGTACTTTCAAATTGATTGTTCAGTGCCAAGATAATAAGAAGCCAGGAGGAGCCAGGTTTATGGCATTGCTCTTTTATGTTGGGGCCTTAAGCTGAGCTATGAAAAAAAAAAAAAAAGTCTAGCAGAGTTTGCAATATCCAACTTCTTAGAGTTTTTTCATCTCTGATTCTGAAAGAGAGAGCATGAACTGTAATGCTTACTTCTCTTTTGTACCTGTTTTAAGAGGTTAGTGTTTTAGATGGCAAGGAGAGGAAATATTCTCTCCATGTTGTGTTCTATCTACCATTTATTGAGCACTTACTATGTGCCAAGTGCTATTCTAAATGCTCCATGCATTATTTAATCCTTTACAGTGAACTCATGGGGTGTAAGTAGTGTTGTTATCCCTCATTTTTGAGGGAAAGAAACTGGAGCCCCGAGAAGTTAAGAATCTTTCCCAAGGTTATATAGCTAGCATGCAGTAGAAGAAGGATTTTAACCTTGGCAGTCTGGCACCCAGGCCTAGATTTTTTTATCCACTGTGCTCCCTTATACCTCATATAATACCGGGGCTTTTCTCGTTGCTGTTGTTATTTCTTTGTTTTTATTGTTTGTATCATCTGAATCAAGCATCTGTGACCTGGAATGGATCTTAAGATATTCTTCCTCCCCGCCCTCTATTTTTCCCGGTTCAGAAAAGCATATTTGGAAGACCTAGGTGCCACAGAAATAAAAATAAATACGACAGAGTACTCACGGTACTTATGTAGTATAGTTCATATAGAGGGGTTTGGGTCAGGGAGTCCGGCTAAATGAAATGCCGAGGAGGATGAAGTACATACTAAGGATTCAGCTGATGTGCTCCAGGAGCACCGGCGAGAGAGTAATCAAGGTCGAGGGAAGCTTCTCATGGCCGGGGCATGGAAGAACGTGTAGGGTTGTGCCAATAAGCAAAGGAGGCAGGCGGTATTTCAAGTTTCAGGAAGAGAATGAGCAAAGACTTGGAGAAAAGGAAAGGCAGCCTGGCCTGTTGGAATTGTTAAAGCCCAGAGGTAGTGGAACCTCCCCTGGGCCCTGGCAGTAGGAGCACCACGCCGGAAGGAGAAAGACGTTGCGGAGATAGGGTGATGAGATTTGGCAATCGATTAGCAACAGGGAGGGAGAGGGAGGATTTGAGGAGGGTCCTGGGGGCTCTAGCCCAGTAGGCTGGTAATGATGTTACTTATAGAAGGCAGCTCGAATTTAAGACTCATGTATAGGGAGGCAGAATCAGGTAGAAGGTAAAGAGCACGGACCCTACATTCCGAGTCCTGGGTCTGAATCTGTGCTCTGCCACTTATTGGTACAGTGACTTTGAGCCAGCTGCTTGTTGAATTCTGTGTCATCATCTCTAAGATGGAAACAATGTTAATATTGATCCCCTAATGCGATTGGAGAAAAGTTAATGCCTGTAGAGTGC
Organism: Mirounga leonina; assembly: GCF_011800145.1. Taxonomy (NCBI): domain Eukaryota; kingdom Metazoa; phylum Chordata; class Mammalia; order Carnivora; family Phocidae; genus Mirounga; species Mirounga leonina. Next base: position 29,505,402 of record NW_023270469.1, on the reverse strand, counting down.
TTTTAGCACAGTGCCTCTTGGCATACATTGAATAAATAGCAGTTAGCAGCCTCTTGGGTAAGTAGGCTTTTCTACCCATTTTATAGATGAGGCTACTACAATTTGGGTAGGCCGATTCCCCTTCTGAAGTTCTGTAGCCAGAGATCCCCATGCTTGCCTCTTGGTGCTATGCTCTGTCTGGGAAATTCTTGGCCCTTTGCCGCCCTCCCTGTCAGTGAGCGACAGGCTGAGTCTTGTAGCCTTCCTTCCATAGAGGTTGGACGTAGTAGAAGCAGGCCCTGTTCCTGCTGCTACTTTATGGCCATCCACTGAGCATGGATTATGTGTCTGGGAGGCTATGACATGTGTCACATACACTTCTAATGACCGAATGCAGATTGTCGTAGTCTCCCTTTACTTTATTTCTACACATTACACATTCATTTTCTCCGGACCCTTTTGGGCACACCAGAGGGAGTTGTAGCCTTCTGGGTGTGCCCTGCAGAATTGTCAGGGCCATAGAAAGTGTCTGTCTCGATGATCCGCTAGTTCAGGAAGGCCACCCCAAACGTACCCTAGTCTATAACCTGCATCTCAGTGTGTGTCCTTTTCTTCTCCTTTTCAGTGTGCCCAAGTTAAGCTATTAAGTAGGTAATACACCATTAAGCCCAGATCATGGTATTTGGGAAAACAACACCCAGGCCTCGTGAATAGCATGCACTGTTAATTGTTAAGCAGCCGGTGCCGGGGGCCTGACCTCGCAGCGCTTGTGTTGTGACAGCTCTTTTGCATTGCGGAGGTAAATGAATATCTGCCATGATGTTAGGAGTCAGGGATGGGTCTGAAGCCTGGACACAGTATCAGATCGTGTTTCATCGAGAGAACAAGGTTGATTTATCGCGTTACACTCGGGTGAGGTGGACCCGGCACCACTGTACCACATGCTTTTTTGTATTCCCTTGTCTGCTAAGTATGCAAGTACAAACAGCTTTAACACAATTTTTTACCTAGAAAGGAGCCTGGGGCTGCATCCAAGTACATTTAACATATGAAAATTGAGCTGCTTTGAACTTGTATGTTTTTGATAACTGCTTGGTATGCTTCCTGGAGGATCACCTGTAGGCTTTTCTCTCCAAATCCTAATCCCTTTGATTGAGTGCCAGGACAGATAGCTCTCATTGAATAATTCCAGCCTCATAATTCTTCCTTCATTCAGAGTTGAAAGGGAACAGCTCCAGATTCAATAGGCAAATCCTCAGATTTAGCTAAAGTAATTCAAACACTTTAAAACTGAAATTGTTTTGTTCTAAAATAGGGTTCAGATGGGCTACCGAATGTTTACACAAGCTAGTTGCTGCCATGAACTGCAGGATGAGGAAGAAAAACACACTTGTCTCCACCCCTTCCCCCCCTCCCCCACTATCCCTGCCTGGCTCCTCTCCTTGCCATCTCTGTGACCAAGAAGGACAAGAAGTTTGAGAGTTCGAAGTTTCAAAGCAACACGGGCATAAGAACATACTTGACTCTTGTTTTTCTCTCCTCCATAAAGACCTGACTGAACATTCCTGCTCTCCCTCCCCAGCCCCCGTCTCGGAGGAAGGAAAACAACCATGTTCTTTTTATCTTTACAAATGTGCCTAGTGGGGGCTAATCTAAACCAGTTCAAGATGCCTTTATTTAAAACTGTTGAGAGGAACGGAAGGTGCTGCCGAATTAGAAATGAAGTAGCTTTTGGGCCCCTTGGCCATCCTGCTCCTGCCCTGCCCCCTGCCCCCTTTTTGGCACCAGCCTGGATCTCTGCTGAGGTCTCTGTTTTCGAGTCCTTTCAGAGATCATGTTTACTAAAAGATTGTTCCCCTGAGTTGGACATCCTGTGTCTGTCCTATTTGGCCAGAGAGTGCTTCTGTTGGGAAAAACCATCTTCTTTCTCTCTGTGCCTCATGCCCTATTTCAGAAGGGAGCCTGAAAAGCCATTTCCATGTTTCGCGTGCGACCGGGCCCCGTGCGCCTTATCGGAGTGGGCGTTCCCTCCTGGGTCAGTGATACTTGCCCTCTTCTGGGCCACCAGAAGAAGAGAAGGACTGTAACCCATTATCAGAGTATTGGGGATTTGAGTGCCCCAGTCAGGTTGAACTCGAGGCAAGGCCGGGAGATTGATTCTCTCTCCTGGCCATGTTCCCACTTAATGAAATGGGGCTACTTCCCTAATCACTGATATCGAACCTTGGTAAAGAAGATGGTGTATCAGTAAAGCAAGAGATGCTACGTGGTTCTAGAAAAGCTTCCCAGACTGGAGGGGAGGGCACCAAATGATGCAACAGTGATGCACACAGATCTCATCTGAACACATTTTATAGCCTCCTGTTGGACTGCAGGTTCTACCCAGATGTGTCCTGGGACTTGACCCTGCTTGCCTTGTGAATTTTGACCTACCGATGGCACGAATTTATTAACAGTCTTCTTCATTAGATCCTTCCCGTTCCTCCTTTTCTGTGTCTCTCTTTGGAAGGGTTTTACAACATTGTAATCATTTATAATTTTAAAATGCCTCTAATAATGCTTAAAAACAGCACTTGATTTTAATGAGTGCTGCTTAACCATAGAAGGTTTGTATCTGCATTACAGTCGATCCTTACAACAATACTTTGGAATGAAAGTAGAAAGTTTATGACACATTTTATTATATTCCTAAATGCGAAAGAGGATTCTAATTTAAAAATAAATGGCTATACTTTTTAATTCTCATTTAGCCTCTGTAGCTGTTTTAATATCCCTTTATGGTTGACTGGTCTATGTTTTAAAACAAGTTCTTCAGGGACTCCATGCCCATTAGTCCCTGGCAATAAAATCTGAACTTTACTAAAATAAAACATGATGCCATGGAGCAATTAAGAGGAGAACTTTCAGAGATGACTGTGAATATGAAATACGGTGATTTATTTTATTAATGGATTTGGGGAAAAGCAGCCCACCTCTTTTAAGCTCAACTATGTGTATTTGGGGGTTTTTATATTTTTAATTTATTTCTTTGTTTCTCTCAGGGCAGTAGGGGGTTCCATAGTGGGCTCTTAAGGTATACCAGTCCTCCTCCCAGAGCCTGCTATTTCTGAATATGATCCTTTATTTTTTCATTTTATATGGAAAAGGGGGTGATGTCACTTAGGAAAGCATTTTTCCCCAAAGTGGTTTTGGGAACCAGAACCTGGTGATGTGTTATTTAAAAGCGATAATGTAGTAAAGCTATGCTTTGTGCTTGAAATAATTGTAGGATTTATGGGATGTATCCCTAACCTGTTCAGTTTTATGGAAGGACAAAACACAGGTATTCATTTCATCAGAGTCTCTGAAAAACTTAGAAGCGCAGTTGACAGCTCTTTCTCAAACATTATAATAACTTCTTTGTTTATTAAATAGAGTTGGGAGTAGTCTAGGACTCCTGCAGTTTGGTAGTTATTTAATTTGCAAATGGGATTGGCCTCCCTAACCTTTGAAGGAATGAGTTACTTTTAATGTTTTAAAACTTTCATTGACTCTCCACTGCCAACTAAAGGATAAGGTTCAGGTTGTAAAAAGCCTTACCTGACTCTCAGCCTCCTTTCTGTGACCCCCCACCCCTTTCCCTCAATGGTGGGTCTGCTCCAGAGCATTTACTGTATCCCGAATTTTCCATCGACTATACTTGTTATTTTCTTCCCCCGCTCTCCGTGGACTCCTTCTTTACCTCATCCTACCTGCAGTCTTCCTTTTTCTCCCATGCAAATGTTTCCTGTCTTAAGAGGGCTTTGGATGCCAGCATCCAGGGCTTCCCCGTCCACTGCTGCAAGATGTGCGGAACACGGCCTGCATGGCTGTCTGCAGCCGCCCTGTTGGCATCCCTCCCCCACCCGGCACGTTGACCTCCTCTCTGGTCCATGGCACTGTCTACAGATCTTCATTATGGCCCTTGTCATGTTCAGCTTAGCTCTTCGTGTAAATGTTTGTCTTGTTCACCAGACAGTGAGCCTCTTGAGGGCAGAGGTTGTCTTAACTATCTCTGTGACCCAAAACTGCCCCAGGGGAGATGCACAGGAACTGTCGGATGAATGCCTGAACACATGTTTTCCTGCCTTAAGAAATGTCACGAGATGCCTAACTTAAGAAGTTGGATGAATAGAAGCCTCTTTTCTCTTTTAAACGTCATTAGTCAGCTCACATGATACACTGAGGAAACCTCCTGTTAGAGCAAATGAACACCGAACACAGAGGTCACCGGGAGCCGGCCACGGGCCTGTGGCTGGTCAGGGAGAAGCGGCAGCCTCGAAACTCGAATCTTTTGGTATCACAGCCCGGTACCCTGACAACCGTCCCGGGGTTACAGTGGGGCAGGCACGTTGTGTCGCCTACCGGGCAGCCTGTCCCTTAGCTCTCCCCTGCCTTCTTCATCCCTGCTAAGAGAAGCCCAGTTTTGTTCAGCTGGTGGTTAGAGACCCCCGCATTTCAGGGAGGTTGGCCCCTCTGCCAGCCACAGGGGGGTGAGTCCCAGTCAGGTGAAGCCAGTCATGGTGTTTTCTATTCCCCTGGGCCAGATGCTCACGTTCCCAGCCTCCCTGGCAAGCTGGGGGGGGGGGGGACACACACGGCACAAGTTCTGACCTGGGAGCTACGTGGAGAAATGGGCCAGGGGTTCTGAGGAGGGATTTTCTCCCTGGTAAAAAGACAGAGCCTCATGAAGGCATCCTGCCTTGGCACACAGTGGGCAGACAGGATTCTGGAGCCTTGGCCACCAGCTTGCAACCACGAGGTGACACGTATGCAGATAAAAAAAAAAAATAGTACACTAATGCTCGTAGAACAAATGGAAGGAAAGCCTGGATCCACAGTGACCAACGTCAAAGCCTTTCACCTCCAGACTTCTTAGATGAGTATCCTGATGGCTTAAGCTTTTAAGAGAGAGTTTCCTGCTACTCGAAGCAGAGGACATCCTAGCTGATTCACTTGCTTTGAGACGGAAAAATGAAAGTGGAGACAGCATTCTAAGAGGAAGATAAGTGACCGGGTCAAATGTACAGAAGTCAGGACAACACAGTAGTCAAGAAATCTGATGGCTGACTTGTACACTGATGTTCTGCGCCGGGAAGACCCACCCCACCAAGAAGCCCTGCAGCGTTCACGAGTCGGTCACGAAACACTGAATTCGTTTCTCTGATAGTCTTGGCACTGCACAGGATGTTGAGGATGCAGGAAGAAAAGACAGTTTCTTGTCTTTAAGGAACTTTTTCGTCCAGTAAAGGAGACCACTGAGTAAGCAGACCATTAGCTAAGAATATGATAATTGCTATCTTTTGATAGGGGTACATTCAGGAAACTCTGGGAATTTGGAGGAGGGCCACAGAACCCTGATGGGCCAGGGAACAGGAGGGAACAGGAAAGGTTTCCTGGAGGGGGTAGTAGCTGAGCTGAGTCTTGAACAGGAGGAGGATATCGCCAGGCAAAGAATGGTGGGGAAAGGGGAGATGCGATATTCAAGACAAAGGGAATGTGCGTTAAGATAAAGAGACACGAGAGAAATAGAACATTTGGACACCGTAAATCTTTCGCCAGATGTGATTTAGATGTTTTTCTTTTTCATTAAGATCTGGCAAAGCTGGTAATAGCTACAAGTGTGTTATATTATGCTGTATACTTTAGGTATTTAAAAAGTTCTATAATTGGGGGGCGCCTGGGTTGCTCAGTCGTTAAGCGTCTGCCTTTGGCTCAGGTCATGATCCCAGAGTCCTGGGATTGAGCCCCGCATCGGGCTCCCTGCTCGGCGGGAAGCCTGCTTCTCCCTCTTCCACTCCCCCTGCTTGCGTTCCCTCTCTTACCGTCCTTCTCTCTGTCAAATAAATAAATATATAGATAAATAAATCTTTAAAAAAAAAAGAAAAGAAAAAGTTTTATAATCATTTTAAGTGAATAAATGAGACATGAGAGATGAAGGCAGTGCATAGAACTATCCTTTTCCCAACGTATGTTCCTCAGAAGTCTAGATCCTTGAGACGTTAAGTGATTTTAAGCAGAATTAAAGAGGGGGTGGTTTTCATCGTCAAATAAGTTTCGGAAACACTGGGTTAAATAAAATTGAATAGTCTTCATCTCTGTAAGAATTCCCAGAGCCTTTAATACTCTCACGTTAATTGTTACTGTCCAAAAGGAGGCTACCACCTGGAGCATTTCCCGAAATACACTTGATGGTATACTCTTTTTCAGTTAACCATCTGCAGAAGTGAAGCTCTGGGAAGGATTGGTATAGACTACTTCAGAAAGCTTGACCAAGAAAGAAGATATAAGATGACAGCTAAAATGAGGGATGAATAAAGGAGGACATTTCATAAGATGGGAAAGTCAAGAGCTTGTGTATATGCCAAGGGCAAAAAAGCAGTAGTGAGGAAGGTTACAGACACAGGAGCAGGGTTGCGTGATTGGGAGGGTAAGCAAGGTGCTGGAAGTTACAAGAAGGATGGCCTATTAAAGGACTCTGCCAGCATCTCTGTTCAAGATGTCAAGATTGTTATAATCTTGATCAGGGACTTGATATATATATATATATATACCAGAGTCTACTTTACTGAATTTAGTTACCAATTACTATTATTCCAGTTGCAAGAGACAGAAGACCCAGCTCACATAGACTGAAGTAAAAAGAGTTTATTGGTTCATGTAATTGAAAAGTACATGGTAACTAGCTTCAGGCATAGCTGAGTCCAGGGAATAAGCATATATCACCAGGACCCATCTCTCTGCTCTTAGGTTCTTCTTAGTTGGTTCCATTCTTAGGTTCTTTATGGCTGTTGTTAGCTTTAGCCTCTTCTGGATGCAGGATGGTTGTAGCTCCAGACTTCACAGCTTCCATCACATCACTAATACCATCAAAGGAGAAATGCTTCTCTTTCGCAGAAGCCACAGATTCTTACCATGCCTTCTTAGTCTGAATGAATTATGTGTCCATTCCTGAAGCAGTCCCCATAACCATAGGGAGATAAGGCATATTCTGATTATCTTAAATCAGTCAGTTCCCAAGCACCCTCACCCCCCTACCCCCACCTCCAGGTGGTGGAAATTCCCAAAGGAAAACCAAGAGTTCTGTATCTCAAGAATGAAATGTGTTAAGAAGGTAACGTCTTCCCATCTCCAAAAAAGGAAACTCCCAAAACAGGGCCCTTAGGTTTTATGCAAGACGATTTTAAATTCTGAATGTTAGAATGTTTAGGGTCCTAGATCCGACAGCATGAATTAGATCCCTCCATTCGGAGCACCCAAGTAAATGAAGGGTGTTGACAGCCATCGTGGGGAATGCTGGTGCTCACTGAAGACGTCCTGCAATAAATCCTCTTAGGAAATAAACAAAAAGTAGTTTTTGAGAACCCAGCTTTCACCAAAGACCAGAACCTGTCAGCCACAGGCAGAAGTCATTAGCAGGATTTATATGTGCCCGTATCGAGCATTGAGTCAAAGGGAGATATGCAGCGGGGATTTCTCTCTTCCAGAAACCCGACAGAGGAATGAGGAAGACTTTCTGGGTAAAGTTTCAGAGAACCTAATGCATAAATCCCCTTAACAAACACTGGGATTTGGGTTTGTAACTCATCCCTCTCAGCTTAGGTCCTATGGAAGCAAGCTGCCCTGGCTGCCACAGGGCCAACACAACCAAAGCGAGGAAGAAAGGGGTAGAATTTACGGTGGAAATATGGAAACTGCTTAAAATGGTGACACGTTCACATTGTGGCCTATTTCTGCTTTGAGGACACTTGGTATAGTTCCTGGAGCTGGTGCCAGAGACCCCACGAAAGCAGCCAGTTGCTGGCTGGTCGGTATTGTCCCCTCTCCGTGATTTACAACTTCACTAACCTTCACTCTTCCTTTCATACAGACTATGCCAAAAATCAATTCCCTCCAACTCCGTTACAAGGTGGAATGGGAAAGTCTGGATTCTCTCCCGTGTGCATCACAGACGATATCGCTAACTTGCTAAGTTTCTGCCTCACCAGGAAACTTAAAAAACAGCACACGTTTTTCCCCCCTCTGATTTGACACATCTCCTTCCTGTAAGTACCTCTGGCTTTGAGTAATGTAGCCAGAGTCTGTATCCAGACAGCGTGCCATGATCTCTCTGTACCTATTTGTTGCAGTAGACATAGAACCAGAGCAAATGGTGAGTCCCAGAGGGAAAGATCTAGAATGCAGCCTGCTGAATAAGAGAACAGGAATGATCTTGTGTGATGATAATAAATGCTGGGCTCTACTAGTGCTCTGGCCATGGATTTGGCCACCATTCAGCAGCCTCCATGGCTGGCTCTCCACATGCTTTTTCTTTTCTTCCTCCTGTCTGGTTGCAAACTTATTTTGACTGAGGATTTACTTGTCACCTTGTGTTGACATTTCAAGTTATTGCATTAAGAAAAACACAGGGCAAAGCAAACAAGCAAGTATATTCCAACAGGTCACCAGGCAGAGGAGTCCTACTCAGATTTCAAAGAAAAAGAGAGGGGTTGGGGTAGAGCATGGAGAACAGATATATTTATAAGGGGGGGGGGGGAATCCTCCTAGCTTTTTGGGCCCAGGTCAGATCTTGAATTGTGGGTATTATTCTCAGCTACCGGTGATTCCTAGGTCTGCTAAGGGGGATTCTGGTCCAACTGCAGTTGCTGTGTAATTCTATGGAATCATGCTATCGTTCTGATTTCTCTGATTATAAGTGACTGCAACAACAAAGAGAATAACTTTGCTTTAAGAACCGTTTCCACAGTGTCTCCAGGGGACAGGTTTGCTTTGGTCTATAAATTCCCCAAAGGCAAGCTGAGACTATGTAAATTAAAAAAACAAACAAACTGGGGCGCCTGGGTGGCTCAGTTGGTTAAGCGACTGCCTTCGGCTCAGGTCATGATCCTGGAGTCCCGGGATCGAGTCCCGCATCGGGCTCCCTGCTCGGCGGGGAGCCTGCTTCTCCCTCTGACCCTCCCCCCTCTCGTGCTCTCTGTCTCCCATTCTCTCTGTCTCAAATAAATAAATAAAATCTAAAAAAAAAAAACAAAACAAAAAAAACAAAAAACAAACAAACAAAAAACAGAGCCAATGACAACCCATTCTGTGGTTTTATTTGATTTTCCAGAGCACATGTCCATCAGCCTGTTGTAGACAACACAGTATGATTGAAGCACAGCACTAATCACTCATATATTGCATTTTAATTGGTGTACTGTGTGGTGAACAGTCAGGTCAGAACCACTAGGTATACTTTTCCCTCTGAGCTATTTCTTTGATTCATCAGAATTTGTAAAATACAAGTCAGGCGGCCTGCACCGTGGGCCGGGCTTTGCTACTTATCAGCCTTGTGACCTTGGATAAGTCACGAGATAGCTTTGGAGCCCATTTTCCTCAACTCTGAAACGAGGGGTTTAAGCTAGACAAGATCTACCCCCGTAGCCTTCCACTCCTAGGGTTGGCCACTGCAAGGTGTTTTCTAGTCTCTGGAATCTCATTACTGAAACCTGTGACCTGACATCTCTTTGGCAATTGAGCCTCTGCCTTATGATCTATGACAAAGATGATTTTTGTCTAAACTTTGGAGTTCTGAAACTGATTTCAGTGAATTGCATCATACATATTTTTAACTAGCTTATATTTAATGAGAGAAAGAGACAGAGACAGAGAAATAGTAACAGCAATTTAAATAGTTCTTTCCTTGCTCTTCCATTCCTTGAGCATTTGCCCTGAAGTCAGTGTGAGACAGAGTCAGGAATCTGTGCCCACCTCTCCTGAGGGTGAATTTCTTCCTATTCTGAGTATGAGTCTATACCTCGAAGTATGGTGTTTTCTGTTTTTTTGTTTTTTGTCTTCACAATATGGCCCCTAAACATAAGGCAACTGTTTGGTGCTTAGCTGATCATTTGGTGCTTCACTGAAGAAATATTTCTGTTCCAATGATGGAGGAAAACCTAGCTGTGTTGGGCTTACTGAAAAATGGTCTATTGAGCTACAAGTGGCAGGTAAATATTTGTGTTTAACTTAACGGATTTTTGAGTGTAATTTTTGACTCTTCCTAATTTTCGCTTACTCCGATGACTTTAGGATTTGCTACCCCTGCTCCCTAAGCATAAGATAGGACTCAGGTAGGCAGTCCATTGGATTTCCTGCTCGTTCTCTGCTTCTAATGGGCCTGTGCAATGATGAGGGTGGAGTTAGGAGAGCATATCAATCCACCCATTGTACTTTATGGCGTTTAAGGCCACTGAACTAGTTGCCCAAGACTCAGTCCTTCCCAGCACCCCTTGGGAACTAGCCTTTCAGTATGTGATCACAGGGCTGTCCTCTCAGGCAGCGTGGAAGCCGCCAGCTTCACGCCCAGCCTTCCAACCCCAGTAGGCTTTGGCTCCAGAAAGGGCTTCCCTTCCAAACACAATGATTGGTAACATTGTTTTCCAAACACTTCAGGAAAAAGACAACAAATTTCTGCTTGAATGCTTGCTTTTTGCCACCTAAAAACAAGTAGGAGAAAGGTACCAACAGGAGTGTGGTAGTTTCTTTATCTGGTTATGAAGCTAGATGCATTTTGAACAAATTCTAAGCAAACATCTATATTCCACTTTTAGCCTCTTCATCCTTATTTTCCACTTGGTGGTGGTTTCATGGAAAGAGATCTCCGCTCCTCTTAAATACCACATTACCCTTTAGAATTCCAGAAGCACTTCAGGTCTTCAAAACTCTTAATAAGCAGTGACTTTTACAATTATTTTTAAAAGCACTGATCCTTAAATGTTTTTCGGATCTTTTAAAAATGTATTCATCATAAGGCCAAATATACCAAGTGCTGCTGATGATAGGGGAAAATTAGAGCCTTCATACATTGTTGGTGGGCATATAAAATGGTGTAGACTCTTTGGAAAATAGTCTAGAAGGTTCAGCATAGGATTACTATATGATCCAGCAGTTCCATTCCTAGTTACCCAAGAGAAATGAGAGCCTATATCTGTGCAAAACTTACACACAGCTGTTCATAGCAGCGTTATTCCTAAAAGCCCAAAATGGAACCAACCCAGATGTCCATCAAATTGAATGAATGATCAAAATGTGGTATATCTATACAATGGAATATAATTTGGCAATAAAAAATGAGGTGTTGATACATGCTACAGTATGGGTGAATTTTGAAAACATGCTAAGTGAAGACGCCAGTCACAAAGTACCACATTATGATTCCCTTTATGTGGAATGTTCAGGATAGGCAGATCAATCCAGACGGAGAGTATATTTCGTGGTTATCAGGCTGGAGTGGGCAGAAAGGAATATATTAAAAGTCACGCAAGTGTACTCTTTACATGGGTAAAATCCTATGGAATTTGAATTATATTTCAATAAAGCTGTTACCAAAATTTTTTTTAATTAAAAAACAAGAATTTATGCGAGATCATGTCATTTCCCTGCTTCCCTCTCACATCTAGAACAAAACCAGTCTCCTTACCAGCACCTGGTTCTTGCCCCCCGCCCCCCCCCCCCCCCCGCCACCTTCATCTTGCCACATTGGCCTCTATTCTGTTCTCCAGCTCATAAACTGTTTTTGTCTCCAGGCCTTTGCATTTGCTCCTCCCTTGGCCTGATGTGCTCTGCCCTTCTGACCTCTGAATTTTTGTCATTCAGATGTCACCTTAGAGAGGTCCTCCTGACTACCTTTGGTAAAATTACCTCTCCATGCCCTGCACAGGCAGTTGCATCATCCTGTTCTTTTCTCTTCAAAGCACCTAACTGTATATCTGAAATTCCTATTTGTTTGTCTGATGATTTAGCCTGTGTATCCCACAATAAATGAAACCTTCTCTCCTGAGAGCAGGGACAAATATTTCTCCAAGGCCTAGCCCAGTGCCTGACATATGTGCACTCAGTAAATATGTGAGGGATGAATGAATGAGCATTAGAGCATGCTCTGCTGTCAGCTGAGAGTGGATATCCCTGTTTAGTTATGGTGGCCCCCTGCAATAGGACTTGATCAAAGCCATTTACCTGGGCACCTTTACTGCCTTTCTCTCTTGTATCCTATTAGAGGGGAGGCTGAAATGCCAGAGGGGACCCAGAGGCATGGGAAAAAACTAATGGACCTTGAAATTGTGATCTAATTGAGAGTTTGCAAAATATTGTTCATAATTCAGTCTACTCCCTTCCATCCATTTAGTCTCTAAAATACTCTTTCTCTTCTTAACACTTCTGTAATTTTACATTGTATTTATGTTGACTTAATTTTTTTTTTTTTTGGTCTATAACATCATACTGGAAGCTCCTCGAAGGCAGGAAATTGTGATTATTCCTTACTCCATGTTCTCAATACACATATGTCATGTGTCTCTTAGGCACACAATATACCTTGACTGTCATTTGTAAACTCAGATAACTCTGACTTCAGGATGTCAAATTAGATTGTAGAGTTTCATTCTGGGAACCTGACACTTTTTTCCCATGCTTATTTTACTTTGTAGAGTAATTACACTTCAAGTTAATCTTTAAGGTGTTTGGAGTGTTTGAAGGTTACCTGCAGAGCACCTGGTTTGCTCACGAAGTAAAGAAACACAGGCTTGGGTTGACTTTCCACAGGAAGCAGGTGGGCTCACTTCCGTGTGCTCTCCCTTGGGTGGCTACCATGTGGAAAGTCGACAGTCCTACCATTTTACACGCAGTCTTTTGCTGGGTCCTGGGGGAAAGAGGAAATACTATGAGATATATTGGCCCGGGCTTTCCAGTGGTGACCCCTTATGGAATGCTAGGAAGAACTGAAGAGATAACAGTGCCTTTTTCTGCCCTTTAGCAGATTTGGAAGGGGGGCTCTGAGACCGACTTGGGACTGGCTAGCCTGAAGAGTTTCTGGCCAACTACTAATGCCTCCTCCAAGAGTTGTTGGTTTGAGCTCCAAATAGGATCATGCGGCCCTAGATATGGATGTATGGGAAGACAGGATCTAGCCAACATCTGTTCCTGTGCTTGAACAAAAATAAGTTAATTCATTGACATCACTTGCCATCTATTTTCGCCTACTTATACTCAATTAATTCTTAAGCATACAGTAGAGAAATGAGCTTTATGTTGATTTTCCGGTTGTTACATTTCCTTCCCTGGCCTTACATCTCCATGCAAAATTCTCTATGGAGATACTGTCCTGGGAAATATGAGAAATAGTTTAGATTTTTACAGAGGACTCTGTGTCTTCTCTCTCTCTCTCTCTCCACACACACACATCTCCATCCTATGTTTGATAGTCTTGCTATAAAAAATGATCTGAAGTCATTTTATATTCTGACATCTCTTTAGTGGATGCCATGGTTAATGTTATTACTTCCTAAGGAAGAATATAATTTCTCTGAGAACATTAAGCTGTATTACTCTGAAACAGAGAACAGTAGCCTCTGTACTTTAATTCTTGATAGGATAAAATAAGGTCCATCTTACATGACTTATAAAGACTACCTTATATTTGCATAACACTTCATATTTTTTAGGGACTTCCCTCCAAAGTTTTTGTTGAAACACAAAACACATTGTAACAAAACTGATGTTACTTTTGATTTCAAAGTAATAGATAATTGTTATTGTGTTGTAATGTTTAAAAATGATAATTGAGAAAATAAATAATAAAAATGGTAATTAAGAAATCGGCTCGAAAATGTTTAATTAGCTTTACTTAGCATGTTACACCTTTAAGGAAAACACTCTTAAAAATTTCACAAGTAAAGCAGCAGAATTTCCTGTGTTGGGTTATTCTTTGGATACAACTATCTTCCAAGCCAAAACGAAGATACTGTTGGACATTATTACTATGAGCTAAGGTACCCAGGGAAGTAGGGTATAGCTATCCAGGTTATGAAACACCCATGTTAGGCACCGTGTACTATTGAATGGGTTTACATCCTTAGGAAAAGAAGACAGATACAAAACAGGATATATGTCACACATACACATGAGAATTTTCCCGTAGGCCAGATGACCCCCCTTCTGGTTTTGATACCAGGCACTGACTCTGTGATGTGATGTGCTATGAAGCTATGTAGCCTGATGACATGGAAATTTAGTGGAATACCATAGCATTGTGGGATCTCTCCAGGCAGTACCAGGTTTCTTGTCTTCATATCAAGGTAGATGTAAAAGGCAGGAGAACCTTCTTTCATCCCATTTTGTTATAGTCTTCATAGGACTTGGCTTAGTGTCTTATGTATATGTAAACTGTGTATATAATTATCATAATAGTTATATTATTAGCTGTATAATATAGGTGTGTCCTAAGCACTGTGCTAATGTAAGACGGGTAGTATTACTTATATTATTTAATCCATATGAGAGTTCTTTGAGGAAGCTAATCTGACCATTTTACAAATAAGAAAATCAGAAGACAATAGAAGTCAAGTCATGTGCCCTGCTTACCTAGCAGGCTCTCATGCATTCATGATTCATGAAGCATTTATCAAGCAACTACTGTATATTATTAGCATTGAAGATACAAGGGAGGATCAAAACCAATCCTTGCCTTCAAAGAGGTTAAAGAACTATATTGGAGCAGAACTTAGTTGTCATTTCAAAGGCAAAGGAACTCAAATTGGGGAGTTTGCTGGCATCTGCCTTAGGACTATGCAGCCAAGATAAATGTGATCTATAAATATAAGCATCAGTGTACGAGTGGGAGGAGATATCCTAGAAAACATTTTTTCAACTATGTCTATGACTCTTGGGAGCTCCTCGTTCATTATTAAGTTCTTTGATGACACCGACCATTGCACAGGAATCTCTTCCCAGAGCAATTTATAAATTTCAAATAATTTTTATGGTGGGTAATTCCAGAAAGGGTTAAAGTTAGCTTCTCTGGGACACATAATGGGAAAGTAGCTGAACATGATTTCAAAGGGATTTTTTAGGAGAGAATTCCAATTATAGAGAAGTAATTTCCCTTTCTAGCTTACTAAGCTCTATTTCAGACTAATGCAGTTTCAAGATCCATATCCCTTCTCCCCTTATTTCAACAGATATTTTGAATATGAAAATCTTATGTCAAAACTTAGCTGAAGCCTTCATCAGGCTTTTGAAAGGCTAAGTAAGAATTCTGTTTCTAGGAATAAAAAGATTAGGATCAGAAAGATTCTTTGCTGGCTAGAGTCCCTTTTTGGATGGTAGTTCAAGCAGTCTTTAATCATATTTTTGTTGATTATTTATTAGTTTCCCTGGGAAATCAAAGACTCAGTAACGTAAAATGTGTTTTCCTTAAGATATTTTATGAATCCGAATCCAGGGTAAAGAAATAATGGAAAATACATTTCCTTTGCTGATATGGACTAACTGGGAATTAAAATACCTTTCTATAGTCAGTGCCCCACATGGAAATGCTAAGTACCCTCACTGGCCCGATTGTACCAACCGCAGTTTCTGCCCAGACAAAACTCGCATGCCATTGGTAGATAAAGAGAGTGCTTTGTCAGTAAATCAAAACTGTGGAGCACTAGAACTAATTTAAGTAAGGATAGGTTTTGGGCCAGCTGTTTGGGTAAAACCCCACATTGAACCAAATGGGAGATGGATGAAACTTAATATGTGTGTCTTCCAGTCATCAGCCTAGAGTGTGTGTAACGCAAGCTTGTGGTGTTTGTCACTGTGAGACGTGTGAAGGCAGACCTCCATTCTCAGCCTCATGGGGCTGCCAGCTTGCGGCAGCTTTAGTCAATATTGGGCTTGCTCTTGGGGGAGCCAGACTTTGGCTAGCTTCCTGATGGAGGTCAGGGAAGCTGCGAAATGTCTTTACTTTCTTTCCTTGTACACATCATCCCGATCAAGTGAAATCAAAAGGCATTTTGGGGGGGGGGGGAGATCTGCTGGAGTTAAACACAAAGAAAATAGGATGCATTTTGTGCTGTTGCGACCGGTGTCATTTAGGGGGGCTATACAAGGTAAACACCCATGACAAATGAGAAGACAGTTGAGAATAAGGATGTATGTCTGGGTAACAGAAGCAGCTGACCAGGGCGGTGAAGAGCATGACTCTGGGGCCAGATGGTCCGAGTTCAAAACCCACTCTGCCACTTACTAGGTACGAGAGCTGGGGCAAGTTGTGTAGCCCTTCTGTGCTTGGATCTTTGTCCGTGAAGTGGAGATGTAAAACACCCACCTCCAGATCACTCAGATGTCATCTGAGACATACGTAAGAACTGTGACCTAGAGAAGTAGGCCAGGAGGGCTATGAGAAGGTCGCTTCTCTGGGTTTTGAAGCCCGTGGTAGAAATGTCTTCATTAAGTTGAACCAATACTGGAATATCTTTGACACTATAAAAAAAAAATGTCGATTTCTTACAGTTCCGTTACTAAAGAGGGGCTCAGTGGGACCGTATGGATGGAGAAGGAGATTGTTCTTTTTCTGGAAAAAGAAGAAAGAAGACCCACCTCGTAGGATTGTTATGAATTAATAGCTGTAAAGGTGTTTAGAATGGTACCTGGCCCATAGTTAGCATTATATAAGTTGGTGATTGTTATTATAGATCAGAAGTCAGAAGCTCAGATGCCTACAGGACCCAGGAGCACCGGCCACTGATCACTGGCAGCAGAGACCATTGGTGTGGAGATGAGAGTGGTCAGGACAGTGATGCCTGCTTGTCCGCTGTGGCCACCGCTCCACTCGGCCCTGGCTGTGGCCTTACAGGAATGCTGGTCCAGTGTTGCCATATCTTCTGATATTTCAGAAGACACTGGAAGTCTGAATTTTGCTGAAAACCTCCCAACTCTTAAATCTTGTTGATTTATTTTAAAGCCCTCTACAAGCCAAATAAAACCCTGTTTGCAGGCTGTGGGCCACCAGCTCATGACATCGGTGGTCTAATAATGAAACATTTAAACATCGCTTATAGAAGCCCATCTGATGAATTTCTTATCACACTTTAAGTCAGAGGTTCATTTTGATTCTGGAAATATTCATGGAGTTCCTACTATGTGTCAGACCCCGTGCTGGTGCCGAAGATATAAGAGAGATCAAGACAAGACAGTCCAAGGAACTCACACACTTTGTAAGAATTTTGAAGAGAAAGCAACGCCTGGCACCTAATAGATACTCCATGTTGGTTCCCAGCTCCTTCCATTACCTCTGCTACGTCTAGACCCACCCATTCCAATGCGTGCTTGAAAGCTGATTTAGGTTTTTGAATAATATTAGTGCGATGCAGTTTAAAACTAACAAATCGACCAACAATATTGCAGAGATATTCTACTGAAGTTCTGTTCCTTTTAGTTTCCTGCTTTTTCTCTGATTAGTCACCCTCTTTCACTTGGTACCACTTCATTACTTATGGGCATGGACTTGGACTATGATGTTTTTCCATTGCTTGGATGTTGCTTCACACATTTCTCTCATTTTGTCTTTGAGAGTGTGAACTTCCTTCACACTTCCAAGGGCGTTCAATGGAACACTAATCCTGTGAGCTAATTCAGTGTCATTTGGAAATAGGGAATATTATACATCCCCTCCCTTTCTTGGAGATTCACAAAGCCCATTAGCAGAGCCCATTAAAGGCTCCGAGGAAAAACTGCAGTTTACAAAGCTACTTGATAAACCTTGTCTGAATAAATACTTCCCAAATATATTTGACCACGGCCTACCATCCCCTCCTTTTCCCCACTTAACAAACGTACCTTAATATGCCAAGTTACTGATCATTGTTTGGCCCACTCAGGGAAATGCTGGATTACCAGATTATAGTTCCTACTAGGAACTAGAGTTTCTTTCAATTTCTTCTCTACCCCAGTATGCACAGGTAAAGACATCTCCAAGAGCTCAGACTTTATTTTTAAGGAGTCTAGCAAATTGAATGTGGCAGGTGCCTAACAATTGAACTATAAATCTTCGAGGAAAGAGACTGTCCCCTTGTCCTCTCTGTGCGGCACCAAACACGGGGTCGTTCTGCGGTGGGTATGGAACAAATGTTCATTAGCTGACCAGTGAACGCCCTCAGCAAAAATGTTCCAGGAGATGTTAACAGTAGATGAATTCAGATAAAGACTAGATGAGTGGTTTGGGGTACTATTCCTGTAACTTCTCTGCAAGTTTAAAAGGATTTCCAAATTTAAAAAACTTTTTTCATCTATCAAACCGTGTTCCTAAAATGTGTCAATTATACCTCCCTTAAAAAAAAAAAAATTGCAAATTGGCAAGCCTGAGAGATAAGAGCAAGCAAGAAAAATGGAGGATACCCGTGAGCAGGTCAGGAAAAGGGAATGAAGAAGAACAAGTGCACAACAGAATCAGCAGGTTTGGGTTTTCACAAAGATCAGTGCCTGATACTGGGGCTAAGACGGTGTCATCCAAAAGCCCTGTTCCCAGGCTGCATTCCAGATTGGGTCTGCCCAGGTCTCCCACCGAATCTTATGGCCATGGAATTTGCCAGTATTTTCAGCCCCCCCAACTGTCAACTCCTCTACGACCCCCCCGCCCCACCTGCCTCCTGTGTGGGTGGCACATTTTGGCCTCTCTGCTTCAAATCCAGGTCAGTAATCTCTGCCATCATGTCGCTTCCTCCAGGACTCACCACATCCAGCCACACAGCTCAGTGCCTCATGGCAGGACTCCACCTGACTCTTCTTTAGAGAAAGAGGAATTAGCCTCAGATTTGAGGGTTCAGCGGTAAAATGACGTTTCCTACACTCACAGACCTGCATACCAGCGAGAAACTTGAGTTGATTTTAGACTATTGCTATGAGCCTTGTGCAGGCCCCAAATGACAAGGGAGCATGGAGCTAATTAACCATCCTTGTAATCCTCAGGAGCTCTCTCGTGTCTTTTTGGTTGTGGGCAGAGCGCTAATGCTTTGGCTTTAATACAATTCCTTTCCTCCCAGCTCTTCACATTTGTAAATCTTCAGTAAAATGTATGTGGGAAATCAATAGGACACGCTTCAACCCAATTACAATAGTCGGAGGAAGACCATCCTAGCCTTTAAAATCGCTCCCGTGGACGCTAATATTTTTACAACCCATCCCTGAGCCCTCATGCCCACCTCCTGATTTTTATGAAGGTGAGCACTGTAGGACAGTTGAGAGTCACAGGATTTTACATAACTTAACTCCTAGGTGTGTTTGGAATGAAAACAAAGATAACCCTGTTCAACAGTGAATTTGTGCCTCTGGGTGAATGGCCAGGTGTTCTTTCAACTGAACTGTGAGACTAATTTCTTCCTGGCCTCTGGAAACCAGCTGAAGCAGTGGGCCAGCTGGTATATCTTCAATCTTGCATACCAACATCTTTCTCTGATTCACAGATTTCCTTTATCCCCAGCACTTCCTCTGGTATGTGCATCCCCGACAGTAAGCGATATCTCTTATTGGATTTAGGCATTTTTCAATCATGAGTCTTTTGGGGAAAGGAGTAGAGGAAGGACGGGGGTGGGGTGGGGTGGCTACATTAGAATATTTCCAGAGTGAGCTGTGCTTTAATCTCACCTACCTCCAACTCTTGAGCATCAGATGGTCTCCACATTCCCAAGGAGAGGACACTGAAGTCAGGGAGGATGGCGTTAGGAGCATGACTCTTTTTAGTATTTAAATGATCTCAGAGGAAACAAAGTTAATTTACATCCAGTTGTAACGCCCACCATGACTAGAGTATAAAACAATAAGAAGCTACGGAGATTCTTATCTAGAGGAGAAGTTTGTTTTTGGAAACTTTCTGATGACTTTGATTTGCGAAGCACAGCTTTTCCATATTAATCGACTCACTTTCCAGTGATCCGAGCTTTGGAGAGGCCCAGAGATCTACCTGGTGATTCACAGAGTAAAACTTGATACTTGGAAGCAGGAGTCTATATACCTGACAGTCTGGCGGTTCTCAGATCCCAGATCATATCCGTAATTTATTTTCCCAAATAGCTGTGACATACAAGATTCTCCATGCACTAAAAAGGGTATTTGAAAGTCACAAGTAAGTGGCAGAGGACCTCTGGTGACTTGAATGTGTCCACCTCCAACAGTGTGTGCCCGTTGGCACCCCTGGTATAATCTGGACCTATCTTACAAGTATTTTAAGGGAAACGCATTTGTCTTTGCTAGTGATACGTACACACTTCAGTTTTCGGGAGGCTGCAGCGCTTCTGTTGAAACCGTGCCTGTCTGTTTTTGAGATGAAATTAACAGGAGCCTTCCAAAGTGAGCTGCACCATGATGCAAGCCATGAACCTCCTTTCGTCTGGTGTATGTGAGAATTTCGGTCCACTGCACCAGGCGGTCAGTGTCAGGGCTCAGCTAGCTGGCAAATGCCATTCTCAGCCGTTCACACAAACCTAGCTTGCCTGAAGGGTGTGCATTGAAACATATGCGACTTTTCAGGTACTTTTATTTATTTATTTATTTTAAAGATTTTATTTATTTATTTGACAGAGAGAGAGCACAAGCAGGGGAAGAGACAGGCAGAGGAAGAGGGAGAAACACGTTCCCCGCTGAGCAGGGAACCCGATGTGGGGCTCGATCCCAGGACCCTGGGATCGTGACCTGAGCCGAAGGCAGACGCTTAACCGACTGAGCCACCCCCAGGCGCCCCCTTTCAGGCACTTTTAAATGTACTGGACATTTCAGTTGCAGATTCCCTTGAACTGGATCTTAGCAGATATTTACATATTATAAAAACAATGATGTTTCCTGCCAAGTACGATAGCAGCTTTCACTCCTAAGAGTATATATTCCTTATACTGTTTACACACAGAGTTGACTGTTGCAGGAGTTCTTTGCCCTTGGTGACAATTTTAATAGTTGAAGCACCACCTTAAAAAGCAACATAGATTAATTTTCAAAAGGGAATTTCTAATGGTTCATAACTCATAATAAAATAATCAAGCTATACCCATGGCAAAAATGCCTATAAGGGAAAGGGATGGGACAAGAGCGGGAAATCTGGACTAGCTTTAAAAAAAAAAAAATTTTAAATTCTAAGACTGGAAAAATACAGCTTAAAAAATAATGTGAATAACGACTATTAGTATTCGTTGAGTGTTTACCCTCTGCCAAATGCTCTGCCTTGTGCTGTGTGTCAGTTTTTACATTTCATCCTCACAACTCTCTTATGAAGTGGGTGTTTTATTATCCCTGTTAGATGAGAAAGCTGAGGCTTCCCAAAGTGTCTTACAAGGTCATTCAGCCTACAGCAAGTAGGGGAAACAGAATTCTGACTCAACGCGGTCAGCCTTCGAGCGGTTGCTCTTGGCCATTTTTCTTGCCTCATACGTCATTTCTTCCTACAGCAGAGGTCACAGACTGAGAGCCTGTAGGCCAAATCCAGACTCGGGTAACAGTAGTTGCTGCTGAGCAGTTCCTATGTGTCAGGATTATTTTATGCACCTTCATTTATTCTTTCATTTGATCCTCAAAACAATGCCACGAAGTCAGTGGCGGTTAGTATCCCCATTTTACGTATGAGGAAAACTGACGTTCGGGTGATGTAGTGGGTCCCAGATGTTAGTGGGACTAACATCCAACTCCAGGCAGTCTGGTCCCAGAAGCCACTGTCTTAACCATCATGCTAAGAGATGCACTTGTCTGCCAACATTTTAAAACCGGAATATTTCACACTACACACAAAGATGTCCAACTTCTCTCGGAAAACCAAACAAGACAGAAGATTGGACAGTACTGTTTCCCTTCCACTAGGCAAGAGTCACTTGGCAACGGTGGGTAGCGCTCATGTTAGAGGGGTGTCTCCCGCCGCCACCACCCCCTTTCACTGCTTTACTCCTGGTGACTCACTTGGACTTTGGAGACTGGAGCTGCCTCTTCCGGTGGCCTGTCTGTTGAATGTGTTTTGTTGGATGTGTTTAGTTGTTCAGTGCTAACGGCATCCCCGCTGAATAGCAACAGCCTCTTGCTCTGTCCCCCATCCCCCAGAGAAGGGTATTGTGCAGCTCTAGCCTTTGCACCCAGCCATGTGGGGAGCCCGTGAGACTTAAACCCTTTTCTCTCTCCACCTGGTTGATAGCACTCTGGTGATGTTTGGTGGGCCATAACCAAGCTGGTAACAGCATCTCCAGGCTTTGGCATATAGCTTGGTAGGCTGTCGTGCGACCCAGAGACCCCCAGGCTCTGTCCGTGTCCGAGCGAAATACAACTCTTAACACCCAGAAACGAAGAGAAAGAGTTTGGCAGGTACATGCATCCTTCACAAACTAGAGATTTATGTATTGAATGGGGCTTTTCTAAGAACTCAGTCTTGATGATTTGTTCCATGTTGGGCCAAACCAGTGTATTTATTATTGGTAAGATAATGAGTGGCATTCACCCAAGGGTAATCCTTCCAGGGATTTTGATGATGCAGTAAATCATGAGTGTAAAGCCTGAGTGGTTTATGCCATTAAAACCTCAGGATAGAATTAGACTTGTAATCACCACTTGCCCATGTTTTGTCATTTATGATAATTATAGTAGTAATAATCCGTGTATTGTTGAGAAGTAGCAGTCAGAAGCATCCATCAATTTTTTATCGACACCAAATCAAGTTGATACTTCATCTTTGCTGCAAAAATGTAGATTGCACCAATTAGTCTAAAGAAATTGGGCAGTCATTAGCAATGAAGTAAGCAGTTAATCTACAGAATATTTCTGGTTCCTCTGATGCCAACAATCCCTCTTAATTATGTGGAATACCGTGAGCATCTTTGGGACTCTGTCCATAGTGTCATTGTTGGCTTAGATTAGAAGGAACATCCATGGTCCCTGATTTTATTTAGGAGAATGCACTATTACCTTCCAGCCCCCACCTTGTACCCTTCTGCACTTCCAGGCAAATTTATTCTGAAGCAGGGCACTCAAATCAAAGCAGCTGGCAATTTTTTTTCTTATTTAGAAATAGGAATTTTCCCCAGTGGGCTGCTTTCAGGGATGGTACGTTAGCTCACCATCCCATACTTGTTAACTGTTCTCATTCGCCTTACCCAAATCATGGAATAATCATCTCCTTGAAAAGAAAGAGAAAAAAAAAGGAAGGAAGAGAGAGAGAAAGAGAGAGAGAGAGAGAAGAAAAAGAGAACGAAAGAAAGAAAGAAAGAGTCAGAATTTAAAAGAAAATCCAACTAGTTGTGAAGAAATCCTGGTGCTAATGAGCTTTCTACATCTGCCTCACGTCTTTTCCCCAGGCTATCCCAATCTCCGTCTCTAGACATTTTCATTCGGCTTTGCCCATAAATTGTACTAAGCAGCTGAATAATGTAGTGTGGAAATTGCGAATATACATATTTTTTCTATTTAGGAAGTTTGGAAAAGGAAGACTAGGAAAGAAAGAACTCACCCCTAACCCCCAACCATGACACCAACCTCTGTAGCTGTTTTTTGGTAGGTTTTATTCCAAACTCTTAAACATACACATATGTTGAATTTTGTTGTTGTTATTGTTGTTGTTTTGGTGTTATTACATTTGATCCTTGAACAGTGCAGGGGTCAGGAGTGCTGATCCTCTACACAGTCAAAAATCCCTATAGAATTTAATTTTTAACTCCCCCAAAACTTAAAATAACCTATTGTTGACTGGAAGTATTACCAGTAACATAAACAGTTGATGAACACATATTTTGTATGTTACATTTATTATATACTGTATAATTACTATATACAATAAAGTAAGCTTTAGAAAAAAAATACTAAGAAATCATAAGGAACAGACTCATAGTACAGTGTCAAGTCTACCAAAAAATAAACCACATAGAAGTGGACCTGCGCAGTTCAAACCCATGTTGTTCGAGAGTCAGCTGTATAATGGGGCACCTAGGTGGCTCAGTCGGTTAAGTGTCTAACTCTTGATTTTGGCTCAGGTCAGGATCTCAGGGTTGTGGGATCAGGCTCCGGGCTGGGCCTGGAGCCTGCTTAAGATTCTCTCCCTCTGCCCGCCCCCCCCCCTCCCACAAAGAGTCAACTCTATGGTATTCTTTTTTTCACTTGTCATAGTAATTTTTTCACTTTACTAACAATTTCAGTAATCATTTTTCATGTGTGAATAGTACTCCATCAAATATAGGGTATATATTTCTCCATGTTTTGGATTATTTCCCTGGGGTAAAAAGTGAAATACTGGATCAAAATTGGTAAGTTTCTTTATAACTCTCGATAAAATTGACAAACTGTGCCCCAAAAGCATTGTACCAATTTTAAAACCTCCACCAGTAATATGTAGATACCAGTTTAATTTTAGTGAATGAGATTTAAATTCAGATGTGTTGGCATGCTTGTATCTAAGCTAAAAATATAATTGGTACCCCTGCATAATTTAGCTAAAAATATAAATGTTACCCCTCCATAATGGACAAATGGGTACAGTATCAAATTGTGCTCTGACTCAAACTTGGCTTAAACAGGGCAATTATTATCTCATGTTACAGGAAGTTCAGAAGTAGGACAGCTGTAGGTGTGATATGATCGTAGACCCAGTGATGTCACTCAAGACCTGGATTCCTCTCTTTTAAGCTCACCATCGTAACCTTTACCCTCATGCTGGCTTCCTTCATGTCTCAAATGGCTGCAGCTGCTCCAGGCATCACATCCAGATGTTGAAACAACAAAGATGGAAAGAGATCAACTCTTCCAGTGCCTCCTTCTCAAGAGTGAGGAAATCCTCCCTAGAAATTCCCTGTTGACCTTCTTTCCAGTCTCATTGCCCATATCTGGGTCAGATGTTCAGTGCTAAACCAAAACGTACCAAGGGAAATGGAAACACCATCATTGGCTTTGTTACCCAAGATTTACTCATGAGCTGGCAGTGGCTTCCATTTTCTCTGAGTCAAAGACGTGAATAAAATAGGGGCTCTGTTAGCAACGAAGAAGAAGGGAGTGGTTGTTGGGGAGGTAATCCATAGTGTCTCCCAAGACACCCTGAGTTTTTTCTTCAGTCTCTGGCGCACTCTTAGAACCATGTAGAATTCTGTACTAACAGTTAATGCATTTAATGGATGTCTGCAAGATATATGCAAGTCCTGGGCTTTGGCCTCTGTGTAAGGCCCTCATGTACCATGACCGTGCTTCCATCCCTTACATGTTCCTAAAAACCTGCCTTGGTGCTGTGCCCTCCTCTATTTTTATAAATCTTTGGTATGTAGGTCTCGTATGGGAAAGAAGTAGAACTGGCTTTCTGTTAGAGAATTCCTGTTTGGTCGAGATTGGACATCTAGCTGGGCCATTGTCAGGGCCTCTGCCGAGACCAAAGGCTTACAGAAAATTCTCACTGAATTACT
The DNA here is from genome assembly GCF_011800145.1 of Mirounga leonina. Lineage (NCBI taxonomy): Eukaryota > Metazoa > Chordata > Mammalia > Carnivora > Phocidae > Mirounga > Mirounga leonina. The sequence goes on along the minus strand of NW_023270469.1, from coordinate 29,480,206 downwards.
GTCAGGCTCCGTACCCCTTACCCCACTGCACAGAACAGCGTTTTGAACGTTTCACTGCTCATTAGCACCTCCAGTGAAAGACCAGGGAAGGGGAGGGTGCGGATTGAGGAATTCGTATCAGTCAAATACTTCTTGTTTTGTCTCGCTGGAGAAAGGGCTGAAATTACTGCCTCAGAGAGTGCTTTGAAAATCATCTCCTTTATTTCTCCACTCATTTTCCCCCTAATTGTACAAATTATCAGCATTACATTTTAGTTAAAAAAAAAAAAAAAAAAAAAAAGAGCGATGTAGAAAACACGTCCCTGGGTTGAAGAAACCAGCCTAGCTACTGCAGCCTCAGAAATTCAGCACTGTTTTGCATTTCATGTACACAGTTGAATCATAGGGTACAGATACAATCTTCTTATTAATGCCTGACTTGCAAATATTTTTTGGCACCAGAGACATCAAGGTGATCTTGGATCAAACCTGCCCACTCCTTTAGCCAAGTAGATGAAAGTCCAAAATACACCCATTTCCTACCACGCCATGATGGAGTCATTGCTTCAGTTGTAATTCTGGGTGAAGACAAAAAACAAAACAAAACACCCACCTACTGTACTTGTATACTTTTTATTTTACAGTTTGTGAGGATTTTTTTACAAGATAATTACATGTTCTAATTATGAGATTACATACATTTCTACCACTTATATAGTCAAGTGTAATTATACCAACTACTTGAACAGACAGTGATAAAAAATTACTTGAAGCAAAAATTATACATCAAAATGCCATTTCAGAAAGGCTTTTGGAGCATATATGCTGCAGGTCCCAGGAGAGGTGGATGAAGCTGAACGCAGTAACCTCCAATAGCTTAGTTTTATACTGGTTACGGCAGCAAGAATGACTCGTATCATTTTGGACGATTGCTCTTTTTAAAACAGTTTTCAGACATAGCACCCCTGATGTATACCTTTGCTACCTGTGCGGAAGCTGGCTGAGTTCTGAGTTTGTCTCCTTCTTACCCTCACCTTCTCTCCCTCCTCCTCCCCGCCCCCGTACTTCCTTCCCCCCGCCCCCTTCCATCCATCTTTCCTCCTCCCTACCCCTGCCTTTTATCTAGGGGCCTGGAGAAGGGCTTGAAACAGTAGGCTAATGGGGACAAATGGAGTGGATTCCTGGGACATTATTTCCCACTCAAGTAATCCTTGGATCCAAATGTTTGAAAGCCGCTGACTTAGAAGAGTTCATGTTATCCTTAAAATTGTCTAACTCATTCCTCAGAGGGTGGACTACATATAAAGTCAAGATCCATTGGGTTTCACGGCCTTTAGGAGCAGTTTTAGCATGGTGTCGTTGTTGTGTAAGAGAAACAAAGTAGAGAGAGGAAAGTAAAACAGACTGAAGTGTAAGCAAAATTAGGAACCTTTACCATGAAGTATGATGTTACAGACAGTTCGGTAGAAACAGCATGCTATTTATTATAATTGTTTCTTTCATCGCTGAAAACAAAGTATATTGAAAGGGTAATTTTTCCGCGAGTCAACTCCTTTCCCTGGGGTGTCTTTTTTCAAGACATTTTTTTTTTTTTTAAGCAAAATGTTTTAAAATAGAATTTTAAAACTTTTTTTGTGGACTACTGTAACATTGCTAGGACTTCTCCAGAACCTTTCCATCCCTTCACATGTTCACTCATTCTTGATTTAAAAAAAATAATAATAAACTTCCTAATCACCTATCCTGAGTTTACAACTCAAAGCAGTTTGTTTTTGGTTTTTTTTTTTTTTTTTGACTAGCTAGTCATGTTCTCCTAAGGACAGCATCTCTGAGGTGTGCTGTTCATCGTCCATATGGAGCGAATTAGAGAGAGAAGGAGGGGAGCTGCCACTGTTTCTGATTGGTTACGGTAGTATTAAAAAAAAATTGACTTGCCCCGCTTTGGAGAAGAAAGATGGATAAAATGCTCTTTGAACACACTAGTCTTTTTTTTTTTTTTTAATGTCGGTACAGAAGGGTTGCATTTATATTTGGCTTTCCAGACCTGTCTCTTGACCTTCTAATTACTTTATTTGGAACAGCACTGAGGGTATAATAAACCTGGAGGTTGCCTCTCCTTTGCTTTATCATAAATTAAAGCTGCTGGTTTGTTGAGGTGAAAGTGGAGGCAGAATGTTCATTACCGCTCAAGTGACGGCTTGTCAATAGCAGTGCTTTTTAGTTTGTTCTCGTCAGCACTTGCTGTGCATTTTGTTGGGCCGCTGGGAAATAAATACAACAAGATTATACGTGTGGAATACCACAAGAGTTCACGGAAAAAAAAAAAACCCACAAATGATAAATTATACACTTGGTAGAAAGTGACATGCTATCTTGTGCTATTAACAACCAAAGATAATTGCAACGAATTGTAATTGCAGTTTGCAACTTACAGTACAGTGTGTCCAACATCAATCTTAATAGTGAACAAAGCAATTTATATTAAAACTTAATTCACTTGGTAACTTTCTGCTGTATACACGGGAGCTAACAGATGTAGCTTTTCAGAAAGTTCAAAGGCATTTGAAACGTGGCAAGAAATGCTAATGCAGGAAGCCTTGGAGAAATATTGCATTACTACTTGTAATGAAAACAAATGTATGTCATTATCTCCTACTTTGTGTTTATTTAATAAAATATGCAGTTTGCATGTTGGTGAATTCAGTGTTTCTGAATGGATATGGAATGATGTTCCATTCGGGAATCAAAGGCCGAACAGGACTCCCAATTATCATCTAGTACAAATAGTCTGCTTTACTATTTTAGCAGCATGCCCCTTAATGCTTCAGTAGGTTTTGTATGAGGTGTAGCAGCAAACTGGAGTAACTTTATTCATGACTTTCCTTAGATTGGATGTCTTTGAAGCAAGAAAGGGAGATCTCCTGGAATTACTTAAGAGAACAAGCATATTTGTTTTGTGAGCTTGACTGATGGCCAGTTGAGCAGTTGAGTGAAATCTCTAAACTGATTAGGGCTTTAGTTCAAATAATCTTCTACCTTTTTCATTAATTTATTCCTTAATGCTATTTTGCTGCTCTTCTACCAAGGATAATAATCTCACACTCGCTGACCTCCATGAGTGGATGACCTGGAGCCCATAACTAATCTTATTTACTCTCCTGACCAGCCGAACTTCATTTACCTTGACTGGATAAAGAGCCTTGCGTTGCTAAGCTTCCCCTCCTTCGTAGCTTTCTAGTTAATCTACAGTGAAGGGAAGATGATAGGCTTTCCCAGGCAAGAGCCAGAAGCATCTGGGGACAGTGGAAACTTCAGGCCATTTCTCTTCCTTTCTTGAGTCCCACTCTCCTAATGCAGATTATTTTCATTTTGAAAGTCAATTTCCAGCCGTGGGCTATATGAATATGTTGTTGGATTTAGGTTTAATTGTTGAGTATGCATACATATAATTTTATATCCTGCTTTTTAATACCAAAGTGTTTCCCATGTTGCTTCATAATTTAATAATTATGCATTTTAATGACAATAATTCATTAAATTTGTATACTGTTTTTTCTAATCATTCCCCATTATTAAAAAGTTGGGTTACTTCCACTTAGTTTCATTGTTACAAATATTGCTGCAATAAAAATTTCTTTAGATTTTTTTTTTTTAATTTAGATTGTTTCTTTGGAAAACATTATTAGAAGTGTAATTATTAAGCAAGAGATGTAAACATTTGTGTGGCTTTTTGCCCTACATTACTAAAACAGGTTCCTGGACTAGTTTATGGTAGTTTATATTGCCTCCGCAGGGTTGGAGGAATATATAATTTTATCGTGGTAACATTGAGATTTATCCTGGTTCTTTCATTTATAAACTAAATTATATTGGGCAAGTTACTTAACCCCTCTGCTTCATCTGAACCTCATTACTCCCCATCTGAAGAAAGGGGATAATAATGGTGGTTAACTCATGGATCGTTATGAGTATTATATTACTTTATGTATGTAAAATCTAGGGAATAGTGTCTGACACATAGGAAACACTCAGTAAAGATGAGCTGTTATTGTTACTATAATTTCATTTTTCTCCTAATTTAATATCACCTTCTATTTAAACTGCTGTCTTTAAAGGAAATGTTGTCCATTGAAGCTAAGTAGTCAATAGACTCCATAAGCAACTTCTACCTGTATTGAGTGAGAACTTTACATTGCTTAGGCACAATGAGCCATTAGGAAGAATTCTGTAGTAGTGTGAACATTCTCACACTACTGTAGCTAGTAGCTGCCCAAGGTAGAAGCTAGAGATTATTTTCTCAAGACCTTCTTTTAAAAAAAAAAAAAAAGGAACGTGGATGCTTTATGTTCCCTTCTGATGATAAGTTCTGTGTTAGAATTCTTTGGTTGCAAGCAACAGAAAGCAATGTTTCAGGAGGGGAAAAGGCAAGAGAGCAGAAGGTTCTCTTTTGGGAAGGATACAGGGTTGTTCACAATAGCCACAAAGAAGAGTAACTGGGGAGGAGAGGCAGCAGTGCAGCTGCAAGGGTCCGGGGAGGGGGAAACACAGGCACTGTGCCACAGTGGGAAGGAATAGGCTCTGCTCTGCTCAAGAATCAAAGTCTAACAGGGCCCCGCCTGGATCTTATGCCTGCCTCGTGGCTAGGGGAGCCCCCAGCACCTTGACGACAGTCCCACAAAGACCGCACACTCCTGGGAGAAGAAATTGCCCAAAACAAGATGGAGTCCTTGTCCTCGAAGAAGGGGAAATGGGCGCCAGCTGCTAAAGATAACAAAGGTACACTGAATTTCTTAAAAGACCATATTACTGTAGTAATTCCTCAGCTTACTGCTAATTTTTCTTAATGATTAGAAAAACAACTAAATGGCTTACAGACACCAGGCAGTATTTGGACCACTCAGGGGCCGTTGCCTAGGATATTAGCCTTAGCGGTAACTAATTTTTAATACTCAGGATGACATGGAGGGCCCACATAAGGCATTTTGTAAGGGAAATTTCTCACATTTGGCTGCAAATATCACAGACCTGAACAACAGTGGCTTCAACCTCAGAGGGATTTCTGTTTCCTCCATGGGAAAGAAATCCACAAAGAGTAGGGCCATTATGGCGGATCCACATCACCAGTGTTCACAGCTCCTTCAGTCTTTCTGCTCTGTCCTCCTTTTGGCATGGCTTCCGTCTTCAGACTTCCTTCATGGTCACAAGAAAACCACAGCAGCTCCTAATAGGTCACACACATTACTGGTAAGGAGAAGGAAGAAAGGGAGGGAAGGCAGATGGGCCTGGTCCTTGCGTCACCTCCATCGCCCTTGTAAGGAACTTCCCCAGAAGCCCTACGCAACAGTGTCTGCCTAGATTCCATTAGCTACAATGTAGTCACTTCCTCACCCCTGTTGATAAAGGCAGCAGGAATACTCTTCAGCCGGGTACATGGGTACATTGCTACTCCCAGCAAAATCAGGATTCTGTGAGCGAGGGAGAAGAGGAGAGTGGGTATCAGGATGGCAGCCTGTGGTTTCCGGTGCGCTGAAGTGAACGGTCTTCAGCCCCGCGAGCTTTCCTGCCTGTCCCGGCATGACCGACGAGCAGCCAGGACAGTGATGATGACGCATTTTCCAGGGCACGGAGAGAAGTGAGCGGATTGAATGATGAAAACTTTAGGTCATTAAATAAAGTTCCAACATTTTCTTCTGGCCCAAAACATTCACAACAAACTCGGTGGAACAGGAATTGAAGGGAAATGTGCCATGCCATTTTTCTTTAGCCTTTTTGCAATGCAACAGGACAATCAATACAAATCTTTGCAGTAATCATATATTGATTTTCCTAGAATATAACTCCATTTAAAGCACTTTTATCCCCAAGAGTAGAAACATTGGAGGCTATCAAAGGAGGAAGTAGGTTTCCTTGACCCCATCTGCAGTGCACAATTGATTAACAGAGGATAGTTAGAGAGAGAGAGACGGAGGGAAGAGAGAAGTCACCGAAAGGTTAATACTAGCTAAAGAGAAACACGATTATGGGACATTAGGCTTTCGGTAAAATCATAAGGTCGGCAAAAGATAATGATACTATCTAAAACTGCATGAGATTTTGAGTTCTTAGCATCCTCTTACTGTGCACCCCCACGCCCCACCAACAACCACAGCTGAATTTGGGGGATTGACAAAGCTGTGAATGCTCGGGGACTGATGGCTATGTTTAGGTTCAGGGCTGATAAGCTGGCTTGATAAGGGAATGAGTGATACTGTTTCAGTTTTTCCTGAGTCATGTGGTCAATTAAGTACTAAACTCAAACTTGAACGTATATCAGATTGAAGGTTTCTTTGCTTCAAAGCTAAAAGAAAAGGAAAAACATTTCATTTACTTGCTTTTTTATTTTTTTTAAGAAAAATATTTTAAAACTGTCCCTTTTATTCTGTTTTGTAAGAAAACAAAAGACAAGAATACCACTCCCTTCCCTCCTCCTCCTCCTCCTCACTTCAAACCCTAACGATAACCAAAACAATCCACCTTCCACAGATTCCCAAGAGTTTAGGTCTGCGGCTGACTATTTCTGTGCGCAGATGTCTTCATCCCAGAGACAAGGATAGTAATTGGATGGTAACGTTGAAAAAGACATGCATGCTCTGCTCTGGGATGTCGCCAAAACTGAGGGTGACACCTCCAGAAGCAGTCCCGCGAGCTACCTTCTCTTCCACACTCCTCCTGGAAAAGGCGAGGGGGTGCCCTGGTGTTCACTTGTTTGCAGTATATCGTCCTCGGCGTGTTTCCCTAAATCCCTCTTGTCCTTTGTATCAAGGCTGGGTTCACACAAACAAGCTCTTGATTAAATTAGAAGGTGCATGCAACCTCATTATCCTTCTCAGTGGGTTGTACTTGATACTGTTTATTTTACTAGCAACTTCTGGAGTTTGTGTTTTGCTTTGTTGTTTTTTTTTTTTCCTTTTTTTTTTGGCTTGAGGCAAAGCAACTAGTACACGTTGTCAGATAAAGTATCTTATCTGTCAGCAGCACCCTTGTGAATTAATCATAATTCAATAGGCTTACTAATCAAGATTTGAGATGAATGTTTTGATAGAGCAATCAGATTTGTCTAATCTGTCATTATTTGACAGTCGTTGCAGGCAGAGTATGAACTTGGCAATAGTAGACCTGTCTCTGATCCCTTTGGCTGGGCCCACTGGTTGGGTAGCATCACTGATCGTAGCTGTGGACCCAGGCCTTGCAACCAATTAAGTTCCGTATCTCACTCCTCCCCACCCCCACCCCGCCAGTCCTTCCTCCGCTCCCACCAGTATTCAGAATACGTTGGGCGGAGTTCCCTTGTGAACCTCATGCCCAAGTGATCAACAGATCTGGGGGCACAGTGTTCCCATTGTCATTTTCGTCTGTGAACAAAGGTGTGCCAAGCCAAGCGATGAATCTCAAGGGTAGTTTATGGTGTCCCTTGCAAATAGTGGTCAGAGAAAAAAACAATAAATGTAACAGATTATTAAACGTTATTGATCATAACTCTTACTATGTCACATGCCTCTAAAATCTGTGCTCCATTTGACAGAGTTACACATTCTTGGGGGGAATTTACACCATAGTTTACGCATTTATTCAATTTGATTGTATAAATGGAAGCTCTTATTGTAGATTAATATTTTGTTGTACATAATGTTTCAAGTTCTGGGATAAAATTCGGAAATGATAAGTTACACTGTATATATTACATGGTAGTCACTAATGCATTACTGTAAGAAAATTAAGGATGGGATTTTTTTTTTTTTTTAAAGATTTTATTTATTTATTTGAGAGAGAGCACATGAGAGGGGGGAGGGTCAGAGGGAGAAGCAGACTCCCTGCCGAGCAGAGCAGGGAGCCCGATGCGGGACTTGATCCAGGGACTCCAGGATCATGACCTGAGCCGAAGGCAGTCGCTTAACCAACTGAGCCACCCAGGCACCCCGAGGATGGGATTATTTTATGGAGGAGTCTTTAACCAGTCTGTTCCTTCTCCTCCCCTTGGTTTATAGAAGTGTAAAGATATTTCCTCATTATAGGAAGCTTGGAAAATTCCAGAAAATCTAAGGGGAAAAAAAAAAATCTAGATTTCCTGTAATTCCATCAACTCAGAGTGAGTCAATATTAACAGTATTTCACCCTATTAAAACTAAATGGATGACAGCACAAATACCTCAGTGGGTGATTGCCTGCCACTGTCATCCACAAAATATAACTCTACCTGGTATATGTTGTTGTGGTATCTGTGGACCACACCAGAAGAAAATCCAGAGGAATCCAGGACAACGCTACTTCTCTCAAGATCTCTGTTTCTGCGAGGAAAGTGTATGGGGAAATTCACTTAGGCTGTTAGTGCGTCTAACATGTTGGAAGTGACAACTTTTCCATTTCAGAGGCATGTCACAATCCTTACTAAATGAATGCTAGCCACACTTTGAGAGATTTGTAGCCTGGGTGATTCCGACAAGGGACAGCGGAGAGTTACCTAATTAGACTCTAGGTGTAATTATGTAAGGCGGTCCCCGCAGCAGTGGGCTGTGTGTTAATTAACTTTCATGCTGAACATGCAGTAGCACCTGAACAAAGAATGGTTCACAGCTGACGAAAAGCTTTTTACTTTACCCTAGCTTTAGTCTTCTCCTTCTAGAACTTCCTTCCCTGTCCTCTTTTTTTTTTTTTTTGAGTTGACACATGAGGCATAAGGGCAAGTTATTTTGCAAATAGTTCATCATCTGTCCCTATAACTCCCCTGCTATTCTCCTCCGTAATTCCAGCACATTCTCTGGGATGATCTTTTACATGGCAAAATGTGTCTGTATTTGTTTATGTCTTTATCTGTCCTTGGTTTGTAAAATCCGGAGGATTTCCCAGCCATGATTTTTTGGCTCTCCAGGAAACTCCAAGGTCTCTCTTCGTGATGAAGAGAGGAATGACTTTCACTGAACCACGGGATGAGCTCTCATCCCGTCAGCGGTCTTGTGCCATAGTCCTCCTCGGTTGCTCCCATCCATTCCAGTCTCTAAGGAGCAACAAGGGGAAAGGCAATGGTTAAAGAAGATTCTTTCTTTAGTACATTAATCCACGGCTTCCTTCGTGCTGGCTTCTGCTGTCAACTACTGCCCGAGTTCTTAACTAACGCATCAAAGTAAACTTTGCAAATCCATATAAATCAACTCTACATGCTTGCCCGAGGAGAGACGAGGTCATCACATAAGCACTGTGTGTGGATAGTGGCCAAGTGATTTTCCAGTCCTCTCACTGTTCGCAAGTTGGGAAATCCCATTCTGAGGTTCTCTGCTCCTTCCAATCCTGCCTCCTTGACATCTCCCTCTGCCTTCATTCTACTAGTAACAAAGTCTAGGATGACACACGGGACCATTCCGTTCATACAGGAGATGAATGTTCTAGAATTCTACTTCTAAAATTCTATCTACGGGAGCATGAAATTAACGCAGATCAAGGAGTTGCCAGAAACGTTAAGAATAGATTGGATTCAACACCCTTTTTTATTCTAGTACCTCTTTACCAGTTATGAGAAAGAAATGTTTCAATTTTATTTTATTTTTTATTTTTTTAAAGATTTTATTTATTTATTTGACAGAGAGAAGCACAGCGAAGAGGGAACACAAGCAGGGGGAGTGGGAGAGGGAGAAGCAGGCTTCCCGCCGAGCAGGGAGCCCGGTGCGGGGCTCGATCCCAGGACCCTGGGATCAAGACCCGAGCTGAAGGCAGACGCTTAATGACTGAGCCACCCAGGCGCCCCAGAAATGTTTCAATTTAAGTACCAGCACTAATAAACAGGCTCAGTTTTTATTGTCTTATTGGAAGTAAAGAGTAATAAAAACCTTTGTTGTATGAAAAGCATTGTTTCAGAGCTCTGTGACCGTACGGGAAAGGCCTTCGAGTGGTGCCACCCTAGTGAGGATAAGGGACATTTGAACAATTTCAGTGCTACCTTTGCATAATTTTCAGTTGGATATCTAGTGAAACTCTGTCCTCACTGTCATCTCCCTTCCCCCGCCATCCAGTGTGGATCAGGTCAAGCCTGTATAGTCAAAACCAGAGCAACCAATTTTGACCCAGTCACTTGCTCTTTGCAAGATTATGTTTGGTGCATCAGGAATCCACAGTAGTCTCAGGCATGATTCCTGTCCCCAGAGAGTTTACCATCTCTTTGTGAAGATAAAACACAAAAAACCTGAAAAGTAAAACTACAATGAAGAATCTAAATAACAGTTTGAGACAACACCAGGAAAGATAGATCACATGACTCTACATGATTGTCAGATGCATTTACAGATTTCTTGTAGAAGAACAATGTTCTTCAACCCTTCTGATAGTAGGGGCTCATAGACACCAGTTGTGAATTCTGAACTGAAGTATTATTCTGTAAAAATGCTTTTCAACTTTGAAATGGCAGTGCAAAAGAAAAAATCTGGTCTATGTAACTGGTAAAGAAACAATTTTAGATTATTATTGAAATAAAGACATAAAATTGAAAAATTCCCATGAGTCGCATGGACTTCTGACAAAATGCCAATGCACCTCACAGACCCAGGGTAGGTGGTCATTTCATTAGTCCGTTCCAAACTTAAATGGTAGGTTCATTTCAAGCTACGTAGGTAAGATTAAGGGAAAAGATACATTTCAAGTAAGGCAAGATACAGACAGTGGTATGGGAAGAGGTCCTTTCAATTAGGTAGAATTTATTATGAGGGGCAGTATAAAATAGTATAAACCAGGTTCCATGTGTTAGACTTTCTGACTGAAACAGAGTGTTTGAGAAAATTAGACCAAATATGTGGGAAGTACTAAGAGATAGATGCCTGAGTTCTGGGAAGCCTTCAGCAGTTTCCAAAGCTGAGAAGTGACATGGTGCCGGAGATATTTTAGGGAAGATTAGTTTGGAGGCAGGGTGGGCATGGATTTGGGTTGTTCTCGTTTAAAGGGTTGTATTTAGAGAAAACCTGGGTTCCTAAAGTGAGGTGATGTGGGCCTGCATTCAGGCAGAGCGGTGATAACAGAAGACAAGTCTGAATTTCAAAGGACCTCTAATGTAAGGACTTCATAACCAATTGGTTATGGGAATGAAAAAGAGGAAAGAGTTAAGGGGGGGTACTCTGATCTCAAACTTGGAAGTAAGTGGCCGTTTGCGGGGAGGGGGTCGTGTGCTCCACCCCTAGTGGAAGTATAGGGTGAAGTGTTAAGGCTCCAGCCCTGTAAATAGCTATGGGCGAGACCCGAAATGCAAAGAAAGAAGCACAGCCTTGACATCCTCCTGGTTGTGAAAATTAGAGTTACCCTGGGAGGGATTATTTGCTCCTTGTGTCAGCTCAGTGGCCTCAGATATAATCATACCTAAAGTACAAAGCCAGTAATTGAAAGAGAAAAGATTTCCAAATATCTTAGGGATTCTGCTCTTGTATTGTGGGTTAGTAATCACCTTGACTTTCTTCTTACAGGGCTTGTAGTTAAGGGCTTGTTCGTGCCCTCACCAATTGACAGCCAGATTCCCCCTTCGTTCTGTTTAGGTTAAAAGATTTTTACATCACCTTGGTTTTCAGAAACTGACAAACTGCCAGTGGCCTGTCAGTGGTGGACTGACTTTTTTTCACCTGCTCACAGAGATATTATTGTATTCAGAGAACTCGTGCTTTTCTTCAGTGATATGACTAAGCCTATGTAATCTTTGAAGAATTGGGCACTTTCTGTCTAACAGAGAAATGAAGGTGAGGCTGTGGAGCTGGGAAATCTCGGGGCAACACCCTCAAGTTTGAAGCATGAGGGAAACTGAAGCCAAGCCCATTGCCCAGATCTCGAAATCTAGATGTGGGCAGAGGTTGAGTTGAGTGCATTCAGCTGTCCTAGCATAAAACTTTCTTTATAAAACATGAATTCATCCCATTCCAGAGAATTGGGAAAGTCCCATGTGGGTTGGACATGACTGAGTCCTGTGAGCCCCGAGCAATGTGACTTTTTAATAGGTGAATTGCCTTTAAAGATTTATTTTTTTTATTTGGGGGGGGAGCAGGGCAGAGGGAGAGAGAAACCCAAGCAGACTCCACACTGAGCGTGGAGCCCGTTGTGGGGCTCAGTCTCACAAGCCTGAGACCACGACCTGAGCCAAAACCAAGAGTGGGACGCTCAGCCGACTGTGCCACCCAAGAGCCCCTAGGTGAATCTCCTTTAAAGTCTTCACAGCTCTTGGACTGTCTGACTTGTGATGTGTGCAATATGGTATTGCCTTGCCCACACTGTAGCCACCTCAGCACACTTCTGAGCCACAAAGGTATAAAAGGGGTGCGGCCAGGGCCCACTGCCACTTCGTGAGGGCATAGCCACGCTTGCCATATTTCTAAACCAGTTATGAATCTGAAAATAAAAACTTAAAGGCGCTACTCATTTCCCCTATTACTGAATGGTATATGTGAAATCTTGCATTCACCTTTTTAAATAGGGTTTACGATAAACATGGACTTCCCTCTCTCTGGGAAGGCAGATGTTTGTCTAACAAGGAAATAAAGCTGCTCTCAACAGTACTTTCCTAATAAAAGATCTAGTTGCTTTTCCATCTTAAAACCCGAGTTTAAGAGCTTTTTATGATTTTAAAATGAAAAGAATTCCCTTACTATATAGATATAAAAAAAAAAGTGATGGAAATTTTTTGCCAAAAAAAAGGTACCTTACTTTGCCATCTCAGTGAAGCCTGTTGGCCTGAGTGCAGTGGAAGGAGGAGGCTTTTATTAGGAAATAATCCTTTCCAGTTCTGTAACAGTCCTTATCCAAAAACTCTTCCCCAAGGCTGTGGACAGCTTTGTGCCCCGGAACCTGTTTAGCCACAGGTGGGGGATGTACTGAGCTTTTGAAACCAATAGGATGGTGTGAACATAAGACCAGGCAAAAAGAGTTGTTCTAGTAGTTGTAAGATCTTAAAAAGGGTCATTAATGCTTCCAAGCCACTAAAGTTTCTTTAATTCTTCTGGTGCTATCCTTTTTCATCATACAGTCATATTTCCCATTTGCACATGAATGAGCTTGAATGAATTTGTAATAATAAGCTGGTGTCTGCGCTGTGTATATTAGGGTCTCAGCCCTCATCATCAGGGTGTGATTTGGGAATGAAGTACCTTGAGGCACCAGCAACACAAAATCGGAAAAGTAAATCCCCTCCAAAATAATAGTATATGGTCACCATGCCAAATGTGTAGAGTTTGGGATCATCTACTTCGATACCATTTTTTGTATTACTGTAACCACTGAGTTTAGAAAGTACAGAGTTGACTCCAAGTTTTTCCTTGCAGTTTGAAAGAATGCACACATCTCTCAAAGTGACTGATATTCAGCAGGAAGTGCCTTATTTACTGAACAGGATCTGATCTTGTCAGTTTTGTTATTTTCGCTCTAAAACAAGACACATTCTTTGGTGAAATTCTCTACTTTTATTTCAAGGTATTCCTTAAACAAACTTAGAAGGTAAGGAGCCACACCAGTATAAAAATTATAGGTATAAAAATTCAAGCATCCAAAAAACCCAGATGTCGTTTCCAAGACCACATAGCCATTCACATCCAGAGATGAAATGAGACCCCTCCGAGGCTGCTTCTTCATTTCAGTGGGATCACTGTGGTTCTGGCCCTTCAATCGGGCTTATGGCAAGGGGGGAGGGGAGGTCTCAGCTGAATGCAGAGTCTTCATTAGACGGCCTCTAACTATGTCTAAATGTGACTTCACAAAGATCTCTTAACTAGACACTGGGTACAACGACTCTTCCCCTGGGAGAAAAGGGTCTTTAAGATATTTTGAGGGGAGGAGCAGGGTTAAGAGGTCTAATCCATAGCTCTAAATTCCCGTGCTTGGGGGAGCTCATTGACATGGTAGGTTTTAAGGGCTTCTTTGGAGCCATTATGGTTTGTCATGCTGAGGCCCACTGGAGAACACTTAATTGTGGAGTATTATCCCAGTATGTTGCAAGGCCTTTTTTGAGCTCTTTGCCAAAGCGGCTCGCTACCACTTATGGGAAACCTTGGGAGAGTTTTGAGGCACGCAAATCCAAGAACATTCTTTAGGTTTGTGCTTTTAAGTTAAATAACTGGAACTGTCAGAGTTTTTAAATCTTCCCGCCATCTCCTTCCTCTCTAAATCAAACCTCAATTGTACATGGATTGCTGGGTGCTGGATATATGTTGAATACATTTCTTTCCCTTTCTAATTTTTTGTTTTTGAGGTTGGGATTTTTCTTGGCAGTGGTGGTAAAGATGGTGTAATGAACAAACATTATCACATCCAGGGGTTGCAAAGCCTTAATTTAGAAATGTAATCGAAATCACATTGTTTCATGTGGAACCAATTCATTCTTGTCTCTTTCCCCCCAAGGAGTGAAGGAAATATCTCTGATACATGGTTAAAAACCTGATAGATTAGACCTTCAGATAGGTGGGTGGATTAAGGCAAAGCAAAAGAAAAGGCTCATGTTTTCAGTTGTCTCTCCTATTTTAAGGTTCCTATTGCCCCTCAGTATTCTGAATTTACCAGATTAGTCCTAATCTAATATATAGTTCTTTAATGTTTTAAACATTTTGGCTGGACTCAGCTCCTAGCCTCCATGTTGCCTATCTCTTTTAACATCTCTGCATGCATAAGAGGGCATTCATTAGAGCCGGATTGAGGGAAAGACACCAAAAGACCAGTCCCCATTTCTTGGGGCTTGGGAATGCAAGGCCGTAGCATTGAGAGCACAATGAATTGAGAGGATCCAGGGGTCAAAATTCAAAACCTTGAGCCTTTTTTCAGAACTCCAGGTTCATTGAGAATTGAGTTCATTTCTGAAAACACTGAAGTTTGGGGGTCTCTAGTTCCTTCTCGTAGTTTCCCACACTGTAAAGCAAAGTGAAGCTATAAGATCAGAAATAGTTAACAGAGTCTTTGCGCCAGAGTATGCAGATTTCTCTGTGATTTGGGTTTTTACGAGCTCATTGCCCTGGTTCCTCTTCTGTACATAGAGCTAATAATACTGCTTTGTTTCTTTCTTTTAAGATCACCAAGAGATCTAGATGTGTAGTAATGCAGAGGACACTTAATGAAGGCTGTTAACTACGAGTCCTCTTTGTTATGGGAGATATTCTACCAGTGAAATAAGGGACATGATTGTTTTGGTAGGACTCTGTTATGGATACAGGATATCTCAGACTTGATCTTAGGAATAGATTGGGAGGTCGTCTGTCTTTGATTTCTGCATCTCCCTGCATGTCTGCTTGCTTTCCTCTCACAGCACACCAACTTCTGTATCTTTGGTCCACACGGCTGAAAAATGGCTACCGCTTCTGGGGCGATCACCTCTGGCTAGGGGGTGGGGCCCCACTGAACAAACGTGGCTGCCAGGAACCTGCCACCGAAGCCATGCGTATTGGAGAGGTCAGTTCCCAGAAAGGGGGAACGAGGGACACAACCCTGTATGTTTCTACTGTGCCAGTCCTTTAAGGAGTAAGTTAAAGTACCTGCAGTTTTTCGTATTCCTCAGAACAAAGCTGCTTTAGGGAATGAACATAAAATTTTAGAGCAGGAGAGGATTTTAAAGTTCACCCAGCCCTCCCCTCTGTGTCCCATTAAGGAAACTAAGGCAAAGGGAAAGTGATTAATTTTCCAGAGGTTCTACAGCGAGTTAACAGTGTCCTGTGCTCGTGCTTTTAGGTCAGAGCTTCTAATGCATCGCTCCTTCACTTTCTTCTGCCATGTCACAACTGTGCTTATTTCAGATGTTATTTTTTGCAATTGCCTAGAAGTTTTTGAATAACAAGGAATTTATATTTATAGTCCCTCATTTAAATAGATGGTTTTACATTGTATAGACTCCTCTACTCTAGAAAAACACAGGTAATATTTATGAAGACAACCTAGAAATACGTGGAGAAGTGCTTCTGATGTACCGTCACACAAGAACAGCAACATTATGGTTAGGTAGCCCTAAGATTCAAAAATAGGTAAAAATTAGGTAGGTGTGTGGCTGTCAAGTAGGTTTGTTAGACCGGTGGTATTATGTATAACTAAGTTTTCCTTAATACTGCCATCAAATTATTTTCAGAGTTTTAGGGAGCACGTTTAATAAGAATACTTCTCCTCATCTTAGAGCTACTTGAACCTGTACGCCCAATGTTCTTGCTCATGGACGTGAACTCTCACCAATGTAAGGCACACCTGGCACTTTGATTCCAGTAGTGAACACATTGAGAGTGCAATCCTCGTAGCTATGGCTACAGCCGCGTTCACGGAGGGTCTGAGCGGAGGCTTGGCCCCAGAAAAATGACGCACAGATGCAGTCAGAGGGTAAGATGTTCTCAAGCACAGATAGAAGCAGGATCTAGGAGTTGGGTAGAAAGTCGCATCATGTAACTTGACACCAGTGGGCTTCAGAACAGGTGGCGGAAGCTTAGAACATTTCAGTGAAGTTCCTTCCGTGGCCATATCAGATGCACCAAGATGGCGCTCAACCTGGAAAGCTCTCCCACCCAGGAGCCCCTCCCCCGCAAATTTCACTGTCTGCTTTGGGTCGCAGAACCGGGGGAGAAAATCCAGTCCTCTTCTTCGACACCGTCGGATTTCTGATCTGCCCTCGTGGCAGTCAGGGACAAGAGCAGCCAGCAGGACTGTGTGGGGGTGGGGGGAGGGTACTTCTGGTTGCACTGCTCCTTCTACTTGAGAATCAGGGCAAGCTGGGTTTTCAAGGAGGATGAGAAGCAGAGGGAAGGGATCCCAGCTGAGCTGACACACTCCCCGTGCCCCACCTGTCGGGTGGCTTTAAACTGTTCGCTCCCCGACCCCAGGAGCCTGCTCTCTCCAGCTACCTGTACACCGCGGAGCTGAGCACAGTGCCACTGGGCTTTAATGAAGGCAACGTTTAGTGAACTTGGTGAGGAGAGAAGGAAGGGGGGAGAAGGAAGAAAACCGAGGCCGAGATGGGGCCAGAGACGCGGGGATGGAGGTAGGTAGCGTTTTCACCTCTGCAGGATTAGCCAGGGTTTATCCCAATCGTAACCTCCCCAGAGATTTCCATCATGTCTTTAGTCACCTAGTAGGCCTCTCACTTCCTGGAGGTCTTTGTTTTCGGTATTGAATTCCAGTCTGCGTGTTCTCACTTGAACTTCCTTTCTTCTGGCCCGGGTCAGTCCCCGGTGTGCAGGATTGCCATGGGCACTGGCTGGCCAGTGCCAGAGTGATGGGAGCCAGCGATTCCTACCTTGGCCTCCCTTGTACATAGGTGCTCCTCTCCGCAGCTGCACTTAACGGGGATTTGGTGGAGCTCGGGCAAACCTCAGTTCAAAGCAGAGTTCACAACTAGTGAGCGAACCACTTATAATACTAACAGTGAAATAATTGACTTTAAAATAATCCCGTTAGGGACATGAGATGCGGTGGCTTGACCTTTTATTAATATTCTTTTCTTTCCAGTAATAACAGCTGTGAGTCAACAACAGTCAAATGTGGTTAATTTCCTTAGACTCACTCCAAAGGAGAGGTTCCATCAGTGGCTTTGAAATCCATACGGGATGAAGAAAAATCATTTACGTGGTAAAAATCTCAGTTACGCTAACCGGATTAAAGACATTCTACTGAATAAAAGAAAAAGGTGACACATCGATTATTTGAAACTAATTGTGGATCTGTTTAGGCATACAGAGAAATCTACCCTGAACTTGTAGTATTTCTAAGTTCTCTTGGAGCTTACGTTCCAATGCGGGGGGCCCCTGTTAAAAAAATACATAAAGAAGATCATTTCAGAAAGTGAATGAAGTGGGGTAGAAGCGTGAGTAGTGGTTAGAGATTTGAGGGAAGGCGTCTCTGAGTGGTGACATTGAAGATGAGATCTGAAATCCAAGAGGGAGACAGCCCCGTGAAGACATGGAGTTAGTGTTCCAACAGCAGGAACAGCAGGTGCACAGCAAGTGCAAAGTCCCTGAGGTGGGAATGGACTTGACCCCGTGGAGGAACCGGAAGCATGTGGGAGCAGCGTTCGAGGGGGAGTAGAGGAGGTAGGAACAGTCAGAAGGAAGGCGGGGCCATAGGAAGACCTCTAGATTGTATTTGAACTACGGAGAATACTTTAGAAAGCTGAACACTGTTCTAAGCCATCACAAAGGGAAAAAGTGCCTGAGGTGGGTGTTTTATTTAGTTCCAAAGAAGAAAAGTGCTGCGATCACCCCCCTTTATATACCTCTCCATTGAGTTACACAAATATTAGTAAAATGAAGTAATATTTACAAAAGCGCTTTAAAAATTTTAAAGCACTGTAATTTAAGGATATTGTCATCATTAAAGTGTTTAACATAATCGAGGGTATTATTACTTTATTGTAGAAAAATCCTGCTAAACTTGAAGCGAATTCTCCCCCTATTAGATACCCCTCCTGGCAATTCCCTGAGACCTGTGTTGCTATGTAAAGCTTCAGTTGCCTCTTTTCATATCTTGTGAGGGTCTAAGGGAGGAGGATTCCCGCTGCGTAGACCACAGACCCTCGGGAGAGAATCACTTTTTGGTGCCCTGGTCTCCTGTGAGTCCACGGGGTCAAAGGTAGGGCTGTCCTGAGACTGTGACTCCCAGGATGTCTCCACTTCTGGGGCCACACCAGCTAAACGGAAATTATGAAAATATCCAGGGCCAGAAGCTAATAAATAGGAAGTGACAGGCATGGCATATTAGGGGATTATCACATGCACTGACTGTCCTGCAAGACACACGATGAAGGTGGAGGGCGTCTCATAATCCCCCTGAAATGTGCTGCCCGATGTGCTGGTGATACAAAAGGAAATCTGGTTTCTTGCAAGAAGGGAATCAGAAGATTGATGTCCCCTGGATGACCGTTCCCTTTGACGTTTATCTGCTTTTTTGGTGACCTTTGCTTTCTAAATGTAGTTCTTGGCTCTGACCTCGGGAAAAGATAAAGGAATAAGTTCCAGGTTTGTTCAGCGTTACCAGGGATGACTAAGATCCGAGTTTCTCAGCCGATGTGGGTACAGGATGGCTGTCGTCTGGGCCTGGCGGCCTCCGTGAAGAGGGCCTGGCGGGGCTGCTGTAATCATGGGCTCAATGAAAGCAGAAGTCATTTTGAAACCTCTTTACTACATGACCCCACCCATGCTGCCCAAGCCATAGACGTGTGACACAAGTTAATTGAGCAAAACAAGGGACTGGCATACAGTTGGCACATCTGTTCTTATTAGGATCAGAAAGAACAATTGGATGAAGATCATTTCAGGAAAAAGAAAAAGGCATATGTTACTTATTGTTTTGGGTGACTGTTTCTCTGAGAAAAGGAGATGCCGCGTCATTAATAACTGTGGCACGCCATACCAATTCTAGTCGGCCTGATAGATTAAACATGCGCCCTCTCTCATTACTCCAGCAGCATTGGCTTTGGCCCCAGCCTGATATGTATTCCGTGCACAGTCAAGCCTCAGAGTTGACATCTTCTTCTAAAATTGTTTGGCTGTAATAAATATAAAACTTTCACCACTGATGTAAAGCATTGCTGGTTGGCATCATTTCCTACCCCCTTTTAATTATTCCTGACACTGTGGAGAAACATCTAATATAAATCTGTAATGTGCACTGATGACAAACTACACGGTTGGAGGACCGTGTAATTTCTCCACAATTAATTAAAGTGCATGGAGATTCCCCCCCCTTTCTTTCTTTCTTTCTTTCTTTCTTTCTTTCTTTCTTTCTTTCTTTCTTTCTTTCTCTCTCTTTCTCTCTCTTTCTTTCTTTCTTTTTTTTTTTTTTTTCCTCCAGCAGCCAGATGCCACTGACTGGCTCAAATAACACTGCTGTCAACTGTAAAAAATTAAGATCCAAACCGTAAGAAAGGTACTTAGATAAAGAAACCAGATGCCGGGATATTTGCGATCCCCGCGTCCATCTCGATGTAAGCCCCCATTGTTCGACATCTGTAACTCCACAGCCTTCATTACGCGCGGAACCCGGCGAGTCTGTCAGCGGCCTCTTTCCTCCCGCATCGTCACTTTGGTAAATCTTTTATTAAAAATCGAACGGTGCCAATCAGCAAGGGGAAGAGGGACACTGGGGGCCTGGCGCAAGACGGAGCGGCGGCCTGCTTCCCCCGTAGCGCCCGCTGGTGTTTATGGGCACGTGCGTGTGGTCACTCAGAGAGAAAGAAAGAAAAAAGGCGCTGCTCCCATTTTGGGCGGATCTACCACCTGGAATTGATGAAAAGCAAATTAATTTTCATTTTCAATTAGGAATACAATTAAATCCAAAGTGTGCTGGGCGTGGGGGGGAGTGTAATGTTTACGGACAGCCCGTGCAGCGGGAGGGCTCCTGGTAAAGACCAGATGAGATGAAATACAGTTCTTTGTGTCTTTGCATTTAATTCATTAAAGTGTTAAGGTGGTGGCTGGGGCTGCCTGCCTCTGCATTTTACCTCCCCAGGAGCCGCCCCTCCTTCCCCTCAGGCAGAATTTGAGGACCAGGGAAGAGGGAGGGCCAATCAGGCCTTAGAGGCTGCGAGATAGCCTGGCCTGTGGGGCCCTGCCCCTTGTGGGTCTGCCTGCGCTTTTTCCCAGGGTTCTGCTGTGCATCAAGGATGTGTGGGTGTTTTAACGGACAGCCTGAATGAGGAAACAGGAATTCGGCTTTGCCTTCTGCCTCCAGCTTGCTGGCTCTCTGTGACGAAGCGATACCTGGCAAACGGATCCCCCTTGCAAGTCTGGCCATCATCAGAGATATTGAGTGATTGTGTGAAAACAGTCTGGCTGGTGAATGCCTCATGTCACAGGATCCTCGCTCTTTTCACTTGACTTTTTCTCCACGTTCAACTGCCGCCTTTTGTTGGGGCCACTGAGTGGGGGACTGTGGGGCAGACAGGATTCCTCCCGGCTGCCTGGGGAACAGTTGGCCCAGTGTGTTCATCACCAAGGGTGGTAATTTGGGGAGCTTTGACCCTGATTTTAAGGAAAGTCAATTATTTGTCAATTATGAGACCTAGAAATTCAGATAGAGGACTCCGATGTTAAATGCTCAGCTCTCTGGTTGGGGACAGATAACAGCGTATTGGTGAAGATGAGTATGAACAGAAGTTTGCTCTCCCCGCCTACCTGTCTCCCTCCCAGGGCAGCCACGCTCCGCTTGCCATGGGCATGTTGCTCCGCTGATGGGAATCTCCTGACAATCCATCTCAGAGATGAGCTTCTTGGAACAAACAGTGGGCGATAAATATTTTGCCTTATGAGTAACAATGAAGATAGCCTCAGATAATAGTTTACATCTTTCTAAAATTCTTTAGGTGATGGATTAAGAGAAAGAGAAGGTTCTGGGTCATGGAAACAGCTGCTTTTGGTGAAAGATTATCCAGAGCAGCGTGGTCACCGCAAATCCCCTGTGTTCCAGTCCATATTTTACTTCATACCACCCCCACCTTCCTTGTCCCAAAGCAAGGGTTTACGTTTCCTCCCCGCATGGTATTTGTGCTTTAAAAGAAGATTTTATTACTTCTGCTACAGTGGAATTTCTCTTTTTACTAGACAGTTGGCATGACCACAGCCTGAAACCGCGATGGAGTTGTTAACACGCTTGGGATCAGTTTTTCCCCCTTTAAAGCCTTTCTTTTATTTTCTTTATTTTTTTAGAAGGGGGGAAAAAAAGGTCCAACAAATCAACAGAACTATTAACTTTCTGATTTATTTGCTACAGAGAGCAAAAAAAGTCAATGTGAAGTGACAGAAACACCAGCACCAACAGTAGGAAAACATTCTCTGTGCAAGTTTCCAGCTGAAATCGTACCACAACCAGTTGGTTATCTGGAGATAGACATCTTCAATTTCCTGATTGCATAATAGAAATGGGATTTCTTTTTCCTCTCCAAAAAGGCATTATCCATAACGTCAACATAAAGTTGTCTGTGCTTTGCGTTCCAGAAAGCCCTCCTCTCGGGAACGGGCTTAACATTTTCTGCATTGCTCACAGTTTCCACCATTTCTCCCCCTCCAAGGGGAAAGGTAAGTGTTGCTAACATGACGAAGGCCAGGAGAGGTCTTCGGGAGTTTGCCAGATCAACCGTGGCCACCTGGCAGATAGCATGGCATTGAGTAAATAGACACATTCCCCCACCATAAAGCCAAGTAGCGCCGAGAACATTCATCTGGTTGCAGATTGTATCTAATGGTAGCACAGCCAGCATACATGATTGCTTTACTAGTAACTCAGGTTGGAAGTCTGTAAGGATTTGAGACTGGGGTTTGGGGCAGTTCAGGACAGTTTGGACACTTGTCCTGGGTGGAGACGGGCCAGGCTTTGCGGTGGACCTGCCCTCCTCATGAATGGCACCAGCGATGTGTGGTCTACATGCTTAACGAGTCTTCCCAGTGCAGTTGGTGACAAGGCACTATGTTTTCCTCACCACCTCGCCCCCCTCCCCCCAAGTTTCTGATGCCCCATTTCTGAGACAGAAAATTCTTGGCTTTGGCCAACAGCTTACATCACTTTTGCACTTAAAAACGCCCATGATCTCAAAAGCAGCCCTCGTTTTTAAATCACTTTGTATATCAATACTTCATTTTATTTAATACAGTGTTTTAAAATTATATTTAAAAGGCAGCCTCTTTTGTCTCATGTGCCCTTGGCTGGGAAACAAAGGAAGTCTCTTTTAAGAGGTGTTTTATACTTTATAACTACTGAGAGAGAACATAGTTCTTTAATAGGTATATATGTAAGAGAGTTCCACATTATAGGTTTTCAGAGATTAAAAGCTCTGGAACAGGGCTGTTTGATAACATCTTTGAAGGGCAGAGGAGCAAAATGGAAGCCTCAGAGATTTGGATGCCGGAAACAGAACACTCCCTAAACCTGTGGGCAACAGGAGCTTTTCTGAGATCATATTATTCTCACCGATAATAGCGTTCTGCCTTGACGGTGGGTGAGGACTGTGCAGGATGAATCATTCTTGTCTTCTACTTCATGGTTATGGGCATGTAATATGTTCTTCATTGAGCCAGGCAATTGACGGAGACGCCAGGGCATTTAAGACTTGAGTCTACTGGAAATGAGACTTGCATTCTTGCCAGAAATGGATGCTTTTGTGTGTCCACCACCATCACACATCTTGACTTTTTTTTTTAATCCTGACTCTTAAAACAATAATATCAAACAACTCCAGGGGAAAAAAGTTAAATATTTCCATATGAAGAGCTGATTAAATTTGTATGGTTTTCTTTTCAGTAAAAATTAATATGTGATGAAACACAGTGCAGCTGGATGGCTCGTTTGGGCTGATACGCCCGCGTTCTCTGATCTCTGGACCCAGCAGCTCTCAGAGCCAGTGCCCGGTGAGCCTCCGTGCCGTGGCCAGATGCCCATTCCCGGGGCATCCCAACTGCAGGATGCAGGCGCTAAACACCATCAGCAGTCACCTGGCTTATGTGTCCTCTTAAGTCACATGGCTCTTCAGGGGCAGGCTGAGTCCCTGGGAAGCATCGCGGTCGATAGGGGACGTTTGATGTTCCGTTATTAGGATTCCTTCAGTTCAAGGTGGGGGAAAGAGCCTGGCTGGGAGGTGGGGGAACGTAGTGGGGAAGATGATTTACTGGCTCAGTACAGTTCGATCTTGCGTTCACATGAGGTGCCTGTGACCTGTGTCCTCTTGCTCTGTATGCTGCTTCTACCTCCTTCGTGTTGGTCCCCCTGTCGGACTCTCCTGTCTGGGTCACAAGATGGTGGCCAGCAGCTCTGGAGCTGCTTCCGTGTTCACATCCCATGGGGAGAAGCAAGGGCCCTGTCCCGGTGTTGCCAGCACAGGGACTCCTTTGCCTTGACGGTGGTTTGGGGGGTAGGGTACTGCCAGGGCTAGAGTGGACTGCACTAGAAGCTTCTGGGCTTAGTCTGGGAAGGTTTCCTGGCGGGAAACTAGGACAAGGTTACAGCTTGAGTTGGTGACAAAACAAGAACATCCCTCACCTTTGCTGGAGGCCATTCCACGAAACCAGTTAAGACAGGGAAGTAGACCTCTTTGACCAGGAAACTTGACTCGCATTTATTGCTTCTGTTTTCATTCCCTTTAAAATATGAATAATAAGAGGAAAGGGCTTCTCGATCATTTGTGTGGATGTACAGGCTTGACTTTTGCTTTGCCCAGTGTTTAGAGTTGGGGGGGTGGGGGACTCTTGCTGCCATCATCAGTGGTCAAAGGTAATGGCAGCATATTTTTCTTCAGCAGACTTGAGGGAGATGAAACTCTCCTGACGCTTCTATGCTTAAAAACCATGCCCATCTTTCCCCTCTGCCGCGAGGAAGTTGCCAGCAACTCAGGACTCCTCCAGGCTTGGCCTGCTTTGGCGCTTGCTTGTCACACCTTCTTGGGGCTCCCCTTAACTCTACAATAGGATGGCATCTCCTGTCTTTCAGCCTTTCTTCTGATGCTTCTTATCTCTAGCCACCCTCCATTTCTCTCTCCCAGAAGTCTGATATCTCTCGTCATGGCCAACTGTGATCAGGTTTCCCTTTCTCCTGGTTTCCCAAGATCATCTCCTGCTGGGTCTCGGTTCAGAGTTAACTTGGTTCTGTGGCCTCACCACCCGAAGCGAAACTGCCCCGAACCCCCTCTGTCAGTGGTGACTTCCAGAGTGAGGTCAGGCACGGGGAAGACGTGATAGGCGACATTCACTGTGGGGCTTCTTCTGTACGTTCCTCAGATGCGGATGGTAAAGGTGCCCCCCACCCCCACCCCCCACTTAGGGACTTCAATTGTGGGATAGCGAAAAAGACAAATTTGGCTCTCAACGTTTGTCAGGCTCCAGGGAAGCCGTAGGTGTAACAGAGCTATTCTAGATCTCTATTTGTCAAACTGTTTACTGTGGGCTCCCTTACAGCACCCCCGCCCCCCCTGCTCCCCTCTCCCCCCCAGAGAACTAGTCTACAAACAAAGCATTTACCCTCCGAGGATTCCTTCCTAATTAAAATTTTACATATACTAAATAAACCAGGGCACTTTTGAAATGTAAATCTGCCATTTAAGTAGGCAAGTTAAATCAGCTCCACCTACCTTGAGACTGGTCTCTCCTTCCGCACAAAG
This sequence comes from Mirounga leonina, assembly GCF_011800145.1. Taxonomy (NCBI): domain Eukaryota; kingdom Metazoa; phylum Chordata; class Mammalia; order Carnivora; family Phocidae; genus Mirounga; species Mirounga leonina. The sequence goes on along the minus strand of NW_023270469.1, from coordinate 29,455,143 downwards.
CCACACACTTCCCGTCTTGCCTTGACTCCGGTGCGGCTCACATTCCCTGTGTACTTAGATCCTGGTGTGGGTGGTGGTTGTTGTTGTTGTTGTTTTTCCCTTGAACACTTTCTGCAGTTCAGTTATTTGTTGTAATTATCAAGTTCATTTTTCTCTAATAGATGTGATTAAGTATATTTAGCACTGTGTAATGAGTTTTCTGCCTGGTTGCATCTTAGCTAATAAGGAATTCCTTAGCGGCATCTCTGACAGCTGCTGCAGATCCCAGGCCTGCGCGGCCACGAGGGACCTTTTCCATGAACTGCTAGCATTAGAGAAATTAGCTCCATTACACTCACCATAAAATCGAGGCCGGGAATTTGCTTACTAATAGAGCCTCAGTTCAACTAGAAACTAAAGAAATGGGGTGGCCAGTGGGGAGGAAGGTAAATGCGTGCGAAATGCTGGTGTGCACATTTTCATTCGTGTGTGTGTTCAGAAATTTCCAGCCGTCCCTCCGGTTTATTTCAAGAGCGGGACCGGAGAGCAGTGTGCCAAGCCGATGGGCTTACAACAATGCGATTCAGCAGGGATGGGGCCGGAAGTCTGTTACTGCGGTGATGGTAGCACCTGGTCGTCAGGGCCTCTGTCCTCACCGAGCTCAGAAACCTCTGGGTGTGTTTCTGGCCACCGAAAGTCCTTGCCATTGTTGCAGGCTGTCCGGATTCGTAAGGCTAAAGTGCTGAGGACAATTAGTGATTGGTGAGTGGCTGCCCTGATGTATCGTTGCTTAGCAACAGTCTCTGAATTAAGTCTCTGGAAGGGGGATCCAGGAAGAGACAAGACAGGAAGATGAACTAGGTACCATTTCAATGTGTAGGTGAGTCGGCAGCGCAAAAAGTGTAAAAGATATTTGTAATCATAGAAATGGCTGAGTGGGAAATGGGGGATAAAGGAAAGAGAAGACAGAATGTAGCTTCTGTCTTGCTAAATAAAATAAGAAGAAGTGGCAGTTGAACCAGCCCCATTGATGGAAGAGCTCATTCTCCTTCTTTGACACTTTGACTCTGATTCCCATGCAGGGAAGAACTCGGAGAACATTACCCCAAATGCAGCCTGATGGTTCAGGGAAGGAAAAGATGGAGAATGGAGCTGTGCCTGATTCTTGAATCCTATAGTACAAGCTTAACTTAGCATTCGCTGGTTCAGACCAGCGAACTAGGATTAACCGGGGGACAGGGCCCAGTTTTGATGAGGCCCTGCTTGCGGAACCAGCCGGACTTGGCGTTCTCGTATACCGATGCTCAGTCTTGCTCCATTTGAAGTACGGAAGTATCTTGAAGGAGCCAGGCACAGCAAGCATATCCATTTCAATAGATTCAGCTGAGTTTAGACTCTCAGCTGACTGAGATATCACCCTGAACTCCATGATTTAGTGAGCTGGTTTAGCCTCTGGAAGGCCAGATGAGCAAAAGAAAGTGGAAAAGCAGTAAAAGACCTTGATCCAGATACTGAGCCTTGTTAAGGGGAGGCCTTATCTACATACTGAGCTCTGTCTGGAGGTCTGCAAAGGTCCAGGGACTCATTACTGTTAGTGAGGGCTGTTTTGCAATTAGTGTTGAAACACTGAGATAAAGAAAGGATATATAGGAATTAAAAACAGATAACGTAAACACTAACAAAGAGTCCTAATCCCCTTGACTGAGTGTTTTGCATGTTTACCTCTGATCAGAATTCTTAATAATATCGAGTGTGTTGCAATTCAATAAAGATCCCCTAGGAAGAAAGGGGTCGATTCTCAGGATTAAAAAACAGAACAAAACGAGAAAAACAGAAACAGAAAAAACTTATACTCCTATCTTCTATTACTTTAAAAACAAAAAATTCGGAGAATACAGAATAGCCAGTAAACTACCTAGGAAAGTTTTGTTTTGGTTTAGTTTGGTTCAGGTCACCTGTGGGCATAATTCAGTCTCCCATTATCTAGCGATTGGAAGGGTTTGTCCAGGGCTCAGAAAGCAGATTTTCTGTCTTCACCTATGACTTCTTTTCTCTCTGAAGAAGGGTGGTGGCAATCAAGAAAGTCTTTGCCCTCCTGGCCCAAAGTTCCTCATTGGAGAAAGGAAGCTGATAACCAACTCTGATTCGTGCCTAGTACCTATAAAGGGCTCCCTGTCACAATAGAGCACTGTATTTTCAGGACAATGTATAATTATTTGGGGAAAAGCCAAAAATGATGGCTAGCGCATGATAGTAGATAATAACATTCTGTCTAAGGGCCTGTGGCTCTCATTTAAGTATCTTAAGCTCCGAGTGCTTTGTGCTTCTGTGTTCCCACCTCCAGCTCTCATGCTCTGGTTGTTGAGCACCCGGCTTCCCTGCTGGATTGTAAAGTCTGGGAATACGGAGTGGGGGTGGCGGGGGAGGGCTTGTACCTTGCTTTCCACCGACCCTTTGTATCCCTGGCCCCCACTGTGGGTTCAGCTACATGGAGGGAACTCAGTCAGTGTTGGCTGAATTTGTTACCTTAGAATCTAGCAGTGGTCACCAGCCCCCCATCCTGATAGTCACAGCCTTACGTAATCCCCACCCTTTCAATATGGGCTGGACTTGGTGACTTGCTTCTGACGGAGAGAATAAGGGGGACGGTTAGTTCATAAAAGGCAATGTGGCTACTTGCAATCCCTTTCTGTCCGGACCACTTCCTCTGGGGGAAGCCAACTGCCATGCTGTGAGCCACCGAGGCCTCCAGCCAACAGCCACGCCAGTGACCTTGGAAGTGTATCTTCCAGCCCTAATCAAGCCTCAGATGACCGCAGCACCAGCTGAGCAGTTCATTGCCTCCTTGTGAGAGACCCGGAACCAGAGCCACCCAATTACCAAACCCCTGACCCCCAGAAACTACTAGATAATAATGCCGCTTGTTGTAAGTCCTTAATTCGGGAGGGAGGGGTAATTTATTACACAGCAATAAATAACAAATACAGTAGCTGATTACCACAAGCATCACTTCATCCACTTCTCCCATTAGAGAAGAAGGAAGATCATCCTCAATTCTTGGCCCGGGGCTCTGGGCATCCCATGCTGAATTTGACTCTGTTGGGGTGGCTCTTCCCAGTCTGTCACTGTGCTTTATTTCTCCCTGGCCTCTCTGTCACACACAACCCTGTTAATTAGGGGTCTTTTGATTAAAAACAAATTGTTTGATTGTCTCTAAAAGAAGAAAAACCCCACGAGATTATGTTAATGCTTTGTACATTTGCCGGCTATATGAATGCACATTTCACTGTGGCTTGAGGCTGAACATGGCAAGAGGATGAGTCATGTCCTAGGCCTAGCAATGGAATACTTCTAGGAATGCCGAGAGGATAAAGACACCAGGCAATAAAGCACTAATACACCGATGGTCACAAATCACAGTGGAAGGAACACATCTTCAGAGGCATCCTGCTGTAACGGCCCTTACAATGGCTGATTCACTAAAGAGACCCATTTCCAGGACCTCATCCTCGAGCATACACACAGCTTGCCATGTACACGGATGGCCTTGTGTGGCCCGCCTAAGCCCAGCGGAGGAGAAGCAGAAGTCATGGAGGGGGCAAATTCACTTTGTAACAAAGAAGCAGCTCTGCTGGGCCTGGGTCCTCTGCCCTTTGGGGGAACGGGGCTCAGGAACAAGAAGGCACAGGAGCCGGCAATAGAGAGCCCCAGTCACACTGTCAGGATGCTCCCAGGTTTAGGGCGGACTCCAAGGAGGAAGAAAGCCAACATGTTCTTTTTCCATTTGCCGCAGGCCGCAGCAGGAAAGCAATAAAATGCTGATACAGTCCCCTTGCCGGTATAACTGATTTAAGTGGGAAAAGGGAGACAATCTAGCAGAGACACCAGAGATTATTTGGCTTTTCTCCAGCTTCTGTGTACCAACAGGAGAATGACGGAACAGTCGGTCGTGTTTAGCGCCTTCATTCGCCTCATCCTCCCCTTGGAAAAAAAAAAAAATTCTTCCTTTGTATGCTGCCACTGTGTCGATTTTTGTGGTGGTGGTGGTGGTTTTAAATAGGAGAACTTGTGAAATGAGACTGCATAAAAGATGGACTTGTTTTATATATGGGGGATATTGCCTGTCCTTCAGATCTATGTGTCTCGCTTATGGAATGAACCAAAGTAGGACAGATAAACTAATATTTTGTATAAGCTCAGCCAGACAATACAGATGATAAAGATGTTTCATCTTCTTATGCATGCAGAAAATATGAAAAATCGTAGTTTACACATATTTGCTCAATTCAAGTGTAAAATTGGGCCCCTCGATTGCCCTGGGCCACAGTGGCTGTGTTAAGGAAGCTCGATTTACCTTGCAGCCGAGTGAAAAATGATCAGAATATTAGACTCATCTAGCCCACATTAAGGAGCCATTGCATTTCCCGACAATTTTATGCTATCTCAATATGAAAACAGAGCAATTTCAACTCATATCAGGTTATGATCGGCAATTACAGTTGCATAATTCACCTAGGCGCCTCTACGCAGGGCCTTTATTTTCCCTCTTGGTGACATTCCTGAGAAAGTGCCTGATAAAAATGTCATATATCATCCCAGCTTTAGGACTCGTGAGGGGGTAATCTGCCATGCCTTGCTGAGCCCATATTCATCACTGGATTTTTGACTTGGAGGGGTCATGGCACTTATAATTTCCTGTTTGTTATTGTCCTCGGCAGCCCTGACAAGGGCTGTAAACGCGGGGTTGTAGGCGGTGGTTAAGCGCCGTTCCGGTGGGGCTCATCACCGGCAACAGCCGTGCATGAGTGTGGCTCACGCTGTAGTTGGCGGTTTCGAAGATAATTAGATTTGATGTCAACATTTCTTTATCACCTGCATCCTTTTGTGCATCTGTGTGTCAAGTTGTTATTTCCGGATTTATTAGCACCCTCAGAGCTACTCTCTATCTGTCAGCCTGTGTGCTGTTTGTGTTGACAGTTGTAAAGTTAATTACTAGTACTAATGAGCATCGGGCTTTTGGTGGACATGGCGTTTTGGACATTTAAAACTATAATTAGTTTTTTTTTTCTTTGTGTAGCGCTTCAGTACAGAAAAAAGTGTTCAGGGGGTGGGGGTGGAAAATACCTTCCTTCCACTCCATTTTGACATTCTGTGTGCAGTCAACTTATCTTTTATTCAGAGACTCCAAAAATTCAGTTCTGTTTATTTTTAAAATAGACTTCTTTGCATTGTAACTCCATGAATAATTTCTTTTGTTCCTTATATCTCTTCCAGCTTGATAATGTGACCGTTCTGTGTGCCTTGAGAATTAAGGATAGTGATGGTGGAATGATGAAAAAATGTGCGGGGTGAATGCTGACCTCCACCCAACCGGGCTGCAAAATCTCCACTTAGGCCTCTTCCTCTTTTTTGAACCTTAACTCTGGGCTCACCCAAAAGATTCTGTGAATGAAGAAGCGTGGAGAAAATTAAAAGAGTAATCAATAGTTCCCTGGGTGGCTGGTCCCCGGCTAATAGTAATAGCGAGTACTTACGTAGTGTTCATTCTGTGCCAAGAGTCGTGCTAAGCTATTTATGCCAGGGTCCCTTGCTCAATCCTTACCACCAGCCTAAGAGGTCATTTACCGCCATCTTCCTGGTACAGATGGGGCAACTGAGGCTTGGGATAGGGAAGGAACCTACCCAGGGCCTAACAACTGGGCAGTTGTGCTGGGATTTGAACCCACCAAGGCAGCTCAAAGCCTGGGCTCGTGACTCCTACTCTGTAGACACCGAATATGCTTTCAGGAAAAATTAGCAGACCCCTGGGGCATGTATTCTAGAACAACAAAGAGCAATCAGTTACTAAATCAGATGGGCTCATTTGTATTTCACTTCCAGTCATAGAGGGATGCTAGCTTCAGTGTAATGGCAATTATCTGTGGCATGTACTTTATGGAGGGATTTTGTTTGGTCTGTTGCGGCAGCAAAGCGCCACTCCCTTGCTGCTATTCATATTTACTTTCTATTCATCATTATCTGCCATTTTGCTAAATAACTGTCCTTCCCGGACATAAATCATCCATAAAAATACTCCGGCTCAGAGAAAATTTCGCCCTGGCACTGCAATGATGAGATAACCATTTTCATCTCTTGTTGAAGCATTGAGATTTATTGGCTTTCGATGGGCAACAGACCAGGCATCACTCTCTGCTAAACAGACTCCCACTTGCATTTATTCTTATTGCGTTTAGCGATTCAAAATGGAGCTCTCGGAATCCCTCGAGGGTCCATTCCCAGCCTGGGCGGGGTGTTATTACTTTATATTAGATAAGGGAAGGACACACAAAGAAACATGTGGTGATTCGGATGATTTTTTATTTCCGTTTAGCAGTGATGACAGAATGTCATAGTGAAATGACTTCAAAAGTCATTTTTCCCCACTGCCCTGGTTCTGCAGCCTTGTCCCTTGAGGGCTCTTCCATTGTACAGTGTTATTAATTCTGCTAACTTTCAGACTTCATTGCTGACAACAGGCCTCTTGGCTTTCGCAGCCTATTACATTAAATTTCCCATCAAACCATGTCAGCCTCTGAGGTCACAGATTTCGAGAGAAGCTTTAGATATTTTGCCATCTGACTTCACGGGCAGGTGTTTTCTAAATTGCTTTTAGGTTTGTTTTTCCAGTGTCAGAAATCAGATTGAACCTATTTAAAAAAACTCAGACGGTGAGCGCTCATCAGGGTAAGAACAAAGCGGAGTTTGAGGCACGCCTGAACTGGAGAGTGTGCGTGTGCGTGTGTGTGTGCGCGCGCGCGCCCGCAAACGTGCACTTGTATTTCGGTTGACCTTTCAAAGGGAAAGCAAAGCCTTCCAACCAGACTTCATCCCCGACCCCACCCGGTGAGTAGAGTGTCTTGTTGACGATCTGTTTTTCTAACACTTACTGAAGCCCCCAAAGACGGCGTGGCTGCCCTGGTGAACAGAGCTATGCGCCACTGACCTTGACTTTGGAGGGATCTGTGAACCTGTGGAGTGGCATTAGAAGGTGGCCCTGGTTGAGGACTAGCATGTCTTCTTGCAGGGTCCTCGAGCGAGTTTCAGGTGGCCATAAAAACGCAGTGTTTGTTTTGGTGGGTTAGTTTGGGCCTGCTGTTGTGGGATGCCAATCAAGGAAACGCAGAAACCTTCCTCCCCCAGCAACATGGCCACGGGCACCACGTTGCTGTCGGAATTACATTCGGAAGGAGCCCTGTGGAGGGAAAGGGAACTGGGGGCTCCCTTTAAAAATAGAAGAGAAATAAACGAGCTGCTGTGTTTTTGAAGCCGTCAGTTCGTGAAAATGATTAAAAATCATTTGGCACACCCACTGTACCCTCGCCGTCATTATTAACGGTCAGTTCCAGCTAGTATTTCTGCTCTAAAAAAAATGACAGTGTTAAAAGCTCTGCCATTGCTGTTGGGATTTCCAGGGCCGGCACTTAGCAGCCTTGGGGTCCCTTCACTGAGTACCGGATGTGTGCTCGGGAGTCGAGGAGGAGGGGGGACCTCCTCTCTGGCTTCCTCGGTGACAGGTGTTAAACACTTGGGCGCCTCACCTGGGAGCAGGAGGCGGCGAGAGCTTGGGCGCCTTGCCGGAGACGCTGCGGTTCACGCTGGCCTTGCCCCCCTTTTTTCTTTATCATTTCTGGAGCCCCTGCAGGCTGCCCTGCCCTGAGCCCCCCATGAGCCGGGCCTCCGTGTGGGAGGAGGTGCTGAACCAGGCTGGGGCCCGAGAAGGATGGGGAAGGCGAGGCCGTGTCGCTGTTCTGTTTCCCCTGCTAGCAGCCAGAAGGAGAGAGAATCATTTGTGGCACTCTGGGGACAGTTTTGTCACCCTGACAGTAATGCTGTTATGCGGCGGCTTGACACACAGGATGAATCCATAAAGACAGATAAGTAACTGCAAAAGTGGCTGGGGATCAGGCTGAGTGCCACCACTCACCTGCAGTGACAAATAGATAGTCATGAAGGATTGGAAATCCTGCCCAACACGGAGATCTGTCAGCAGAGAGATGGAGTGCAGTCCCGGTGACAGAGGCAGCTGGAGGAAAGCGTGCGCGCGCACATGCGCGCTCCTGCAGGGGGTGCGAAGGGGTGAACTGCAGAGCTTGGTTTGGGGGTGGGGGCGGGTGGCCAGGCTTTCCTGGGAGGGGGGTGGGATGCTGGTGCAGGTGAGAGCAAAGGATTTCAACTCTGTTTTCCTTGGTGAACTGGAATTGTGGGTCTTGGGTCTCTTTATTGGTAGGTTCAGGCATATTTGGTTAAGAAGACTGTGCTTCGTTTCCGTTTTCCCTGGGATTTTTTTCATACCAATAGGGGTCCCCATCTGCAAATGAAATGAGTCCAAGTTTTGATAGTTAGCAAAATATTACTGCTAAGCTTCTGGTGTCAGAGACACCAGGCAAAGGGCAGGCGGAAGCAGGGGGCCGCGTATTTATCTTTTATGTTGGAAAGGTTTGTTATTTCTGGTTGGGAATCTGCTTTTCTTCAATGGTAGAAATTCTGAGGGACATCGCTGGAAAAAACAAGCCGTGGGCTGGATCTGCTGTCTCCCACTTGGGTTTGAGATCCAAACAGCACTGCGTCCCGCAGTCGTGAATCTCACTGTTGATATGATGCAGAATACGCTTTGTTTTCATTATTCTCGAGGTCGTGAATGCCTGGCTGTGCCCTATGAGATTCCTGGGAAGTTATGGAATAGATTTGAGGTGAAAATAAGCATAAATGGTGAGAGTAAAAGCTCCTCGGGTCACTGTCAGGGGTTGGGACAGAAGCCTCGAGATGTAGCACAGCCATTTAGAAACTCTTTTCTTTCTTTAACCTGCCGAGAATATTTTGGCCCCCGGGGATGAGCATAAATATATTGAGGACCCAAAGGTTTCAGACAGGATGGGTCCTGTGTCTTACATGCATTTTAGCAGGAGGTGGGAATGGAAGCAAACCAATATCCAAGCATCTGTTTTCTGTAACAGTGACCAGGATTGTTAGCATTAATAAGCTGGCTGCATGCGGGGTACAGAGGATCGTCTATCAAGTCCTTGTTCTGACTGTTTTTAATGTAATAATTAAAAAAAAAAAAAAAAAAAGGATTTACAGTATCCAGCTTCTTCTCCCCCTCCCTTCGAATGAGTCCTCTTGCCATATTCCTGTGCTGTCATCTTTGGCCACCTGCCTTTGTCATAGGTGGAAATGTACTTGATCTAGCTCAATTGTACTTACTTTTTACTTCTGGGAACTTAACATGGGGTACTCTTGTATCTGAAACTCTGTTTCCTCCAGAATGGTTTTGTGTAGCTCCAACTATTACAACTACTGTTACTATTACTACTTCTGTTTGAGGGCTATGTACTTGAGCATTTACTCTCCTGTCGAGGCGGGCCCTCGCCACTTTGTATTTCTTTAGAAAATCCTGGGCCCTGCTTGTTGGTTTTAAGATACTTTGTTTTAGCTTGTAATTTTTGGAGGCTAAGACTGTTTTGGGGCAACTCAGCTATAATGAAAACATTTTTTGTTTTGACCCTAGGTTCTCAGTGTGACATGTTTTGACCCTATCATTCTAACCATGATTTAAATTCTGAATTTCCAGGAGCCTTATTAAATATGTCAATTTGTGCACCAGAATGGTAAATGTTCCTGTGAACTTTGACTCCTAAAGGAAACTCTATTTCGAAAGAATAAAAGATTTTCCTGATAAATATGTTCCTCATTTTGGACTAATACTTTCAGTCTGAGTGCTGGAATGGGGAAGGGCCAACCCATTGCCTGGCCCCACTTGCTACCTCATTCGGGGATGCGATTTTACAACCCCCGGCATTAGATTTTTATTTTGCCAAGATCACTTTCGCAATGGGATATAAATCTCCTGAGTGCACGCCTGATTACGTAGGCCTGCACGTGAATAAGAAAGAGAGTGAACCACCTGCCATCACGGGAGTGCCCAGAACCATGCCAGATAGCTGGCACTCAGTAGGCTGACAGGAGCTCTGTGGCTGTTTTTCGTAACTTGGGAGCTAAGGTCACCCTCCCTCCCAGGGCCTTTGCGATGAAATGCAAGCCAGGGGTCTTGCCCCAGCTACGTATCTCCTCACTTTGATTTGCGCAGACGCTCTTAGAAGTTGTCTGCCTCCCGCCCGCCTGTCTCACCGGATGGCCATGGCAGGGGGCGCCCCAGCCAGCGAGAGCTGGGTGCGAACACTTGTCACAGTTACTCTTTCTGTTGTCCTTTGCTGCTGCTCAGTGTGTGTGCCAGCTCTGGTCAGGACCCGGGGTACTAGCATTTGTCAATACAAAAGTGTCCCGTGGTGCTAATACCCTCCCTCAGTTTTAGCTCCAAACCCACCGTCTCCAGGAGAGCACTTCGGGAGAGAAAGTTCTCCTGTAGGGTTTAACTTACCTGGTTGTTGGCTCTCCCTTTGTTCCCCAGGTCGAACTCTTCAGAGAAAACTGAGCAACCTTTCATACTTTCCCAGGAATGGAAAAATTGTTTTGGTAATAAGATACAATTTTAAAAGATGGATATGCCCAGCCCATTTCGCATCGGGCCCATCATCATGTGGTATTACCTCCGCCTCCTCGAAGTCCTCCCCACCGTCCACCCCTGGTCTGAGCGGTCACGAGGACCTTTGGTGTGTTTGGGGCCCGTGGGCCAGCAGCAAGCACCTTTAGAAACGATCAGGAGGAGACCTGGCTCAAAGAACTTACCCAGCCGTGCTCTTTAGAGCTGACTAACCACTTTTGCACACGTTCTTTCTCTTGAGCATAGCAGTGGTACGGTTTTACCATGGGGCACCTCGGAGGTGGAGAGACCCCACTGCCAAGTGGCTGGGCTGCCACTCACCATAGCACTTTTGCGGTCCTGGGAGACACTGGGCATTGTTTTCCTGAGTCCTTACAGCAGTCCGTGTGCACTAACGAGGTGGGACAGGTGATGATGTCCCACTTTGTAAGCGGGGAGGCTGACGCTTAGTGAGGCTGACTGGCCCTCTTGGGGACACAGCAGGTAAGGAGTGACACAGTTGGGAAACGTACCCCAGACCTTCCTCCTCTTAGACCCACACCCCTTCCATTACACCAGGACTAACTCCACAGTCCAGAAAAATCTCAAGAACAAAGCTACTCTGAAGGCGCCGTAGAGCCTCACCCTTCATAGGATTCCAAATTCCTATGACAGCCAAGCTGTAGTGCCCTGGGGGAAAACTCCGGAAGGGAAGGTCTCCCTTGGCCGGCTCTTCAGGACCAGGCAAGGGAGGGCGTAGCAGAGGGCCCCACCCCTAGGGCATGCTCACCCACCCAGTTGGCAACACGGAGATGCTGCTGGTCTAGACCCACATCCGGGCACTGCTCACCTTTCGCTGACTCATGCCCGGAGTGTTTGCAAAGTGCACAGGCTGTAACCCAGAGATGGAGCAGATGTACGGAAGAAGAGTGTCAGGCGTTGCTAGGGACCAACAGGCAAGGTGTCCCTGTCAGTGGGGACAGAGAGCAGACGCTGAAGGCAGGAGCCTGCGCCATGGAAACCTCCCATCCCCGAAGCGTGTGCTTGGCTGGCAGGGGAAGGCTGCCACCCATCAGACTGGGCTGCATTTGCAAAGGTCAGGCTTTAATTACATGCACAGTTAAATGGAGATACTGTAGAGAGGTCACACTCATATTTCTTTGGCCTTCATTAATGTTATTGCTCTGTCACTTTCTCTCTCCTCGGGTTTGTAAATGAAAGTTCCTTTAATACATTTAAAAGGATTATTTATTTTTAATTGTTTTACCTCTGGAGGGAGAGGTTATTATTTTTTTTTTTTTGAGTAGTTAAAAAAAAAAAGAAACAACTTTGCCTATGCATTTCTTGCTAATTTATTTCAAACCCTGTCCTTTTTATAGTCTTATCTACTAATGGTTTTGATTAAAACACAAGCAAAAACCAGCCAACATGAACAGGTTGAATGCCACATCTGTGCAGAAGATAGCAGCTCTCTTATTTATGGCTCCAAGAAATGGAGCCTAAATTAAGCTAGCTATTGCTGGAGAGTGGATAAACGGCCATTATGAATTATCCTTAATTATAGCGGTTTCCTAAACTAATAAACCTGCTAAATCTTTATTGCAAAGGTTAGTTTACGCAGTGCATATAAAATCCGCATGTGCTCCGCATCAGCCACCAGCTGTCTGACAGTGGGTTGCGATTTTAGTGAGTGTTCACATAAATTTTATGTTGGTTATATTAACAGTCAGTCCATATCACTACCCACAGATGCCAGTAGACATAAAAATTGTTCTCTAGTGAGCCTAAATATCCCTAGAAGCTAGTTGTGTCTAATGTTCCATGTAGTATTTGTACGTGAAAGCACCAGATTGGAGAGTTATTTACAGATGAATATTTCAATCCAGTTAGTTCATATAGGCCTACTTAGCCTTCTTTGCTGGTTTATTTGTATGCTAAATAATTCACCAAAGGTTCTTGTTTACTTTCTATAGTAGTTTCTATGAAATGCAAACAAGGGAGCCAACTTTAGGTGTTCAAAAGGCTAAGCAGCTCTGTGTTTAGATGCAGGTCAGAGCAGCAAAGGGGGCCTTGCCCATGGGCTGTCACTCTCCTTTACACATCCTTCTTTCTTCCTTTCTTCCCCCACTCTTCCTGCTCCAGATATAACTGGAGCTTGCTGCTTTCATAGGAATTTTTGGCTGGGCTATCTTTAGTCTAAATTTATCTTTTTCAATACCTGCTATATGCTACCTTCGGCTTGCACAATTAACCACCCAACGCCAGCAGCAAAGAACACATTCTTGGCTTGGAGAAGCTTCCCCACAGTCCTCCGGGCTGACAAGAATAGGTCAGTTCTCTTCTATTGAAATGCCCTTGTTTTCTTCCCTTTTTTTTTTTTTTTTTGCCTTTTCCTTTTCTTTTTCTTTCTTTTCTCTCCCATGATTTTTTTTTTTTTTTCCTGGTGCATTTCCAAATCTTAAGATTTGAAAGGACAGCAAATAGGACCTTTCTCTTTTCCTGGAAAGCCCCGAGCCAGCCTGACCCCTGTCACCCTGAAGGACAGAAGAGCCAAGTCCAGCTCTAAATGATGTAGCCTTTAGCAGCCCTCAGAATATCTGTTCACCTGGGTGGGAAGGATCATTGTTTTCTGGTGAGGTGACAGTTACCTGACCCTATTGTTCACATGTCCCCATGGCTCCGTTTATATGTGAGAAATATCTATCTGCCCCTACATTTTGCAAATGTTTATGATCCTAAACATTTGCCCCTAAAGAGATTGGAAAATAGCCTCCTTCATTTTCAGCCCGGCGCTGCCAAGATCATGAGAGAGTTCAATAGCAGTGCTAACTTTTTATTTAATAATATTGATTTTATCATTTTTACTACTTACAATGGGGATTGGTCGGCTGATAGTTATTTGACCTCCCTTTGTGCATGGCTGTGGAGTGCTTCGTGAAAGCTATTGACATATATCTCTCTTCCCCCACTCCTCTTCCAGTGGCCCATCTCGGCAAATAACATTGAGATGCAGTAACTGTTCCCTGATATTGATTTCAGATTGTGTTCATCACACCCTTCCCGGGGCCAGGCCAAGAGCAGCAGTCCTGGTTCTGTAAACCCTTGACTACTTCAGGCTGAAGTATCATTTCCACCTTCCAAGCAAGAATATCAACCATATATGTTTCAAAAAAAAAAAATTACCCAGGAAAATGAAAGTGTGTTTTGATCTTGATTATTTTTTACGCATATATCATTAAACTGATCTCGTCTAGTTTTATGTTGGGCTTTTTCTGTAATTTTTTTTTTTTTTTTTTTCCCTTAAGGAATACTAGGAGATCCGTGGTTCCCTGAGCTGGTAGGAGGAACTCTGATTATATTTTAAGCTTCTGGGATTCAGAGTTTGGCACACTCAGCCAGACCCAGGGCCTCTTTGACCTTCGGTTCTCAGCCAGCTGGGGTCATTCTCACCACCTGGGCCTAAAAAAAAAAAAGTTCCATGTTTTGCCACCATGGAGTCAGTTGAGATGGCAGCACATTTAAAAGAACCCGAGGTTTAACGTTCAGGGGGCAGCCAGCCTAATCCAGTGATTATAATCACTTTTATCCATAGGAAGGACATGACACGTAGTCTGGGTGGATTTGCATACTCATTGAGAAAAACACCAAGCACAGAGCAAATAATACTGGAATCCTAAGTTTTATAGGCAAAAAAAAAAAAAAAAGGCAATAGAGAATCTGCACCAAGAGTGATTATATCTGGGTGATGGGACTGCAGGTTATTTATTTTGTCTTCGGGCATTTCTACATTTTCTAAATTTTCTTTTGTAGTTAGAAAAAAAAAAATTCCACTCAGAAGTGTTATTTTTGAAAATGGAGAGGTTACTAGAAGGATTGGAACTCTCCAGAAGATCCCCGACCGCCAGAGTGAATGCATTAGCCGAGGTGGAGATTAACTGACTCAGTGCCGTGCTAATCTTGACTCTGAGAGAAGCAGGACAGACATCGCTCCCATACCAGTGCACCTGCTAGTTCTTATTTGGTGAAGCCACTGGGGATTGTGCTAGGCTTTGCCACTGAAGTGTAAGCGCAAACCAGTTAGGAAGGAGGGCTTTGGAGTCAGACAGACCTGGGTTTGATTCTTGGTCCTTTCTTTGACCAGCCATGACTTCGAGCGAGCGACTTAACATTCTCTGTACCTCAGTCTGCTGATCTGGAAAATGGGTTATTTGAGAGACTTAACTGCCACAGTATATGTAAGCTTATAACATACCGCCTGGCGTCTAGTAAGCAGTCAGTAAGTGGTAATTTGCATTGCTGGCATCTGTATAGCAATTTCCTCATCAAACCAGAGCCATAATGGGAATTAGCATAGTCGCAGTCTGCGATTTTTTTCTTTTTTTTCCTCCATAAGCCCAACTGGGACTCAATTAAGATCTATCCAGTGTCTAATACATGTCAGATTTCCAGGACAAACCTGATTGCGTATAGCACTCTTTGATTAGAGGCAATTCGTTTTTAAGTGCATATCTAAACAAAATTTTGGCTGAATGTTTTTGGGAGGATTTTTAGAGAAATAAATGTTTCTATCAGGAAAAGAAGTTACAGGTCTTTAATTAGGGTTCTGAAACCCCCAAACACAGGCACACGCACAGATGCATGCACGCATGCACACACACACACACACACACACACCCCGCCTTTCTCCAGCAAGAATTCTTCCAGAGCAATGCTAGAAAACGTAACAGGAGCCTTTAGAATATTACCTTAGTTTTGTTTCAGGGCCAGTTGTGCTCTTCTCGAGCATTTTCCATTTGTGTGGTCGGAAACACTTCCTGAGACCTCGGGTGGCGTCGGATCCTTCCCTGCAGGCAGCCATCTTCAGGACTAAAAGCAGAGCATAAAAAGCAGCTAAATTAGAGCCTTTACACAGTTGCTGGAACTGGCTTAATGAGAGACAGCGAACATTTTGCAGGCTACTGAACTTCTGAAATGTGACAATCCAAGCAAATGAAATCATGGTACCTTTCATTGTAGTTTAATTGGACTCAAACTTGGCACGAGGGGCTGCTGAAAGCTGTATTCAATGAGATAGACAGGAATTGTACAACAACTAATTCAGCCCACACAACACATCTTACAACTGTCCAAGCTCCACACTGTGCTCAGGACTGACTCTCGTGGTCAAGAGAGGGAGAACGGCCGCGCATAAAAGCCGAGATCAGAAGGCAGACCCAGTCCTGGCATGGTGAATGGCATACCTGTCACCGTGAGTTATGCACTTGAAATAACTCAGCCTCGTGGCAGCCAGTCCAGGCCAATTTATTTTAAAGAGGCAAAAAGGAGTGAAACAAACTTGGGCCCTCTCTTCTGCCTGTTAGGGTGTCAAGATATCAGTGTCAGGGAGTCCTCTTACCAGAAGGGTGAGGGTGAGTTGAGCATAAACACGAACAAGGAGGGAAGTAGGCATGGGCCTCCCATTGAGTGGAGCGAAATGGGAATCCCGGTCGAGTAACCCAAAAAGCAGGAAATTACCCGAGCTGTCAGGAAGGGGACCAAAATCCTGTCAAGCAACAGTAAAGGGAATGGGAACCACGGGAGGGAAAGGTACGTTGGGAGGGGGGATGATGGGAAGACGCAGATCGTTTTAGGATGGGCATGTCCCGAGCCTGGAGGCCCTGGAAAGTTCAGAAGGGGATCTTGGCTTCCTTGTTCTGTTCGCGCATTGCATGAGTTCCCCGCCCCGCCCCCCTGGGGTGGAACGGACTCTGTAATTCCAGCCTCTTCTGGTCTGACCGTCCCACCTACCACTCGAGTCCACGTCCGCTGTGGTTATGGTTCTGGGTTTAGCCAGTAAGGCTGGGAGAGTGGACAAATTGGGTGCCTGCATGTAACGGGCCATCCTGGACATTGATTTTTGAAGGTTCATTAGATAAATGCTGACATCACAGATTGATGTCTCTTTAAACCAGTACCTAGCGCAGGACCATCGAGGGAATCAAAAATATTGATGTAACATGTTTGAGTAGAAGGCTCACTGGAGAATTCCCGTGCCTAAATGGGATCCATCAATTTAGGCTTTCTTTAATTATTCTAATTTCTGTGCGCTGCATCAGGCGGGGAGTTTGTCTGCAGGAACTGGTTTTTATGGGGAACGCTGCTCCCACTTTAGGGGCCAAGGAAAGCCAGACGGGGGCGCGCGTCTATTTTTCATTGTTGTTCGAGCTGCTGTTTAGTAATTAAAATTTTTGATCATAGCCTAATTTTCCCATACAGTGTGGCCATGGAATTGACAAGGGACTGATTAATGGGCCGACCCTGGGGCCAGGAGGCTGCTAGGTTGTTCTCTTGTGGAAGGCATGCTGGCAAAATAAAGTTGATGGTTTTGTTTGTGTTTAACCCTTCACCTTGGCACTATCAATACATTGAAGACATCATTTGTATCTGCAAGTGTTTCTTTAATTAAGACCTTCTAAAAATCTTTCCTATTGATTCATTCCATTATCCTATTGATTAACTGCAGTGGATCATGTACTTGGTCTTCAGCGGAAGGTAACAGTCTCCGCCGTCTGTCATGACTATAGATGCAGACCACAGGCAGCTAGCATCCAGCGCCCAGGGCTGGCAGGAGTGCCTGGCGTTCTAATGAGGCGTCGGCGGTGGCTCGGTGGGGCTCGCTGAACACCACTGAGAAAGCCAGTTGTCTCCTGCTGGAGGGGTGGCCAAGCATAAAGCGTTCCTTCCAGTTATTTATACCTCAGCCGCTTAGCGAGCAGTGTGTGGAGATGGGGTGGGGGGTCCTGGCAGGCTTGCATGGGGGATGGGGACAGAGGATTCTGCTCTGCATCTGAACTGGGAAATCTGGAGCTTTGAAACAAAAAGCAAACCCAGAAATCAAGATGCCAGGCTTGCTTCCGAGACAGGCTGTTCATCTTCCTTTGCCCCCACCCTAGCTTTGCCCCGGCTCTAGCTTTGCCCCCGCCCTTATGTTAATCAGCCGGCTCCCAGACAGGCTGCAGGTGCCACAATGGGCTTCCTGTTTGAGAGGAGCTCCCCTCTGCCTGGCTCAGAAGAAAGAGCGGGCCGCTGTTGTACCTCCTGCCGTTGGCCTCGGATCTAAATCATCCCCCGGTTTTAAAAATTAAGAAACCTGTGGCTGAATTAGCTCTTTAAACTTGGTGTTTTGAAATATTCCTGAATGTTGACAGTCACAAAGAATGCTCCTGGCTGGGGTTTGAGGACAGAAGGACTTTGGTATTGTGGGATATGCAAAATTACATGAGATCGTGCACTCAAAAAAGAACGGAAAGCACCCAGCACATAGTAGGTGCTTTCTCAATACATCAATAATTGTTGACCTGCCAACGGTTTCTTTTTCTCCTCCCATACATGTCCTGTTGCATCCCCCATGCCTTCATCCTGCAACTAGACCAGAGCAGATGGCTTTCTCAAGAGTCAGGATGCCTCTTTACCCAAATGGAATCCAGTAGAAAAGAAACAGTGTAGAAGCAGGGCTGATGGACAGGAGCTAGATTAAGTTAGAGAGTAAGATGGCTCTCTGTTCTCTTTAGTAAGTGGATGCATTAATTTTTACTCTCAGAGTGAGAGGTCCTAAGACTTTGAAGCATCTCACCTCAGCAAGGTCATAACGGTCTTCATGGTCAAGCTCGGCCTGGGTTTTCAGTAATGCCTGTGGTCCCCGAGTTCAAGCCAGTGGCTTCTTTGTCCCTGAGAAAGGAAGCAGAAAGCGCCCCCGGGTGTGGTTGGGGGTTGAGAAGGTGGGAATGGGAAAGCTGGTGGTTGCCAGAACTCTTTTTTTTTTAATATGAGTATTTAAAATAAGCATTTCCACCCTTATAGAACTTTAAAATCAAAATCGAGTGCAAATTCATGGCCGATTTGTGTTTCTCCTATCGGCTGTTATTAATTGCCAGTTGTTTGTGCCAAACCAAATGCTCAGTTTCCCTTGGCACCAAATTTCATGTTTTGGGTGTCCTACATTCTGTCCAGTGGGTTAACATTGTATAGTGGACGAACTGTTTTCTCAGGCCAGGGACCTGACCATCCCAACTGCCAGTTCTACCCTTGTAAACTTTTGCAAATGCCTCATTTCCACATTTCTGTAAAATATGTCGTTGTGTAGATACTCCAGACTCTTCTCCAAAAAAGGAAAGAAACTTATTTAGATCTACATGGACTTTTCATAAGGTAAATTATTTAGAAAATCATAGTAACATTTTTAAGGCTCAGTACTTCTGAGTTTGCTTTTTCAATGAGCATGTTTTAAGTTAAGATATTTTATCTGTGCTAATTAAAATTATTTTTTGAAAATCCAGAGAAGTATAAGACAGAAAAGAAAAACCTCCTATAGTCCCCACCGCCTTACGATAACCACCAAGAATGTTTTCGTGTACTGTCTTCCAATCTTTTTTCAGTGCATTTATATGTACATATATATATTTATATATATTTTTAAAGCAAAATTTGGGCCATAGTATTTTATAACCTGCCTGTTTTCACTTCCTGTATCACAGGCGGTTTTTCATTTCTTTAAACATTCCCTGGGAACATGATTGTTAATAGAAACTTGTATAAATATGCCGTCTTTATTTAATTTTCTTCCTACTGTTGGACATTGAGGTTGTTTTCCTCTTTTTCCCTTATCATATGAAATGCTGGGATGAATATCCTTGTCTGAGCATTTTATGTGAATATTTATCACCTTCGGATAAATTCCTTGAAATTGAATTGCTGGGTCAAAGGATGCACACATTTTTAAGGCTTCTGACACATATTACCAGAATGTTCTTTCAAAAGGTTGAACCAATTATATAGTCTCCCGCAGCAGTCTGTGAGCATGCCTGTTTTCCTGCACCTTCCCCGGCACTGGAAAGTGTGTGTGTGTGTGTGTGTGTGTGTGTGTGTGTGTGTGCGCGCGCGCGCGCGCGCTTGCAAACTGTTTCAGTTTCATAGATTAGGAAAACAGTGTCTCCTTGGCTGCATTTACATCATTTTGATTACTAATGAGGTAGAGGCTTTTTCTCATATTTAAGTAGCTATTTCTGTTTCTTCTCTTGTGAAATAATTTATCCGTGGCTTTGCCCATTTTTATTGGAATGTTTGGCTTTTTCTAATTGATTTGAAGAATATTTTTCTTTTTTTTTTATTATTATGCTATGTTAATCACCATACATTACATCATTAATTTTTTATGTAGTGTTCCATGATTCATTGTTTGCATATAACACCCAGTGCTCCATGCAGAACGTGCCCTCTTTAATTACAGGCCCATTTCATAGATAATCAGATTAGGTTGTTATAATCAGGTTGGATTTTTCAGGTAGATGTTAAGCAATATTTGGAATATCTGTTGATAATGGCAATGTCTTGAATGTACTTCTCACTTTTTAAGAAATAGTGAGTTTTAGTCTGATAAAAAAGATATATGAAAAAGAATCTGACAGTGTCAATCCAGCTTGAGTTAACTATCCCAGGATACTACCAGCATTTTATTACAGTTGTCAAAAAAAAAAAAAAAAAAAAGAAACCAACAATTTTATTGTTTTGATTATTGAGATCCAGCCACAGATCAACTGAGCAATTAAAATCTCTAAATAACATTCTCTGAATTGTCAAACAAAGGATTAGTTCCCAGTGGAAAGGACTTTTTTAAAGAGGATAGTTTTCTCTGTAATGTCTGTGTCAGTAGATGGTTGCACTAATTGGAATATACAGAAATATTTTACCAGTTTAACAATGCACGACATCCTAATAAGATTGTGATGACAAGCTTTTCTTTTTATGAAAGGTGATGTTACTGCATGCTTCTAATACACATGGGCTCATGTGTCTTCTTATGACATGTTATAAATGAAATTTTTAGGAGAAATTAATCTGTTTTAGTAAATCTTTCCTGGATGTGAAATGATTTTTTAAAAGCAGGACAACAGATCTTCAATTTCTGTTGTTTTTCTTTAAGTACTTGGAATAATATATTTTAAGGAATCTTGGGGTTGAATAGAAAGGGATCACAATTAAATGCATATTAAATTGCTCATTCCAAATCCCACTAATCTACCACGAGAATATGTGAAGCCAGGTTCTCCTGTCTTCCTTAGTTCAGGTGGCTGGCTGAGTGCAGGCTTGGGACAGTTAATGACAATCTTCCAAGACAAGCAGGACTTAACATCAATATCCCTCTCCCTGATAATCTATATACTCTGGAGGTGGTGAGCTCTGGCAGGGTTTTGATGATTTTATGATGGCTTGTGTATATTTACAGTGTGTTTAAAATACTCTTTTTAATTATCATTTGAGTGACAAAGCTTAATCTTTCGATCTTTATCTGCACCTCCTGGTGATGTATGTTTGTTAGGTAACTAAAAAGCGGGAATTTAGCAAAGCCAGAGCTTTATGCCAGTAATAAGGCTGAGGAGTCAATAGATGATTAACCCGCCTTTCTCCTCTTCTTGAGAATAAAGGAGTCACTTTATAAAATCTTTGAAGGTGGCCCAGATTTTTCAAAGCAGCATCCTAGAAACATATAATAGCTATACAGAAATGAGCAACATCTGAACAGCACAAAGCAAGCATGTATGGAAAAGAATATCAGAACATCATTTGAATACTGTTTTCAAACACACTGATATAACTGTTGATAGCCTATGACACAGACCTTGAAACTGTCCATGTCCTATGTATTTTATATATACATATCTGTTTGTTTCTGCATGTTTACACACATCTGTATATTGTATATACATAAATACCATGTATGCTGTGTATATATTATATACATATAAATTATCATATAGAGTTAAGCAACCTGCATGATTGGATACTGATATTTTGTCAGATTTTGGAGGCTAAATAAATAGGATACAATCATTATTTAGCTTGTCAGAGCCATTCCTTAAGATGCCTCCTTGGTATTATTTCATTTGAAACAGGATGAAAGGCTAGGATTAATATTCCTTGCTGCACATAAGTAAAGGCGTGTGTGTTAGTAATGGATGCTTAGGATTTAGAATTAAATATTGAAACTGTGTCTTAATTTTCCAGAATGATGAGGCACCACCATTGCCCTTTCCGAAAGCCCTTGTTTCTTATAACAGTTGGTCAAAATTTTAAGCAAAAGCAGAGCAAAACAATTTCAGTTAGCCAGCCTATGTGGTTATTGGCATGTGTAATTCACTGGCAAAGTTATGAGCATCATCGTCGTTACGTATAAAGGAACTCCAGGCTGCCTAAGGTTCCTCTCAAAGAAGTCTTAAAAATCAGGGATTGATCTGCAGATTCAGGAGGATATTAAAAGCTGCTGTTGTGCCTGAATAAGATGAGCATTCTATATTAGACTGTACTGGAGATGGCCCTCACATGGCCAGGTGATTTTATTGACATCTCAGAACTAAGGACCATAAATTCTGCTATCAGGCAACATACTATCCTGAGAAATGGACATCATAAATGCTGGAGCTGCCTTTGGCAGCCCAGTAGACACAGCATGGAGTCAAATAAAGCATTAAACCCCAGACCAAGCCCAACACCTACAGAGCTGTCAACCTATTTTAGCCTTGATATTGGTCAGCTTGGCTGCCATTGGTAAATCGTCCATTCTCTTGAGCAGTTTTTCTCTAGCATTACGTATGACCAAGTATGCATCCCTAGCCGCCTTGCCCACCAAGCTGCTAACATCAAGGTGATGCTTTTCATAGGGTTGCCACTTTGAAATTTAGGCAGGAGTAGGACAATGTGGAGTTTGTGCCAAGAGGCCAGCTAGACAGGAGAGAAAGCTTGCTGAGTCCCCTTCAGTCAGGCAGGCAAGTGTCCACGTTCAGAGAAATCTTCAGAGGCAGAGGATGGTATCTGAAAAAAGCAGATAGCAAGGGCACAGGTGGGTAAGGGGTTGGGTGTGGGGAGCTGAGTCCGCAGGAAGAGGCAAGAAAGGTCTAGAGGCCAGAATGGCAGGCAGTTGGATCAAGAGTCCAGATTAGTGGATTTGGGAGGAGAAGATCAAAGACTCAGACCAAAGTTCTGGGCCAAAAGGGGTCAGGAGACCAGACCAAAATGTCTTAACAATAAAAAGCAGAAATCAAATTAAGAGATGGGCAGTGATGTACCAAGGGTGAGCAGCGGGAACTGTCCGCCCAGCTCTACCTCTCCCCACTCCTTGCTGGCAATAAAGCCTGCATTGTCTGTAGAAGATCTAAAAACAATAATAAAACTGACAAGAGCCAGTCTGCTTTTCATTATCACCATTTTCTGTCAGTTCTAAACAACACCAGTGATAGAGGACTCCTCTCTACAAAACTCTTTTGTTGATCTCCTTTCTACACAATTTCTGAATTATTTGTGAAGCTTTCTAATATATATATTTATTATTTTATATATATTTTTAGATTATATATATTTCTAACATATGTTATACTATATATATGTAGGCTTCAAATTAGCACATTTTTTAAAAAGATTTATTTATTTATTTTAGAGAGACTGTGTGAGCCGGGGGGTGGGGGGCGTGTGAAGGAGAGAAAGAATCTCAAGCCGACTTCCCACTGAGCCCAGAGCCCAACGCGGGGCTCGATCTCATGACTGTGAGATCATGATTTGAGTTGAAACCAAGAGTCGGATGCTCAACTGACTGAGCCACCCAAGTGCCCCACATTAGCACATATTAGTAACATACCCTTTAATAAATGTAGTATTCCACATAGACATTAATTCAGAGGATTCTCAGTTATAGCATCAGCAACCGACACACAAAGACTCAGCTATGCCTGTCCATTTCAGAGTAAGTTCATTGCCATTTGGAATTGTTTGAGCCCGCCTCGTGTGTAGTTCATGTCTCCAACCACTATGGTACCACGTATTCCTGCATCTACACAGTGGATTGAAAATGAACGATGATAGGCAGCGATTAAGACAAAGAAACCACAGTTGGGGATCCTTCGACTCTTGTCGTACCATGTGGCCACTGAAGTTTGTATTTTGGTTTAAAACAGTGAACCAGTTTACAGACTACTCTGGGTAATAATGTTAATTTGGTGAATGAAAATTTAATTCTCCACACAGACTCTTTGACTGAATTTGAGTAATATTTTTCAGTTGAAATTTATTCTTTCATTGTTAATTACTTATTTGAAACTAAAGAATAAATCAAGACCGTAATTATTATCTGAGTATTATATGATTGTTACTGAGAATAATTTTGTTATATAGAGGAGAGGGGTGTAATAAATGATGTTCTTCGGCTGTCAGGTATGCTAAGTATGTCCCTGGAGATGGAGGAGGGGGGCTGTTCACAAGTGAATTCATTGGCTGCTAATATAACCCGTGATAATAAGGAGATATAGGCACAAGATGGGCCAAGCCAAGAATGAAGCTTGATTCCAAGCTTTATGATCTGATATCTCCCCACATTCTCTGGGTCTGAACTGGCCTCAAAGTGAAGCCTGGGCTGACCCCACAAAAGGAAATATGTAAGTAAGTGTGCTGAGAGTCAGCAGAGCAAACAGATGATGGACAGACCAGTTGTTGATGGTCACCCTGGGGAGAGCATGTAGATGCCACCCACGTAACTACTGTGGAGTGGGGTGACTCATGAGACAATACTAAAGCAACTCCAAGGCCCTTCTGCACTAAAATTCGGAAAGCAACATGGCAGAATTGTGGAGGAAGCCAAATAGCCAACCAGCAGATGGCTAATGATGACAGAAGTGGGCTGGCTCTTCTACAGCCCATGGACTGGAGCAGGACCTGGTAATACAGAGGATGAATCAGGCCAAGCACGGGGAGGTGGGATTTGTTTCAGCCTGGAGCATGTGTGTCCCATCTAAAGGGTGCTCCGGCCAGTTATCATTATGGGGGAATATTGGCCCAGATAAGCAGATCTTCCCATTTCTCAAGCCAAGACAGAAATCTGCATCTTTGACCAAAATCTCAGCCACCATTCTGCACCTTCTGTGCCAGAACCTTACACTGTTGCAGGTGGCTGTCACTACCAACCATAGGATGGTATTCATGCTTTGAAATACTAGAGAAAGCTAATCTTCGTGCTTATAAAAATAGTAGAAGCATCCCTGACTGTTAAAGACAGTAATGGAATGACTGTCTCCAAACAGTCACGGCTTATAGTCACCAAGTGCCAGGGACGATATTACCCTAATAAGAAAGGCTGCCGTTGATCCAGCTAGTTGCTGTGTGCCAGGCTTTTTGCCATGCACTGTATATCCATGATCCCACGGGGGCCTCACAGCATCTCTGAAATAGATATGTGTAGCCCCATGTAGAGATAAGGAAACCTAGCATGGTTTTGTACTTTCCCCATGGTCAATCACACAGTCAAGACGCCAACCCAAACCTCTATTAGATTTCAAAGCTCAGGATCTCAGCTACTGTGGCTCAGCGGCCGATGGCGAGGGCTTGTTAGCCACACCAAGAAGCCAGAGCTGGGTTGCCTTGACTATCAGTCTGCAGGGCCCACCGCCCAAGAGCCTTGGTGACTTCCCCAGAAACACAAAGAGACTCCTTAGGTGGTTTGGGGGACCTGCTGGCTAATTGTTGTTTGAACACCAAAGTTTGCCATTATCCTGGTCCTGTTAGGGAGCATTCTCTTGAGCAAACCCAGGGGGAAGGGGACTGACTTATGTACAGTTTGGCCTAAAGCACTTGCGCCTGTGTTCTCCTGGAAGAGCATACTTTGACTTATGCATTGCTTGCTTAATAGACCACAAAAGTCAACATCCCGCTGGAAGAACAGCTCGTGCTTGGAGGCGTCCCGGGCTCCAAAAGATCCTGTTGAGGCAGGATGTTGTGTGAAACCCCCAAGTGGAGCAAAAACCTCATGTCTCCTCATTATAATGTTAATATTTTTAAAAGCTGCAGAGACTGCCTCTGTGCTTTCTACCAAAAAAGGGATTGGGTTTTTTTCCCCCCCTTTTGGCTTTTTGGACCTAGAAGCACATCAGCTTGTGAATGTGTGTGTGTGTGTGTGTGTGTGTGTGTGTGTAACAGAAGAATGTGTCTCTTGTCCCTGGGAATGGCAAGGCTGCGGAGCAGGTGAAGCCAACTTGTAGAGGGGAGGGGAGGAGGTGACTGACAAGTTTGTGCACATTGGGAAGAGACCCAAGGGCTTGTGTGTGACCCCACACCCTACCCCCCCTTTTCCCAAAGGGGGCAATTAGATATTATTTCAAATAGTTTACTTACTACATCCTCATTCCATTTTCCAGGAACCCTGTGGGATGTCCCCAGTTGCTCTTATCCTCCAGCCCAATCTGGGGTTGGACTTGTGTGAGTGACGAAGCCAGCCATGCGGGTATGGCATGGCAGACACAGAAATGAAATCCAATCTGACACCCAATCAGAACACATTCTTGAGTGGCTGTGTGGCCCCAGAGTGGCCAGTAGACCCCACTGGCCACCTGGACAGTATATCTCAGCAAGCACTGGCCATGTTCAGTCCATGCCAAGCCCTCGTGTCAGTGGCCAAAGAGGAGTTCAATTTGAACCAAAAATAACGAGCACTATCAATCACTAAATGTCCCCCAAACACCATGGCATTGTTTAGAGATTGTGGCATGCATAGGGTAGTAGGAGGCATCTAATCAGAAACTCAAAATGAACAGCCTCTCAGAACAGATGGGCAAACTCTGTGGATTTCCTTCCTTCTGAGAGGAGAGGCCATTATTTAAATTTATATACAGTGGAAGCCACTGGAACCCCATCCTGATAATTAAATCTGGATGATCACGACACCCAGAAGCATTAAACAGTGACCTTCTCAAGTCCGACCTGAGCAGAGATGCCACATGGCCCGGGCCAAGGACACAGAGTTCATTCAATAGGCATTTCAGTTTTGGTGCTAGGTTGGTAGAGACATGGCAGAAAAACAGACTGATTTCCACCAGCTTCCACATGTCCCTTCAGACTGGGGATGTTAACTCTTCTACCTCGGCTAAATCCCACCCGCCCCTTTGTTTATCTGAGAAATTAATTCAGTCAGATTCTTCTACCTAAAGAATCATGGAAGAGCGTAAGAAATGTGGAATATTGAGGAAAGGGACATGGCCAGTAGGTAATACATTCTGAACCGCTGAGTAAAGGGTGGTGTCCCTCGCTCCATGCTGTTCACCTCCTTTCAGTAAACCTGTAAAAAAGCAGACCACCCGATGCATCATGCAGTTTGGATCTCCGTTCCAAATTCTCTCACATCTCAGTCCTCTCCAGATCTCAGTTCTTAATTCTCACGCCAGAGGCTGGGAACTTAAGAGCAACTCCATATGTTGGGAAAGCAACATTCCCACCAATTCCCAAGTTTTTTGTGTAGGAAACACGACCTCTAAGATTTGGCCATATTGAGTGAAACCTGGAGCTCAGAATGTTCAGTCTAGAATTCTGCTTTTGGTCAAGGTATTAGAGATTCAGGGTATATGCTTAAAATGTCCTTAACATCACCTTCAGATGGGCTTCGAGGTCCCTCATGCTCTCTGAATTTATTATACTCTTGGACTTAGGCAGGAGAGAGCCTTATCATCATTTCAGAGTTTGCTGATAGTCTGTAACAGAAAAATTATGATTAGATTCAACAAAGATAGGGAACCATCCTGTTTCTCATACAATTTCAAGAATCCTTAAGAGTCAGTTTCTCATGATAAGCAAATTTTAGTTTAAAAATCTTTATGAGGTGAGAGGGATCATTCTTCATGCCCTCGTTCAGGTTCGAGGAGCTCTCTTGATGGCAACGAACAAAAAACCTGTAAATACAAACTTTATGAGAAAGGAGAAAGGGTCGCAGTTTGGGGTTTGTTTGTTTTTTATTGGGTTTGCCTTCTTAGCCCTTGAGCAGGAAACAGAACATGTCACATATATATATTTTTTCTTAATTGTAAGAAGTAAATACTCTGAAATGTATTTTTTTAAATTGTGATTATATTACAGCGGTTTCTGTGTACCATAGATTAGATTTTTATTAAGGGTTTTATTAAATAACTGGTGTTTCACCAACATCTAATTAAATCTTCTATCTAAATTGAACAGAAAATTATGGGCGAAAAGAAAGCATTTGTAGCAGACTTTATTACAGATAAGACTATTATTTGTTCATCTTAAGAATTTGAGATCAAATTTACAAGCAGCATCCTCATCAAATTTCTTTTCTGGGCTGCTGAGCCTGGCCCCTTGAAAGCAGCCCATTATCTCCACCACCCCCCTTTTTATTATAGTGTCCTGGTTGTTGGCAACACGCCCGCTGTTTAAGGTTACTTTCATTAATTAACCGAAAGTTAATTTCTTTGCAAGCAAAATCTCTGATCTCATTATGTTGTCTTTAAAGCTGAAAGATTCAGGTTTTCTGGTCTCCTTTGATGGCACAATAAAAAGCATGCCCTTTATCTTAAGGGAAACTGTCTCCAGGGTTTAATTTAATAGTCCTTGAAATAGTTACAGCACAGCCAGGCGGACTACAATAATATGCCAGTTCTAGAAAACCTTGGCTTTGTCATGGTTAGAGAGCCCAATGCCTGGTACAGATGTGGACCATGAGGCATCCGTGTCCACATAAGTTCTGCATTTTACCTCTTTAGATCTCCTGTTTGCACTCCCCGTTATATATCCTATCTGAGAATAGATCAAATACCAACGCCAGTGTTCCTTCCAAAGCGTGCCACTGTCCAGCCATCTACTTCTCTGGGATTTTGGAGGTTTGGTGGTGTTGACATTTCAACTGTTTGCCTTTACTGTGTTTGCTAAGCTGCCTTTTCTCTGCTGGGAACAAGGCAACATGGGTGCTACAAAGAGTTTGGGGTAGCGGTTTAGAGCCTGGCAGGCCTGGATTTGAATGCCAGTCTTTCCTTGGACCCTCTCTGTCCTTGGACAAGTTCTTTAACCTCTCTTTCTAAACTTCCAGTTTTCTTACCACTAAAGTTGGAATAATTATGTAGAGGAAGAAAATTAAGTAAATTAACTGGTCCATACCAGGTGCTGAGCCTGTGTGGTCCCCTTCCCTTGACAGCCTTGTTCCTGTCTCTGCCAGCTACAAACGTGTTTCTAGATTGCGGGTTCACTTCTGGTATTTGGAGGCCGGCCTCCAGATTGCTACACCAAAAGGAGCCATTTGGGGAGACGGCTGGACTCCACAGAGCATGTGTGGCGTGGGTTCGATCAGTGGGTTCTGTATTGCCCCCAAATGCTCCTTTATGGACTTGGGGACACGAAGAGTGTGTTCTCTTTGTCTCTCCGAGTTAGCTTCATCTCACTGATGACATCTCGTTGCTTTCTGGAGCATTAAATTCAGTGAGTTGAGAGGGGCCCCAATGTCTTTTCAGAGCCGCCAGGTACAGGTCACACAGAGGGGACACAACTCTTCAGGTAGCTCAAGTCTCCAGAGCCATCCAGATACATGGAGAAGCTATTTGTATCCCACTGAGTCCGGCGCCATGGCGCACACAGCTGAGATTTACGGAAGCTGGCGGGGAGGGCCGCTGGAAGCGGGTAATGACATGACCCGACATGCTACTTCAGATGCCTGGGAGACTGGGCCTGGGCCATTTGCATACGTCACCTGTACCAATTCCTAATGAAGGATGCAATTGACTCGACGCAAGCAGGTCAAAGTTACTTAGGCAGAAAATCCCAGGTCTCGGGAAGAAAAGTCATGTGCCTCTTGGGCCCGTGGCAGGAGTCAAAGGTCCAAGGTAATGTATTGGCAAAGATCCCGTACGCCCTGGTGCCTTACTTTACTGCTCCCCCATGCTTTTAGGCAGAAATATTGTCAATGCTATTGATTAGTTGATCTGATAATCCAGCAGTCTCCCTGATGTGTTAAATTTCCTACTTTGGGATGACTGTAAGTGTGGGGAGCGTGTTTGCTTCAGTTCGGGGGACTCTCAGTGGACCTTGCTTAGACACTGCTTCCACAGTGAAATTGCTCCGGGCATGACAATTCCAATTATTCTTTTGGCTGTCACATTTAACCCTTCCCAAGATAGTCTTTCCCTCGTTCTCCATATTTTCTAGCCTTACTTTAGATTGGCATAAAGCCTTATTTAGATTGGATTAGATTGGATAAAGCCTTACTTTAGATAGGGGAAAAAAACACTGTCTTCTGCATGGGGCCTCTAGGGTCTCTTGATTTATTAGTATGTATCCCATTAATGTGTTTAGATTTTTATTTCTTCATTTCCTTTTTCGGTTGTGAGCACGCTCCATCCTCCGCATCTTCCCCTCCATCACGAGCCCTCTGTGGCACGAGTCCTAGTTGCCTTTCTCTCTGGCCTCTGTGGATCTTCACACCTTCCTTCAGCCCTATCCCTCATTTGAAAAACACATAGCAACTCTATGAAAGGTATGAAATTCAAAGCGTCCAAAGAAAGGATGACCTCGGGTGAGGGCGGTGGAGTTTTCTAGAAGAAGCATAGCGAAGCTAAGTAAGCTGGCACCACATTGTCCAAGTTTGTTTCTAATTATGTAGGGCCTGGTCTGGGATGGCTAGAGACTTACATGCCATCTGGTGTGTCTCTCTTTAGTGGTTGGTTATTCATCCCACCCTCAGTCTGCCTTCCGTCTTCCAGCTCTTCAGCTTTGTCGAAGGGGCATGAAGGTACCCTGGGAAATCCGGACTGCCACTTGGAGAAATCATGCCTCTAGCCATTTGTTCTGCATCCGGGCTTACCGGGCTTGACATCAGTTACACTCTCTGCCTTGGTACAAAGAATGTGGGATGACTCCCTTAATCCCCTTTGCAAAATAATAATAATAACAGCAACGACAGTAAGGCCTCTAAGCAGAGAATGTTAAGCCTAATTCAGAATTTTTAAGAGTGGAAAATGAATCATAAATACCTGAGAAATGAGGTTCATAATGGAAGCCCCAAGAAGCCCTTTAACCTGGGCAAAATCCTATAACACAATTATAAACAATTTCACGCCCGACTGGAGCTGTTATTTGAGCAAAACTAACCATTTTTCTGCATGCACTAAACGAACCACGAGATCTGTGTATCCAGCTGCAGAAAAACGTAGGATCCCCCATTCGGTCTGCATGTAATCAGCATGCTTGATGGCAAGGACATCGTAGGATCAAAAGAGTTAATAATTGGATCCTGCCCACAGCAACCACACAATTAAGGGCAAGATTAGCAGAGATGAAAAATTTATTGTAAAAATGCAATGCGAGTCTGAAACACAAAATGATTTCACTGAACATTTGTTCTATTGCCATAATCCTAATGATCAACTCTATTACACTAATAATAGGAGAAAAACTAATTGCAGTGAGGACAGGACAAATCTTTTTTAATCTGCGTTGTCATCCCAACTAAGTCCCAACCCATTTGTATTAACCTTTGCTGACAGAGTCACATGATGGACATAATTTCTTATAATTTACCAGCTATGGATCTAACCTTTCTTCATCAAATATTCATAAAGGCAGGATTCTCAATGATTTTCTGTCTCTCTTCATATTTACAGCTTGTTGTCTTCTTCCTTTTTACAGTAATTTGGACACAATTGAAGTCAAATGGAATTAAAGTTAAATGCCTTTAGCAACTAAGGTGCCTAAAAGCAAAGCCTTAGGGGAGGGGGTCGTGAACTGAAGGGGGGGAGCTTGTGCTCCCAAGACCCTTCCCATCTCAGAGGAGTTCCAGCGGGCTGCCTTTCCCCAGAAGGGAAAAATGAACTCAGCCAGAGAATAAAATACCCTTGCCCTCTCTTGCCTTCCCAAGAGTGGCTCTCAGGAAGGCCTGTTTTGGGGGGGCGGGCAGGAAAGCCCCAGGCCTTCCTCTGTATTCAGGGCTTTCTGGAAACCTCAGCTGCCACGGCCGGACTCTGTTTGAGCAAGTGTACCCGCAGGGGCCCAAGAAACAAGCCAGGGGCTGTCATGGTGGACAAGAAAGTCGGTTGGTACAGTTACTCAGAAAACAAACATGACTATCTGAAGCCATTCCTGAGAGCCCTTTTGGTAGAACAA
Organism: Mirounga leonina; assembly: GCF_011800145.1. Taxonomy (NCBI): domain Eukaryota; kingdom Metazoa; phylum Chordata; class Mammalia; order Carnivora; family Phocidae; genus Mirounga; species Mirounga leonina. The sequence goes on along the minus strand of NW_023270469.1, from coordinate 29,423,702 downwards.
CATCTCTTTCCACTTTGCATCTTTGTTGCTTTGACAGTTGTTCCTTAAGAGGCATGTAGTTGAAAGAAGTTTCATAAAGCTTAGGTGTTTAAAGTGAGTATAGTCACGGGCCCTTTATTTTTATTCTCCCCCTCACAAGGCTTCCGTTTCAGTGGGATAGCAGAAGTTTGGAGAAGCTTCGCCATGCTTCTTCTAAAAGAACTCCCTTTTTCGACGCCAGTCCTCAGATGACCCTACCTTTACTAAAGCAGTTCAGAGTGTTGTAGGCAAAATCTCCCTTAAGATGCAAAGGAACTGGGGCGCCTGGGTGGCATCTGACTCTTGATTTCCACTCAGGTCTTGATCTCAGGATTGTGAGATGGAGCCCCAAGTCCGACTCCATGCTGGGTGTGGAGCCTACTTTAGATGCTCTCTCTCCCTCTACCCCTCCCTCACTGCCCCCAGCCCACCCCCCTCCCCCCGCTCGTGTGTACTTTCTCTCTCTCAAAAACAAACAAACAAACAAAGATACAAAGCAAATGTTTTACCTGGTTGACTTCAAAGCCCCATATTGACCAAGCCAAGAATTTCCTTCTTGCTGAGTTCCCAGAATTCTGACTGGTAGAAAGGAAATTAGAACTGAAGGCGCTTGTATGCTTTAACAACTGATTCACATCCCCATCCCCAGCTCTGAGGTATTTTGTTTTCTTCGCCATCAGTTAGCATCTTAGTATCTTTATCCATGTTTAATCACATGGGTAATACACAAATACGGTCACTTGATTCAAAATTGAGGGCACCTGGGTAGCTCAGTCGTTAAGCGGCTGCCTTCGGCTCGGGTCATGATCCCAGAGTCCTGGATCGAGTCCCACATTGGGCTCCCTGCTCAGCGGGAAGCCTGCTTCTCCCTCTCCCACTCCCCCTGCTTGTGTTCCCTCTCTCACTGTCTCTGTTCTCTATCAAATAAATAAAATCTTAAAAAAAAAACAAAATTGAAAACTGATTCAAAATTGAAAACTTCATAAAGTGCTCTTAGACCCCTAGCCCCGGTCTCTGACCTTCTTGCCCATCTAGGTATTTTTCTGTGCATTTACAGATATATAGATGTACTGGGGATAAATACGTGTTTTCTTTTTTCATTTCCATAAATGGCTTTTATGCTAGTACAAATCAATACCGAACTTGGTTGTGTTACTCAATACATCTCATGTTTGGAAATCTTCCCATGTGAGAACACATAATATAAATCTGTTCTATTCTACTTAATTGTTGCAGAGAAGTCCATAGTATGGATATACCATAGTTTAGTATCATTCCCACAATGGCAGACATTTAGGTTGTTTCCAGTTTTAATTTATAAGCAATTCTGCAAAACATCATTATCTGTTTGGAACCAAGATAGTTCAAACAGTTATTTCAACAACATGCTAGCTTTTGCAAATACAGTTTTGAGAATGCTTGTATTGACCTGAGAGCTCAAAACACTTTTTAATTTTCTCTACCAAGCCACATTTCCTTTCTGATGGTAAGGACAAAAACAGTTATGAGGTATTGGGCGTCCTAAGTGCCCCACAAATAAATAGACATTCCAAACGGCAGTGAATTAAATGTTTTTGGTAGGGGGAAAAGTGATAATCAGCTGTCAGAAAGGCCCAAGTAAAGCTTGTTGTACAAGGAGAGCATCATTATGGTAAGTTTTCTGACCCAGATTCAGAGGTACAGAAGGTCAGACTGTGTCCCCTGAGCTACCCTGCATATGGGAGGAAAACCCTTATTATGATAGCATTCTCCTGCATGGTATTGTGTTCTTTCTTTGCCGTATTGGCTAATGCTAGTGTTGTAAAGAGGTATCACTGATTATGTGAAGGATGGTTTGCCGAGTAGGATATGCATACGTGCATGATCTTTTTTTTTTTTTTAAGATTTTATTTATTAGAGAGAGAGAGAGAACGAGTCAGGGGGAGGGGCAGAGGGAGAGGGAGAAACAGACTCCCCGCTGAGCAGGGACCGTGACATGGGGTGCGATCCCAGGACCCTGAGATCATGACCTGAGCCAAAGGCAGACGCTTAACCGACTGAGCCACCCAGGCTCCCCTACATGCATTGTCTTAATAACCATTCCTTAGTCTCTTACAAATGCCACAGAAGGTATCAGGAAATTCTTTTAACAGATCAGATCATTTTGCCAGAAGGTTGGAGGGGTCTCATGAAAAGGTTTACCAGGATCTCAGATACTGCCATTCCTCTGGACTGAAACTAGCAGCTGCTGGATACCCAACAGTTCCCTCCAGGTTGGTGGGAGCCATAAGGCGTATAGCCAGTCAAATGCATTTGTAGAAGTGCAGAATGAAAACTTCCAATCTGAGTAAGTGTAAATTAAGGATTCTGGACCAGTTTTTAAGTAGTTCCCATTATTCAGGGTTAGGGAATAACTCAAAATTGGCTTAACAGTGTTGTCAAGGAGAGGTTGGCTTTGATGAAAACAAGCAACTGACTTGAGAATGGCATATATATGGAAATTATCCTCCTGGAGTACATGAAACATTGGGTATCTCATATTCTTTCAACTTTGTTTCATGCTGTTAAGTGGCTCAGTTTTTCATCCTATGTCAGACACTCTTATCCTTATCTTATAAAAGGAAAGTTGAGTAATTCTGCCAAAAATTAATAAAACCTAAGAAAATAAATAAATCAGACTTCTCCAAAATTAGAAACATTTGTGCATCAAAGAACATTATCAAGAAAGTGAAGACAACCTACCAAATAAGGACAAAATATTGTAAATCATGTATCTGATAAAGGTTTAATGTCCAGAATATATAAAGAGCTCCTAAAACTCAACAACAAATAGGCAAACTAATTTAAATACAGGCAAAGGACTTGATTAGATATTTCTCCAAAGGAGATATACAAATGGCAAATAAGTACATGAGAAGATCTTATCATCATTAGTTTTCAGGGAAAGTAAATCAAACCACATTGACAGACTACTTCACACCTACTAGGATGGCTATACTAAATAAAAAAAAAAATAGTGTTGACAAGGATATGGAGAAGTTGGAACCCTCCTACACTGCTGGTGACAATATAAAAATCACACAGTACCTTTGGAAAACAATCTGGAAGTTCCTCAAAAAATAAAATGTAGAACTACCTGCCATATGACCCAGTAATTCCACTCCTAGGTATATACACCCAAAAGAAAGCAGGAACTCGAAACAGATACTTGTACACCAGTGTCCTTTGCAGCATGATTCACAACAGCCAAAAGGTGGAAACAACATAAGGGTCCATCAACAGATAAATAAAAGGTACTATATGCATACAGTGAATTATTCAGCCATAAAAAGGAATTCAATTCTAATACGTGCTACAACATGGATGAACCTTGAAAACATTACACCAGGTGAAATACACCAGACACAAAAGGACACATATTGTGTGATGATTCCACTTACACAACTATCTAGAAGAGGCAAATTCATAGAGACAGAAAGTAGACGAGAGGTTACTAGCTGCCGGAGAAGGAGGGAATGGGAAATGATTGCTTAATGGGTATGGAGCCTCTTTTTGAGACAATGGAAAAGTTCAGAAATAGTGGTGATGTTTACACAATGCAGTTAATACCACTGAATCGTATACTTAAAGGTAGTTGAGATGGCAGATTTTATGGTATATATATTTTCAGCACAATAAAGAAAGTTAACAGAACCAGATATACAATGTAAGCGTACTATCTACAGTTCCAGAGGTAGCCAATTAAGGACCTAAAAAATACAGAAAACACTATTTTCGGTTATTCGTTGCATAACAAATCACTCCAGAGCTAAGTGGCTTAAAACAGCCATAGTCATTATTTCTCACAGAAGACTCTGGCTTTGTGTGTGTTGACTGGGGCTCAGCGATGGAAGGTTCTTCTGCTGGTCTCACCGGGGATCTGGGTTTGCAGGGCTTCTCTCTCTCCAATGGGGTCTCTACAGCCAAGACCCAGCCTTCTTGAGTCGAGGCTCATGACTCCCAAAAGCAAACTCAGAAGCTGTCAGGCTTTTCTAAGGAACTGTTGGAACATCACCTGTGCTCTGGTGTATTTAAAGCAGGTGACAGGAGTGACTGCCAGAGGCCTGGTCCACTGGGGCCATGGCTGGAGACAAGTTCCCACAAACCCCACTCGCACATGCACGGAATAAGGGTGAGCCAGGTCTTCGCGTACCATCGCAGGAAGCCAACAGATAATATCTGGAGTCGATAAGTCAAGAAACAGCAGTGTGTGCATCTTAGTTAGAGATATGGAAGGGAACCACCATTAGAAACAAGTCCAGTGGTGGGAGACTCTTTTTTTTTTTTTTAAGTAATCTCTACACCCAGCATGGGGCTTGAACTTATGACCCCGAGATCAAGAGTCACATGCTCTTTCTCCTGAGCCGGCCAGGTGCCCCTAGGTGGGAGACTCTTGCTTTTACATTATAAACCCCCCGCCCGTATCATTAGATGTCAGACTGGGAATGTACATTGTTTCATTAACATCATAGGCTTTAGAACGTGGCTCTGGGGCCAGAGTACCTGAGTTCATATCTCAGCCACATCACTCAGTCTCTGACCTTGGGCAAGTTACAAAATCACCCGGTACCTCCGTGTTCCCATCTGTAAGATGGGGATAATAATCGTCCCAACCTCATGGGTTATTAGGGTTATGTGGAAAGACACTGAGAACCCCATCTGGCACAAAGGAGATCCTTAAAAAAGGTTTGCTCTTAACCATTAGGACGTTAAAAAAGAAAAAGCAAGCCCACGGTGAACGAAGTTTCCCGAGACCTGGATTCTGGTCTCTGGACTCTGTCACTAATGTGTTGAGCAAGTCTGTTCACCTCGCCTTTGACGAGGAGGTATGAGATAAGGATGAGATCCTAAAAACAGAGGTTTGTCCAATTTGACGTCTGCAAGGGCTAGCCATGGCGGTCAAAAATGACCTTGCCGGGAAAAGGAGAGCCCCCTCCCTTTTTGGAGAGAGCTTCGGGTTCTTTACAGTTGAACCTGTTCCCTCATCTTCTGACCGTACCCGCTGTGGAGAAATAACTCCCGGACTCACTCGCTGCCTGTCCAGAGACCTCTCTCCTGGGAGAGAACTTTATAAATCATTTTAAGTTAGTGGCCGTAACTCCCAGGTGCTTACATGAGACCAACTGGAAAAGGACATTAACTTGGAACCAATTAAATTGCTTCTCGTCTGCATTTGCTGACCTCCCGCACGAATCTCTCCCAGAAGGCTGGGCACGTGGTCAAGCCTGGGTGAAACTGTAAAGAAGGTGAGATTGGGCTTCGGAGACCCCCACTTCTCCCTCTCCCCCCCCAGGGAACGCAGAGCTCACGTGCTTCTCCGTCACACCAGGAAGCTGCGCGATCTGAGCAGTGGCTGAAAATATTCTCCTCCTTAGAAATAAGTTGCACCGCATCTGGCCTTCCCCTCTCTTGGCCCCACACACTTGCGGCAAGGGGATTCATGGGGCCCTTTCTGGCATCGGTTGGGGGCCAGAGTGAGAACACCGGGCTACCCTGGTGCTGCTCCGTTCACCCCCCGCCCCAGGCCGGCCACCTGCCCACGGCGCCCTTATACACAGCCCCGGCCTCGGAACTTACCGGTGGCCGCCTTTGGGCACCGGAACCTTCATGAGTCAATCTCCAGCTAGAAAGTGCAATTTAAATCAGGCACAGCAGGCTTCCCAGGTCCCATGGTCTCACTTGAGCTAACCTATTGGCTGGTGCTGCAGAGAAAGCATAATGGGCCCTCAGTAAGGTATTCTGGGCTCACTCCCACGGGGTCTTGGCTACAGAGCCGTTCTTCCAAAAAAGTGGAAATTCTAACTTAGCAGTCTGCTGAGAAGCTGGGCTCCCTGGCAAGGCCGGGCAGGGGGCAGGAGGTTACGGCAGCTCATCAGGTCCTTGCTGTGCTGTCCCCACTCACCGCTGAGCCCTGGCCCGGTCCCAGCTGACCCCACTCCTGTAATGCTCAGTGAGGAGCCGAACTTCTCCATTAATCGGCCTGGCTGCAGGAGCTGGAAAGGTGACTTGTAACAGGCCTCTTGTTCCCAGCCTCCTCTATAATGACATTCCGCACAAGCAGATGTCCTTTGATTCCTGATGATCTTCTGAATTTTGGCAAATGAGAAAGTGCCCAGGATCCGCAGTGAGGGCCTAAGGGTGTCTTTTTCCTGCGCAGAGCCGAGCTCTCGTCTTGCACCCCACCCCCATCCCTAGCTGGCACGTGGCAAGGACGCGGCCTCGCTCGTTTCCCGCCCTGGTCAAAGCCTTCTTCCCGGAGCCAGGGGGCCATGAGATGAGACGGCCAGTCCTGGTCCATGCTGGAGTATTTCCCAGACGGGACTCCGGGGCTCTGGGGCTGTCTCAGCTTGACAGATGAGAAAATGCTGCCCGAGCGCCCTTCCCAAGGTCACCCCACAAGCAAACACCGGGGCTGGGAGAATGAGATCACCCTCAACAGTGAAGGAAGGAACTGCAGCCCCGGCTCTCCCAGTGTGAGACTGGGCCGCGGCCCCTTCAGGCGGCGGGAGGCTGAGACCATCAGTAATGACTAGAGAGCGACTTGGCCCTCTGCTTGCTTTCTCCTCAGAGATGCCCAGGTGGGAGAGTTGTGGTTGTGATGATTAATTAATAAGCCCACCCAGTTAACCACTGGGTTTGGAGGCCACTCTATAACCCGGAGGCAGACTCTCTGGCTACTCATCCTTCCTTCCCGAGGCTCCGAGGGGCTCTGCCTGCTGGCCACGCATGGCCCACAGCACAGCCAAGGCTCTGGTTGGGGGACTTCGGAGTGTGGCCTGCCTCCTACTGAAGTGCAATTTTTAAAAAACTCCTTGCAAACCAAGTCACTTTAGAAGCAAACCCAGCACAGACTCAGAGGCCTGTTCGGTCTTCCGTGGCTCTCAGCATATAAGATTACCCTGCTTCCTCAGCCTGAACCCACAGGCCAAGAAGAAAAAGAAGAGCATAAATTAGATGTGAGTTGAGTTCTGAAGATACACATCAGGTGAACTCAGGAATCCAGGAGGCTTTGGCCTTATTTCTTCTTTTCTATTCCATCGCAAAGCAGGAACAAAGCATCAAAGGCATTGGGACGATCAGGTTCAGAGCCCTCCTCCCTCCCAGCTCCCCAGTGTGGGGAGTGGCCTGTCAGCCAGGAAGGAGTCTTAAGGAGGAGATTTGGCTTCATCAACCCAGCACTGTGGATGGGTCAAGCAGAGAAGCTTACTCTCATGAGATGACCCAATTCCTCAAGGAGTCTAGAAGCTTTCTGCCGAGTACTGGGCTAGAGCTGCTATTACTCCTCTGCATGAAACCCTCCTGTACTTTCCCATCTCACTTAGAATAAGATCAGGCTTTACAGTGGCTTCCCAGACCCTGGACTCCTCGGAACCCATCTCCTCCTTCCCTTCGTCACTCTCCTTCAGCCACAGCGGCCTCCTCGCTGTCCCTTAGAACATGCCTAATGGGTCCCCCTAAAATACTGTTCCCCCGGAGAGATGGCTGCCACAACCCTTGTGTCCAGCACCCTTCCCCCGCCTCTCCAAAGCATTTATCTCCAGCACAAACGGTCTTAGTATCTATTTGCTTCCATTTTGTGGTCTCATCCTTCTTCCTTCGTGTAGAATCTTGGTTTTGACAGAGAAAAGAAGAGGGTAGTATATCTCCTTAGAAACCTACACTCACCAGCCCCTCCTGCAGCCCAGGGACTGAGTTCTCATCAGTGAGAGAGAGGTGGAGGGTGGTTGCCTGTCCTCCCTGAAAAGAGGAGGTAAGCGCACATTTTCCCCCCTCTCTCCTCTCTCCTGCTCCTTGGGGCTTCCTGGGACTCAAGATGCAGTGGCTGGAGTATCCAGGACCATGAGGTGAGCTTGAGGATGGTCGGTGTCAGCTAAGAAAAGCAGAGCCAAAAAGTACATGGAACAGCCTGGGTCCTAGGTATCTCTGGACTGCTGTCCTGTGACCTCCTCAAACTCCTGAGATGTGAAAGAAAAATAAACTTCCATCTCCTGTAGCCACTGTTGTTTCCGGGCCCTCTTGCTGGTAGCTCCATGCAAAGTTTCTAACTGATACACGTGCTTATTCTCTGTCCCCCCAGCAGATGGTAACCTCCATGAAACTTGGGATTTTGTCCTAGTTCACTTTGATATTTCTAGATCCTGGTACCTCCTAAATATCTGTTGAATGAATGAATTAGGACTTGCCTGCAAAAGTAGTTTATGAATCAAAGTAACAGTGACTGGGAGTACTTTTCAGTTCAACCAATAGAGGAAATGCAGCTAAACAGAAAAATGCTGGCCTAGCCATGACCTCAGTTCGGGTCCCAGCTTTGTGACTTACTGGCCACGTGACCTGGAGCGAGGCCTTGGCTTCATTGTCTCCCAAACTGGGTGACATCCCTCCTTCCTACCCTCGTAGTGAGGGTCACACGAGATAAGGTATGTGGAGGTTAACTATATGGATATGTAAAATCCCAGTTTTCTAGAGATGGGAGAAACCTTAAGGATTGTCTAGCTCAACCCTTCATTTTACAGACCTGAGTCCTGGTGACCAGAAAGCCACGGCTTTGCCCCAGGTCACAGGGTAAGGTAGTGGCGGGACTGGAGCTTGAATCCCACCCCTCCGACGTTCTTTCTCCCGTACGGTCCTCCTTGTCAGTGGCTAGTCATGGTATTATTATTCCTCCTCTGATTGTGCCTCAGACTTTGACTATCATCACTAGACAATTGGTTGTGTAGCAGGGAAATCAGTTCTATTTTAAAGAAGTAGGTTCAGATGCAAGTTGTTCTCGATCATTTCTGTGCATTCTACTATATTTAATGTGGCTGCAACGTGCCAGACTCTGCTCTGGGCTTGGAAGAGACGGCAGAAATCCCTGTCTTTGGGGGGTTCATTTTACACACACACACACACCAAATGGTACCAGGTATTGTGTAGAAAAATAGTGCAGGGAAAGAAGATGGGGAGTGCTGGGCCAGGGGCTGGAGGGAAGGGGGTTGCTGCTGTCTTGGGAAGGGCAGTCAAGATAGGCCTCACTGATTGGATTCTGTTTGAGCAGTGGGGGAGCAAGCCACAGGGAGGCCTTAGGGGGAAGAATTTTCAAGGTAGAAGAAGCAGCAGATACTAATGTCCTGACAGTGTTCTTTGCCTGTTCAGGGAAGAGCACATGACCAGTTACAGACCAGGGCAAAGGGAACAAGGGGACAAGCGGAAGGAGGGAGGGCCAGAGAACCCAGTGGGGAAGGGGTAGAGATCACAAAGGGACTTACAATGCGCACCATTGTAAGAATTTTGACTTTGCCTCAGCTTTTAAGCCAGCGTGGAGCATAAGCTCATCAGCAGGCTGGTATTGGCATTTCATTTCGGCCCCCCATTTTCTAGTTCTGAATTTGACCGCCCCACACTGTCGGTGTTGGGCTACACTGGGTTTTCTACTGTGCGTGCTCTTGACCCGTTAGTGAGTACTCTTTAAAGAAGAGGAGAGAAACAAAGGCCCAGTAGCCTCATGCTCGGAATAAGGTTAAAATAAACCTGAGCGATGTTTCTCGGCATCCCCAAACCAATTAAGCGGGTTACACGGAAGTATTTCTAAAAACAGTGGTACAGTGGAGATAGACTGACAGGTGAGCAGATGGGGAACCATCAACTCAAATTTATTTCACAGCTTACAACTCAAATGAGCATCCCAAAGTCAGAACAGCTGGCCTTTTATTCTGTAAACCATTGTCCTTTGCTTTGCTCATCTCTCAAGAGTATGAGTGGATTAGGCTCCAGTGGCTGTCTGTCTGTCGGTCTTTGACTTTGCTGGCGGGGCAGGCGGGGAGTAGGGTGAAAATCCTTTGTAGGAACCAGGCTTCTGATGTAAATCAGATTTCTCCATAATGCCTGCTTCTTGCATGGGTTATGAAGTTTCTAGAGTCTGCAAATCAATGACATTGGCCCTTTAGCTTTCGTCTGCAGCACTGTATTCATGACCTACGTGACCATTATTATCTGATCGGGAGTAAATGGAATTTAACCAGATAGCCAAAAAGCAAACATCTTCAGATCCGTAAGAAGAAATATATATAATTTTTTTTTAATGTGACAGTCCATGTAAAAATCACAGCCACCTTGAATTTCTGCTTATATGTCGTTCTGGAATCTTTGTGAAGTTTGAGACTGTCCCATGCAAACTTGACTTAAGTTTCAGGTGACAGGGGTGCCCTGAAATTGGGAAAGGGTTATCTTTTGTCCATCATGGTCCCTTGTGGGGTCCTGTGCTGACCGGACAGTGGAGAAGCCGTATTCTCTGGCTGAAAGGAGGGCTTGAGACTAGCCGGTGGGGGTTTCGTTCCAGTAATTGCATCAAACTGGACCTTCTGCCAAGCTGCAAGGAGAGCATTAATACCACTCATTAAGACCTGTGCCTCTCCACTTCCCTCCCAATGGTCGAGTCACTGGCAGAATATATTTTCCTCCAAAGTGTTTGTTTTCATTGTTGCCCTTTAAAAATAATGAGTTCATTCTATTCCCTCGCAAGGAAAGTTACTCTAGACTGCTTTGAAATTGTATATCTTTTGTCGGGCGCATATCTGCAGTGATTCCATAGCTTTGTGAGCCAGGGAACCCAACCCGGCCTCTCTTAAAGCTCCTGACCAAGCGGGCTCAGACTGGATACATATAATCGTCCAGCCTAGTTGACCCTTATATTGTTACCCTTGACCAGGTAGAAGTCAGGCAAGTTTCAGGTGACCCTATCATGTGACCAGAGAGCAAAGGTCAGCAGCTCCTAAATGTCGAGCTGTCAAGGTAGCCCATTCATCACTATGATTATGGCACCAGCAAGCCGACAAATGGACCTGGGGATGAAATTGTTCTCAACCCTCCACCCCCTGGCTGTACACCCCAGCGGTGGGCCAAGCAGTCTCACGTATTAAGTGGTTCCCCAGGCCTGTCAGAGTCCCTGAAGGAAGGGAAGGACTGCAAGAGACCTGTCCTGTGTGCCGGATCCCGGGAAGTCACCTGTTGCTTGCTTAAGGGGCCAAGTCGCTTGTCTGCAAGAGCCAGCTCTGAGTCTGGTGTCCTCTGAGATGGACATGAATATAGTGCGAGTTCTTTATGGGCCCGCGTGTTGCCCCTCCATGTTCTACTTTAGCTTCTTTGTGGCCCTTTGTGGCAGGTTAACTTGGTGCAAACTGGCCTGATCCGAAGAGTCACCTGTGAAAATTCAGACTGACCGGACCCTCCTCTGGAGGGTCTGACTTGGGGCTAGGTGTCTTTGGAAAACCGTATTTTTAACAAGGGCCCAAAGTGATCCTTTTGATGTTGGCATTTTGGAATAGTGCAAAGAGCTTGAGGTTTGGAGTCAGGCAATTTTGCCAAAACCTGACTCTGTCCTTTGTTTGGCTGTGAAATCTAGGACGAGTTAGTTAATCTTCTGGGCCTCACTTTCCATTTTGAGGACCAACGTTAATTTAAATAGATGTATAAAGTACCTGGCACTCAGTATTTATTATTGGCTATTTGTAATGTTTTTGTTAGCATTATTACTATCCCTTTGATCTGAGAGAGACAACACCGGAGGAGCATTGGCATAAGACAGAATTTCTTTATCGTTGTCTCCCACAGCAACAAACACGATCTGAAATTTTTAAGCAAGCAGTTTCAGAGGGGTAAGGAGACGTGAGGCTTACACAGTGTCACCACATGGGTTGGGAAGAAGCTGTGGAGGAGGCGGCTGATACCGGCAGTAGAAGGGGAAAGGGCCTGGCCCTCCTGGGCCTGGAAGAAAGTGTGACCGTGGCCTGGAGCCATTCCATCACCAAAACATAGCCCCGATTTTTATACCGGCAAGAGGCTCTTGTGACCCATGTCTCTTCATCTCCTGACCTCCCAGAGGTACTAACTGGGCACCTTTATCCTTACCCCAGAGTCTTCTCCTCTTTGATGGGGCTTTGCCATTGGCCAGAGAAGCTCTTAGCAGTGTTTGGAGTGGAAAGAAGCCCTCATTCCATGAGCCAGAAGGGTGGGAAACCCTTATCAAAGGAAATTTCTCCTTGGAGTCCCAAGTTGGAACTCTAAATGTTTTGTGGGGTTTTTTTTTTTTTTCATTTAACAAAATAAAACCAAAAACGCTGATGGTCATGGTTATTGGGCTATAAAGTACATTAATGTGCCATTTCAGAGAAATCATAGGTAGTAGAAGAATTGGGAACCATGAAAACCACTGTTTATGTGGAAAGTGCCTTTTGAGTTCCAAACGAAGGTGGAAAACACAAGTCATTTCCAGCAGCTGGGCCATGGCCTGTGCTATTCCCTTCTCTTCCCAGTTGGGTAGACAGTATGGACCCACGCTTGGTACCCTGTGAATATGCTGACTGCCTATAAGATCCAGACAGGAGGGTTATCCATGCTGAACAGCACAACGATTTCTGGAAAAAATGGCTAGATGGCCATATGGCTTTAATGGCACAAGCATTCACAAGCATTCACAAGCATTTTGGGGATATTTGGTTTTTAACCCACCTCAGCAGACTCTTCTGTTAGGCTCTTCACATCTTCCCTGAAGTGTGAACCCCCAGAGTAGATTCTTACACAACTAGAAGTGAAGCCAAGCCTTCTCTCTCAAGTGGTCATGGTTGAAAACTACTACCAACTAGAAAGGTACATTGACCTAAAAAAAAGAAAAGGAAAAAAAAAAAAAAGCTGACCTGTGGGCCAAAGTTTGGCTTTTCCTCGCTCTGATGTGTGTTGACTTTACTGATCTGGAAACATTAACATGTGGTCCAGAGGCAAGAGGTTAAAAGCCTTTCAAAGAGAAAGTGAACGTGTCCTTTGTTGAAACTCATTTAGCAGTTGGATTTGCTTAGTAGTTCTGCAGTGGGTAAACTGAGTTCTAGCCATTTAAGAAGCCTCTTTTATAACACCAGCTTTGCCTATCGGTCATAGGCCATTGCTGCTGTTTGTTTTTAGAGGGGCCCACAGTGCCGTGATGGCCATGACAGAAAGTCCGAGAAGACAAATTATAAATGTGTTAGCTCACTTCTTTTGAAAGGACTTGGAGTGTCAAGCCGAGATTATTATAAACTGGACCACAAACTCTTCTTACCACTGACGAAGACAGATTATTTGGGGCAAAGCATGAGAAACAGCCCAGTGAGGAGTGGCCGCTCCCTCAAGGTTCGATCTGGAATGTCGTGTTCAAGGTAGACCTCACCGAGAGTCAGAATGACGTGTGAAAATCCCTGAAACTGTACATAAAGTACCGTCAGGGATTTAGATGGGATGGTATATGAAAAATACTTAGATTTGAACACCGGAATCCCCCTGGAGGGCCAGATGCTGTGACTCATGGTCCCAAAGAGAATGGGAAGAACAGAGAAAACTTCGTGCCCTCTGTTGGTCTCCTGCTCCCTCCACAGCATAAAAGGCCATAGAGGAGATGGTTGCCCCCATTACCTCATTACTTCCTGCTGTTTCCATGCTGATCCAGCCAGTTGGGTTTTGCAAGTTAAATGTAGATTTAATGTGAGGCCATACCAGTTGTAGGCTGCGTGAGCAAGGCCTCCAAAGGCTCCATGCTGGCTTATATGGTTTAAGGGAGTGCATTCTGATGGGGCTGATAGCCTAAGACAGACTCCTGTTCATCAGCCGGAATGACGGTCAGCTCCTCCTTGTAAATTACAATTCTGGAAAGAACTCTGACTTGGAGAGAAGTGCACTTTTTTAGTTCACTGGGTATTTTCTGGTGAAGTTGTTCGTTTAAATCATTCCAGTCTTTAGAAGTGTGAGCTCTTTCATTTTTATTTATAAGCGTTACGAGCACCTCTGGCCAACATTGCATAATCAGCCGGGTTTTTAAAGCAGGACCTGTATCTGTACAGAGAGGAATGGAATATTGAGTCATATTTACACATTTGTGTGGTGTTTTACCTATTTTAAAGGGCTTTTATGGACCTATTTGGTTTTATCTTCCCATAACCCGGTGAAGCAGAGAAGCATTAACTTCATGTAACAGCAGAGGAGATGAAGAGGTTGAGCGATTTTTCTCAAGGTCACCCCAGGAATATAATTAGAGGCAGCTTATGCTCCTAAAAGATGAACATGTATCTTTCATTTCTATAAACCATAGATGCTTATGCCGTAAGAACTGCCAAGTCATCAGAGCGAAAAGGAAGTTTTGTCAGTCGTTTGCTGTGATAATAGTTCTTCTAGAACCTGAAGGGAAAAAAAAAACAGTTTTGCTCCTCCTTTTGCCCTGAAATGGTTTGGAATCTCCTGAATATCTAAATTTGTCAAGAACAGCTAAATAGTCTGGGGACGGGGCCCGTTTTAGTCCAAACAGAAGCACATGAGAACAATGGAACGCTGTGGAAGGGGTAGCCAGCCGGATGCCCAGGCCGGGCCCAGCCCCTGCTCCCCCATTCCCCCCTTGTTAACCGTGGGTAAGGCAGCCCTCACTCGAAATGGGGATTGAATACCCACCTCCCCCATCTCTCTCAGGTTGTAAAAAATCAAATTAAGACAGTGCTGTGGATTCAGAGTCTTTTGTTTAAACAGCGTACAAAATGTAATTGTTTTAAGCAGGAGTTGCTCTTTGCTCTCCTGTTTCCCATTAAAGAATTACCTCTTAGGAATTTATTTTTCTTGTCTCCTCAACGGTGTGTGCCTGGTAATATGTCCCCATCAAGTTCTCATTTTTTGTATTTTTTTTTAAGCTTGCTTATCTTGATGACTCTCTTAGCAGGAATCCTTTCTCCTGAAATCTATATCACGTCACCAAGAGTTATGGAAATGTTACCTGTCCTTCTTTATTTGTTGCAAAATTTAGGGACAAGGAGGAAGACCGTATATGTTTTCTTAAAATCAATGGCCAGCACATTACTGTAAAACCTATTGATTAAAAACACAAAGTATAATGTTAGTCATTTAGTCTGTGAAGTGGTGCAATAAGGGAAGAAATTTATCCTTTGACTTTTGCATTAACCTTTTATTGACTGCTTGCATACCCATAATTAACACACACTTTAGCTAAAGTGGTTAATTTTAGCATGGCGACCAGTGTTCACTAATGTAGTCGCCATCCCGATCACCCAGATGCAAGTGTGGCCCTGGGGGAAATCAGGGGTCCGGAGGCCCCATGTGAGTGACACCTGTGGGCAGAGAAGGGGGACCTCTGGGCAGCCTGCTACCGGGCCAGCCAGTGGGACATCTCTCAGTTGCTTCCTGTTAGGACACCAGGTCGTTCAGGGAGAACCATTCCTACGTAGTGAGAGTTTTGCGGGGTGGCTCACAGAGTCCTTGGAATCTCAAAAAAATGTGAATTTGGGAGGGAGAGAGATGACGTGTTTATTATTTTCCTTTGCTCCCTTTATAATGCTTCATGAAAGGGGTCAGGGTTTCTGGTTTGATCCAAGTTTATTTGCTAGCCAAAGAAGCATGAAAAATAGGATTTGCTTTAGGATGGGAATAGAGAGGACAAAGTCGAAAGAGAAAAGAGAACTTTCTTACTGCTTAGGTGGGTCCAGAATGATCTACTCTCCTTGGGAACACTGAGTTTTGGGGAATTTTTTTTTTTTAACTTTCTTGAGAAACGTCATCCAGCTGTGGTCATTGAAACTGGTTTATTTGCATGCAGAGACCTATTTGGATGATACCAGCACACCCTTGTTTTCTGGATAGGCATTTGTCCCAAATAGACATACCGTTGGAACCAAAACCAAAAGCCAGTGTTTTCCTGCTTTCATACCTGGATGATCCCCGCATACACTATGCTGTGTCAGCAGCAGCATCTCAATTTAGAGACAGGACTGTCCATATCCCCTTGGCAGGCAGGCCCGTGGCAATGGATATTGTAGTAAAAAGCGGGGAAATAACTGACAGGTGGGGAACATGTCATCCAGGACTCTTTGGTTGCAAGTGACAGGAAAACCTAATTCAGTCATGGCTCCTGAAACTAAAAAAAGTCTAAGCATGCCTGGCTTCAGGTGTGGCTTGATCCAGCTACAAACGATATTGCCCAGGACCCAGCCCCTTGCTGCACCTAGCCAAATGACTGTGGCTCTCCCAGATGGTGCATCCTGATAGCTCACAGGAGATAAGAAAGGCTTTTCCTGCAGCTCCCATACCAGTCCTCTGGTTTTGCTCTCCCTCTTGCCCTAGATTGGGTCATATGCCTCCCCCTAAACCTCTTCCTGTGGCTGGGAGAGTGGGATGTGCTCATTAGGATCAAGGTCAAGGCTCTCCTCGGGCTGTAGCGGTGGAGACAGTCCCACCCAAAGCACGTGGCCAGGCATGGGGAGGGGATGGATTTCCCTAAGGGAAAATTTCAGTCCTCTTGGTGGAGAAGGTAGGGATGGACGCAGACTGCAAATGTTTGCCGTGGTCAGCATTCCTAAAACATTTCCTAAGAGAACTTAGGGCCCCTTTATTTTGCAAGGAACTCTAGAGTATGTGTGCTAAGAAACAATCTGACTTTCTTCCCTATAAATGCCAAATCAATCTGGAAGAGCCACCGCTTAGAAAGTCTGATGACAGCACCTTTTATTAATTCTAGGTCTTCAGATACAATGGTTGAGTCTTTCTGAATCGGAGCATTTAAGCCTGTCACTGGGAGGTTGTAGCAGCTTGAACACATAAGCCTCAGCGTCCAGGCATATCACATGGTGATAGGATTCAGCCGCAGGCTCAATGTGATTCGAGCCAGAAAGAGCTGCTTCCATATCTCCAGAGTTTCTCCTAGAAAAGAGCCGGTCCAGGGGCCGCCCACTCAGTTAGTGGGTAGGGAGAGCGTTGCCACAGGGACGACACAGCTCTATTCTTGGCATTATCATCTGTCCGTCACTAGTCCTCGGGGTGGAAGTAACGGTGGATAATAATATTTAATATCTGTTGAGTGCTTACGATGTTCAGGCGCTGTTCAGAACACCCTGCATGTATTAATTCATTTACCCTTCACAACAACCCCATAAATAAGTACTGTTATGACCATCCTCCTCCTCATCATCATCCTCACTCCCACTGGACAGGAAGTTGAGGCTTAGCTTGCAAGGGTGAGAAGCCCGCCTGGGATGTCCTGCCCCCAGACAGCAGCAGGTGCCCAGTGTGCAGAGAGCGCCCCATTCGCCACGACGCTTCGACCTACCTCCTGCCCCATCGTAGGAGATGAGCCAAAAGGAGGCAGAACGAGTGATCTGAGCAGGAGGAATTAAAACTGAAAAGGGGCGGAGCGCCTGGGTGGCTCAGTCGGTTAAGCATCTGCCTTCGACTCAAGTCATGATCCCAGGGTCCCGAGATCGAGCCCCACATCGGGCTCCCTGCTCACCGCGAAGCCTGCTTCTCCTTCTTCCTCTGCCCCTCCCACGCTCATGCTCTCTCTGGCTGTTTCTCTCAAATAAATAAATAGTCTTAAAAAAAAAAAAAGAAAGAAAGAAACTGAAAAGGGGCTATGCCTTCAAGCCATTCTCGATCCCTTCTCTTTCAGTCCCGCAGTCTGGCATGATGTAGAACCAGACACTAGGATTTGAGGCGGGGGGGTGGCCCATCCTCACCCGTAGGTAAAGCATCACCTCAAACAATGAGTCCTCTGCGGGGGCCCTGTCACTACCTTTTGGAAATCAGCAAGGAGCACGGGGCATTAAAAGAAGTTGGAAAGCGACCTTGAAAGCTGTGAATTAAGAGTGTGAAGAGACCCCACAAAGGCCTCTACCTCCAGCCCATGGGGAGCCAGTGAGGAGAGTAGCCAGTCCATCCTTTGCTCCTTTCAGTCACGCTGGCCACCTTCATGTGCCTCCCTCATGCCAGACACATTCCTACCCAGAGCCTTTGCACACACTGTTCCCTCTGTTTGGGTATCTCTCATCTCATATTTGTATATCCAAATTTGCCTTATTCTTTCTTAAGGACTACAGAATTTTTCATTGTAAGGATATGCCTCCCAGCGCCAGCCTGGGAAGGAAGTCGTTCTCACACCAGCCAGGCCCTTGTTTGGGGCAGGAAATCACAGAGCAGCTTCACCCAAAGGAAAAGCTGGGGGATGAAGTGTATACAACACGGCATCAGCAAACCTGTGCAGCAGGCTTTAATATTTTTAATACTTTCTCAAAGCGAAGGGGCAAACCCATTTGACAGGTGAAAAAGCATCTCTATTGACTTTTTACAAACCTTATGATATTCTAGGTGGATCGACACTTATCATAGGCCTTTAATCTGCCAGCCGGGATAATGTGTGCGCAGATAATTTATCCGCTGAGAGGTTGAGATGCTCAATTTGGAATAACTTTCCCTACCTAGTAAATTGAGCATTACTCTGTGATCCTGAAGCAGAGAGAGAGCACAATTTGAAAAGCCTTGCCGAGTTTCTTTGTAATTAGTCGCAGCTCCCCCTGAATATTAATTTGCCTCCATCCCCTTCATGTGATTTAGAGACCGTGGCTAGAACGACAGAGACGCACCCTCAGAACCACGACCCCAAGAGGCACCGTCTCAAACACCTATCACTGAGAATGCACCCTCTGTTCTTCGGCGCTGTGTGGGGCTTATCAGTGCAAACAGTTTAATATTTATGCTAAGAGGATTGTCAAAAGCAGCTTCTGTTGCTTTAATTCTTGTTTTAAATAAATAATGAGAACATTTAAACACATTACTCTTCTTGGGGCCCTGAGGTCAGCTAATCTTATTATTTATGAAGTGATGTGCTACATAATAGTACTTAGTGCATGTTAACAGATGCTATTATCAGGGTCTGATGCGGAGAGCCGAAGATATATTGGAATGTTATGTGTAATGTACGACGGATTGAGTGCATAGGATGCCGGCAGAGCAATTAACCACACGAGAAAATAGGTATAAAGTTGAAGTATGTTTTCCCGTGGGGATCCCCTCACCATTAATAATTCCCCAGAGAAGAAGATGTCTTTTAGCTAGGAACCTACTCTACCATCAGGTTCGGAAATAGGGCCGGGCTCTTCCCTCCTTTGATGTCTTCGTAGTTCGTCCTCCACAGAAGACAGATCTTGGGGATGGCCACTTTTTAATGGATTTCGAGAACAATGCAGAGAAGGTGGGAATGGGGAAGGACCCACGCAGCTCCTTCTCGAGTGTACTCCTAGTATTTCTTTTGGGTACACATGCTTCCCCCGCCGTGCGCTCCAAGGGAGTCGGGAAATTGTTCATTTCTTATTGCAATTTGTGTTTCATTCTCTCTGATCCTCATTTTTCTGACGAATAAAGCTAAAGCCACTGAGCTTTCCCAGACCAATTTTAAATAAGCTGGTCTCTCAGAGAGGTAGATGCCTGCCAGGGTGGGGATGATGCCGCCCCAACTTTTTTCCTACAAGGCTATAATTTAGTTGCATATGATAATTAATTTCTCTACTATTGATGAATAATCCATTTAATAAAAACCGTGATTTAAGTGTTTTCCTTAGGGAGTAACTCTTGCTAGCCTTTTAATTTAATTTTGTGGAAGTTTTCCCCACCTATTCATCAGTGGAAATGATTATTAACCTCTATTTGCATATATCCTTATAAATCCGTCTCTCTTTGGAGTGCCTTTTTCTGAGCACAGCAAGCTGGGACACTTGTAAATCTCTAGAATCTCCAGAGTCAATCCCGGCTCGTAATATTGTTTAATCTATTCTTGGACGTTTTAATGCAGTAAATTCAATTTAATCTTTCCCAGTAATCTAGTAATACATCAAAATCCCACAAACATTTAAATCTGATAATGGCTTAATCACACACTTTAAATAACAGTTGAGATAATGAAAAAATAATTCACCATTTTAAAGCCAGAGTAACTGAATTTCCCTGGTGATTGGCTTCTGTGGAGCCACTAGAGATAATACAAAGCTGGGAATTGAAAAAAGAAAAAGAAGTTCCAGCACCACGAAGAAGAGCTCTTCTGTCTTCTAAACACCTGCATTGTGCCTGGTGAGCTCATTCTTTCATTTCATCACTACCATTGCGAAGCATTGTCTTTGGAGCGTGTGGCAGTGTCGTTCCAAACTGCCCATGAATTTGGGTCTTCCAGGAATTTCTTCCCATGGGTTAATTGCCTCTTCCTACTCTTCCAGGTGTCAGTCCCGAATTGCTCGAACCTTACCTGTGGATCAGAAGCCAGAATGTCGACCATATTGGGAAAAGGATGATCCTTCGATGCCTCTGCCATTCGATCTCACAGACATCGTTTCAGAACTCAGAAGTCTGCTTCTGGAAGGAAAACCCTAGAAGGAGCACAAGTCTTAGGTGCAGGAGGAAAAGTGATTTTTGGCTTCCTTCCTCCAACCTTGCCGTGGGCTTGGGCAAGGGCAGTATGGGTAGACTTGACCTTTAGATCATAGAACCTGGGTCCCCTTAGAAAGAGTAGGCCATGGAGCCCATGAATGTTAAAATGTTTAAAAATGGCACAGTGTTATAATCTGATTTGGTACGAAACAAGAACCTGCCCCCAAAATACTGTTCCCCACTTGGATTTTTCATGGGAGCCATTCAGCTCCTAAAGGCCGAGGCGGCAGGGGTGGGCTGTCTCTGGCAGATCCCAGCCTACTTTCCACCTTCCCCAGCCTTTTCAGAAACTCTAGAAGACTCTGAAGTCAACCGGGGGAAGACAGAACCTAGATACCATCCCCGCCCCCATTTCTCACCACGCCCTCTAGAGGCTGCGCTGTCCAATATGGTAGCCCGTAGCTGGGCGTGGCTTCTTAAATCCAGTTTCCATTGTAATTAAAAATTCCGTTCCTCAGCTGCTTAATAAGGCCACACGTGTCTGGTGACTCGTGTATTGGGCAACACAGAAGCAGAACATTTTCATCATTGTGGAAAGACCTGTTGGATAACGCTTCTCTAAAAAGTCTGAGAGCAGGAAATTCTCTTCTCCACTTGTCTGTAGCCACCATCCCCGTAGGTGGGAGGAATGAAAAGAGAAACGCGTCATTGGAGAGCGGCCACTGTCCCTTCTGTGAGCCTGACCTAAGTAGAAGCCCGAGTTATGAGTTCTGTACTCTGCCCCCAGGAATGAGGAGGTGGTGGAAATTAAAATACACCTGACGTCTGTCATTGGGAAGTTTCCCTGAGCTAACGAAAGAGACAGCCCTGTTTGCATTGCTTCATGGATTTAGCCCGCACATGCATTTTTCTAGAATTCCCTCATCCATGTGTAATGACAGGTGGGATCGAGGCCCGAGGAGCCCCAGTGCCCCGTCCTGATGACATCCATGCATCAGAGAGGCGACACGTATGCCCTGGCTTTAAAGTGCCTGGATCAGAATGCGCACTGGCTCCGTGACTTTTGGCGTGTCCCTGTGCCTCAGTTTCCTTACCCATATGACGGGGATACTAAAGGCACCAACTCACAAGGGGAAGAGTAAACAGAATAACCTAGCTACAGGTGTAGAACAACTTCTGACAGGTAGTTAGCTACCCAATAAATATTAGTATTCTTCTGTATCCGTGAGCTGACCCGATGTAGGCGTCCTCCCCTCCTTCCTCTGCCCTCGTGCTGATTTTGTCTCGTGACGCCATTGTCACATCTCTCCCTTTCTGGCTTGGCTCCTGCCCTGTGGTGACCCCAGAAATCGCGAGAATAGTTAGCCCCTCACCCCAGCCCGGGGCCTTCTCTTGTAGTGGTTTACCGTAGTGTGGAAGCTGAAAGGCTCTTCTGCCCGCTGAGGGGGGCGCACGGAGAAGCAGACTCTCTCCGGCCATCAGAATCCCCCGGGTTCAAGGTGGCGTTCACATCCACGGAGCTGGCTGACCGCCAAAGGGCCGCCTGACACAGAGCGGCCAGGGCTTCGTGGTCTGGAGCCTTGGTTCCCTCGGACCATGCATGAATTCCCTGATGCCCTGAGCCCCGTCGGTGAAGGAGAGAGGGAGTGCGGGCTCATCGGGCTGTCGTGGAGATGACATGCTTTCCGGGAGGTACGGAGCGTGTGACACCGAGAAATCACAGCCCCGGCGCCCGGGCCACGTAGCCTCTGCTGCTGTATTTACCGCCCGTGCTTGTCCTGTGTTACGTTTCATGAGGTGCCCATATTCCGGAATTGGGAGATTCCCTACAAAGTACCAACGTGTGCATTCTCTCTAGAACTCAGAACATCTAGCAGCTCTCGCCCTCCGTCCTGGCGTGGCAACGAGCTAGGTGGCGTCTTCTCGCTCTGCGGGGGGGACGTGAGCCCTCCCTGGCCCCGGGTGCTCCCTGTTATCATTTATCATCACCCTGACCCTTAGTGGTCAGCACTCTCCACACCTGCTTGCTTGCACCCCTACGGGAGAAATAGGTAATCATGTTTAGTGCTTTCCCCCATGTGTGTATTACTCTTGAGCTCTATTTGTGGACTCCTTGTAGTAATGTCTTGTATGTGATAAAACATTCATAAACAATAAAAATATTAAAAGGATAAGATAAGAAACTGAGAGAGGTCCTGCTCTTTTCCGCTCGCAACACTAGTGGGTGGGCCTGCTTCCTTGGCTTGGGTAGGGTTAGGCAGAGATGGTTCTCGAAGTCCTCCAGGCGGGGCCAGGTGATGCACTGCCAGGGTGGGAGAAACCACTACCTAGAGTGAATCCGAAAGGTGAGATCTCATTTTCGCAGAAGAGGTGATGGCTTTCAGCAAGGGTGAGCTCGGCGTGGGTGAGGATGACGTATGCTCTGCGGGGAGGTGTCAGGTGGGTAGAAGGAGGGAGACAATATGAAGGGGGCTATGGGGGGGCAGTGGCCATCAGCTCAGTTCCTGCAAGGCCAAAGGAAGGCCTGTTGCCCCTGACAGCTAGGGGAGGACTTTCCTGGGAACATGGGCCACCTGTGGGGTTGAGGGAGTGGACAGCCCCCGGACCACCTGGAATCAGCAGGCCCCCCACCCCTTGCTTCCTGCCCGGCTTGCCCACCCCCTGGTCCCAGCTCTCTGGAGAGGTCCCGATGCACTAAGATGCTCCTGACCTCCCCTCCCTACTGCCCTCCCACAAACCTTCCTTGACCACCTAGCACCGCTCAGCGGGCTTGGTGAGCCCTGGACGTCCAAGGACCCGTCCCTGCCTTCCAAGGGCTCCTCTGTGCCAACCCCCATACCGAGTGCTGGGGACACGCAGTGACCAAAATAGTAGGGAGACAGACGGTAAACCAGCAAATCAGTAACAAGACGGTTTCAGATGGTCGTAAGTGCTGGAAGGGAGCCCACTGGGTGAGGTAGGGGACACAGCGTTGCTGGGGACTAACGAAGGGTGGCTCAGATCAGGAGGTCAGGGAAAGCAGGGGACAGGGACGTGCACAGGAAAGTGCGGCAGTCAGGTGCCCAAGGAAGAAACCGGCCACTCTCGTGGCCGAAGCAGGGTAACCAGGAGTGGGGGAGATGCAGCCTGGGGGGCGCGTGGACCTGGTTCCAGGCACCGGAGAAACACCCACGGGGTCCACGTGAGATGGTGCCGGCTAGCCCGGACTCCAGGGTCTCCCCGAGAGAGCAGACGGTCCGTCCAAAGGCACAGCGTTCTAACTGGGACTCCCACGCGCTGGCCGAGACCTTGAGATGGGGAGGTTGTGCTGGGGGCCCCTCCGGGTGCATGAGGGGTGCCCCGCCCTGCTGCCTCACCCCAGCAGCTCCTGCGGCCCCAGCTTCCCTGTCAGGGGAGCTTGCTAGACAGAAAAGAGCGGGGTCATGGCATCACTTGTGACACAATTTTAGTAATAAGCTTCTAAATCCGTCACCAACTGAATTGAGGGATGTTGGAAATGAGATTCCACAGGCCCTATTTAATGGACACCCCACCTTCAGCAGAAGGGTTTTTGCCTGTTTCAGGGGAAGGTTATTTTCGAATGCAACTGGTTTTGGTTTTGTTTTTTTTTTCCCTTCCCTGCTCTAGTTAAGGCTGATTTTACCACTGGGCAAATTGCATACATTTGGATCCATGCCACGCTAAATACTGTTTATTCTGGAGATCTGTCAGAGGCAAGTGCATGGAAGACAGGGGGATTCTTATTTGAAAAGGCAATTCTCCTTCCAACAGCTTGAGCAGGAGAGGAGAGAGCGGATCAGGATGTGCTGATGTGGTAATGCCATTTATCCCGTTTGCCTTTGTTACTTTGTGATTAAATGGTATTTTTAATTAAGTCTCATTGAGAGCCATAGGTACCACGGTGGTGAAATCAATTTGACAACCATAAAGGGGGAGGAAAGGCCCGGTTGTGCTGTTGGGAGCGGCCGCAGGGACGCCAGGCCGCCGTAGAAGCTGGGGTGGGGAAGGGGAGAGGCGGGAGAGGCGCAGGTAATGACTTCCTGCAGGACTGGGGCACCTGCAGCTGCTGGGACCCGGAGGCCGGCTTCCCCCGGCTGCCAGGAAAGGATACACCGGCCTCTCTCGCACTCACCGGAGAGACCCCCATATGTTCCCGGGCCGACTGGGGGCCCCAGGAAAGCGCCTGCAGGGTCTGCTGCTCTGCCGGACTCTTACTAGTAAAGAGAAAGCCTGTGTCCAGCGCCCCGTGCGTACTGCAGCCTGGCTCCCCGGCAGCCCTGCCCACAGCCCTTCACCCCCAGCCCCTTCGCACAGGTCGAAAACGCGTCTCCTCTGCGCCCCCGTTTGATTTATCCCTCTAGCATCGATCAGCTTTCCTTCTGATTCCTGGGTGGCAGTCGAGGCTTCTGGCTGCTGGCTTCCCCACTTTGAATCCTGGTCCTGTGTGTGACCCAAAGGCTACCATCCTTTCGAACCTGTGTTTTCTTGTCTACGAAATGGGGATCATAGTAATGAATCTACCACCTGATGTCGTTGTGTAGATTTGATACTGTGCATAGGGGCGCCTAGGGGGCTCAGTCAGTGAAGCGGCTGCCTTCTGCTCGAGTCATGATCCTGGGGTCCTGGGATCGAGCCCCGCATCGGGCTCCTTGCTCAGCGGGGCGTCTGCTTCTCCCTCTGACTCTATCTCAAATAAATAAAATCTTTAAAAATAATACTGTGCATACAAAGTGCCTGGAGTAGCAGGTCTTCAGTGAGGCATGAGCTATAATGTTTGTTATCCCAGTTTCCTATGATAACCATGGTAGCTTTGGGACTTGGGCAAGTCCCTTGACCTCTCTATGCCCCAGTCTTTGTGTATTTGATGGGATGATGGTAACGCCTAGCTCACTGGGTCGCGCTGTCACCAAGGTCGCTCACGTTAAGTGATTCACATCGCGTCTCGTCCTTCGTGCCAGAGTAACACGTGACCGCCTGCATGTTCCCATTTGCCCCTCACAGCTTCCGTTTTTTTCCTAGGCAGATGGCTTGGAACTTTTTATAAATGAGATCCTATGAAAAATGATTCTCCAGTCCTGCCATTACTCCAGCAGGATTAGGTCACCCACTGCAATTTGAGATTTGCTTAAAAAATTCTTGCCATCACCTTCTAATGGATGATCTGTGTACAACAATTGTTTATTGACTCTGAATGTCTGAGCACCAGGGTCAGTCTGTTTCAAGGGGAGGGAAGCCTTAATTAACTCCCAGCCTTAGACTCAGTGATTCTTTTCCAATGATGCAGTTCATGACTTGGCTTGCATTTACTTTTCATCAGTCCTGAAAGAATCGAGGTAAAATAGTTTCCTCCGCACATGTGTGTCAGGCTAAATGGATAACAGCAGATACAGATCTGTTTTCCTGTCTGCACCTGCCTTTAGACAAAATTCATCAATTTTACAAAAGCCACTGACTAAACATGGCACCAATACAAATGAAGTGGCTTCCAGCGTGGGGGGTTTCCTGTTGCTTTTAATCGGGTAAGTGCGGTGGCTTCCTGCGGAGCCATGGGAAGTGCCGAGCGCGTGGGGACCGGAAGGTCAAGGCCATGCTGCAGGAAGTTTAGGAGAAGCCCAGTGGTGGTTCCGGACCCTGTGCGCTCCGAGCCATTCGGACCAGCTTAGTTAGCGACGGTCCACGCTCAGGCCCTCTGCAGCCTTGCCCGGTGTTAGAGATGAGAGAAAAGACCAGGGATCAGCATGCCCTTTAGCGGTGCCCATGTTCAAGGGCATCCTGCTTGCCCTTCCCAGCGTCTGGAACAAGGAGAGGGTCGGCAAGCAGAATCAAACCCCTCGGGAGAAGCTTCTGGGCACTGCGCGGGGCACCCCGGATGGAGACGGCCGTGGAAGGACTTGTAAACGCTGAAGCCCCGTGCAAAGGCAAGGAAGCAAGATTATGATTATTCTGTGAGATCGGTTGGATTCGGGTGGGCAACGGAAGGACTGGCGTACATTTCCATCAGCTTCCCTCCTGCAAGGCCAGAGTAACACAGCAGCAGTGCTCGGCTCACAGTGCGGACCCTCCGCAGGCGGCTAGAACATGGGGGGAGTGTGAACGCCTTCTGCACACTAGTCTCAAAGAACAGTGTCACGGCCCCTTTTGAAAGTTTTTCAGACCCCACAGCGCCTGGGTGGCTCAGTCGGTTAAAAGGTTAAACAGCTGACTCTTGACCTCAAGCTCAGGTCTTGATCTCAGGGTTGTGAGTTCAAGCCACGCCCAGCATGGAGTCTACTTAAAAAAAAAAAAAAAAAAAAATTAAATCTGTTTTCAGATCCCATGCATCCTGCAAAAATTCCCATACCTGCAGATAGGTATGTTCAGCGCCAGGGCACTGAGATGGAGGGAGCATGCTTTCTTTAGTTTCTTTGCAAAACTGTCATCCCCTGCTGAAAACCCCGCCCGTCCTTCCCAATAGGGAATCCCATTTTTCACTTTGGAGTGCGCACAGTTAACCTCGCAACCCCAGCACCCCAGAAGGGCTGAGTCGGTTTCTCAGAGCAGCTCAAGCTACCCCTCATAACTCGTCCAGCACAGAAAACTGGTCCTCTGGTCACCCTCCTGCCCCCCGCCCCCCAACGCTTCAGACAGAGATTTCCAGTTGATTACGCCTTGATTAGAGCCGGGGAAAAAGCAGGCCAGGTATATAGGATTCCCATTGTCCTCCCCTCCGCGGCTCCCGAGCAGGGTCAGGCGGAGCGGCCCCTCGGTGAGCATGTGAACAATCAAGCGCTGTTTACCATGGACGTTTAGTTTTCTTTTCTCGAAATCAAAACAGAGTTTAGTAGGCAGCGTATTTCATACATGCCTCTTGATCAATGGAATGATCTGTCAGAAGCCATTAGAGCTCCCATTAGCTTGAATGCATTCAAAGCTAAACTATTGGATCATTGAAGGGCCACAGTGATTGTTTTTAATATACTGTACATTGATTTCTCCCTGTGAGCAGGAACATAAGTTTGAAACTAACTGTGTATGACTAAGGCTTCATTTGCTGTCTCCAGTTCTCTGTGAAAAGCATGGTTTCACTTCGACCAGAAATGTCTGTGTATAGTTTTTAAAGAGATGCAGACCCTGTTAGAGTTCCCAAGGTTTAGACTGGGGCGGGTTGTTATTATTATTTTTTTTTTCCCGAGCTTTCTCCCGTTTCTTTGTGCCCATTAAGTGAGTTGTGCGTGCAGAATGGGAGAGGCATCCCTGCCAAGGACCTCAAGTGAAAGGCAGTGGGGGAAATTTTTCTGAAAGCATGAAGCCCCAGCTGAGGCCAACATCGAAGTGAATTTGACAGCCTTGGGCCAGCAAAAGTCTGCCAACGCAGAGCAGCGGAAGTGTGGCTCTGTCAGGGGCCTCCTCACTGGGGCAAAACTCGTTGAGCTCAAGGTGGAAGAGGCAGGTGGGGAAGCGAGAGCTAAGGCCCCGGGCCTGCCTTGGGCTGCCATATTGCCAACACTTGGTTGACTCATCTTTTCCACCTTAGCCGAAACGGATCCTTCGAACACTTGTTGATGCCCTCCTAAATACCAAACTCTGTGCTAGGTAGAGACACAATGTCCCTGTCCTGCTCTTAACCAGCATTTCCAATCTCAGCCCCTTGCTCATCTGAATCCAGAGCCTGAGAATAAGGAGTTTGGCCAAAGAAGCCATACTTACCACATTTGCAAAGGCCTATCTCCCAAAGAGAAGTGTTTACACATCGCACCCATTTTACAGATGGAGTAGTTAAAGCCCAGATGGGAGAAATTATGTTATTTAAGGCAAATTCTAGGAATTGGATTTCAAGCTCCTGGTGTGTACTAAGATTTGGGAAAAATATGAACATTCTTGGACCCGCCTCCCAAATAAACCCAAATATGTTGAAGAAGAAGACAGTTCCAGATGGCTCACAAAAACAAGAAAGGCCTACCCCTCCGATTCCAGCCCAGAAAGAAGAAATGTTGTTAGTCGGAAAATAGTTTGTGTGCCATTCATCCTTTTTCCCTGGGGCCCCAAAGGTCCACGAAAGTTTGGTGATTTTGAACTACCCAAACAGGCCCTTGGAATTCATGGTGCAGGATATTAAAATCAAAGAGGCCAAGATGGATCACCCAAACACACAGGTCAAGCAAAAGTCCCAGTAGTAAAATCTAGAGCAGGAGTCAGCAAATTGCAGCCTACGGCCAAATCTGGCCCGTCCCTTGTTTTTATAAAATAACGTTGTATGGGAAAAGAAGCATTCGAGGGCAACTCTATGAAGGGGCGAAACAGAATCAAGAGCCAAACCCAAGGCTCTTCCTGAAGTAAAGATGCCTGCGTGATGCAGGCCGGGGGAGGCCATCCCGAGGGAGTGGACAGCGGCCCCTTGGCTTTCAGGTTTGGGCATCTCGACTCCGCAGAGGACAGGTCTGCAGGGGAGCAAGCCCAGCCTGAGCTTCCAAGTAGAACTGCCGAGCAGACAGGCAAAGGATCTTGTCTGGGTGCTCCTGAGGCCTCTGCTCCTATAGCAGAGCTGGGAATGATTCTAATGCCTCATTAGGAGAGGTCGTGATCTGGTCTCTGATTTTTTGTTCTTCCGGGGATGGGGGGTGGGAGGGGGGTGTCTCTGCTCTCCAACTTACCGGGCTGACTAATGTGTCATTATAAAGGGTCAGGAGAACCCTGTTGCTCTTCTCCTGCAATTGACTTCCTACCCAGGAGCCTCTGGCTCTTAGCGTTTCCGAGAAGGAATTCCAAATTGCTCATTTACCTTCTGACGTGAGAGTTGAAACCAAGTTGCCAAGTGTCCATGGATGTGTTCTCCATCCCTTGATGCGCTGTTCTGTTCTTTCCACCTCCGAAAGCTTCTACTGTCCAGACTCTGCAGGAGTGCCCCGGGTCCTTCCTTCCCCGTGGCCTCTCTTGCCACCTGGATCCTTGACTCACTTGTAAGTCACTCCATGTGGACCATTTTTGCTCGTTCTGTCACCGGAGAGTTTAGGAATATGATTTTACTTGTCAGATTTGGCTTCCTTAGTGGACTATCAAATACTGGAGGGAAGAGCTCACAGCATCGAATCTTCCATTTTAGTGCATTCTGTCAAATTCAGAATAACACTCCCTACCCCCAGATCAGTTAGTATTTATTGGCTACCAATCCACCGAACTTTTATCCGACACATAGGAAGGACTCAGTGAGCACCCCTTGGCCGGCTGTTAGAGGGAAATGAGTCTGATCATCACCCTACGGTAGTATCTCCACTAGGACTTTCTGGCCACAGCTTGCAACCTACCCCTAACCTCTCCCCCAAGCCTCACCTCCCCAAACTTGCTTCTCCCCTTTGTTCCTGCCACACCCGATGTTGTACGACATCCTGAATCCTTCCGTGGCTCTGATGCTGTGTCTTAGGTATGCTGGCATGAGCCCAGCGGACCTCAGTGGCAGGCAGAGGACCAAGCTGAGCCTGGGTGGGGCCGGGGAGAATTTGGCCAGCAACATTCATGTGCCAAAGAGGCATTCGATCAAGGAGGTGCCGGGAGGGTAGCCAAGGCATCAGAGCTGGTGGTTGGGGCTTGGAAGCAGGGGTCTACAGGAGGCCAAGGAAGCAGCCCAAGGAAGGAGCAAGGCAAGGCCTCCTCCAAGCAGGGGGCACTCAGTGGGGACCCAGGCCCAGCAATGTCTCCAGAGAGCAAAATCACAAACAACAAGCCACCTTGGCCCATGGAGGTTGAGGGAAGGCTGGAAGACCTCGGCGGACACGGACCTGGAGCCGTGGGCTCGGGTTGACAATTTCAGACCCCACTGGCCTGGGGTCATAAGGCCAGCAAGACACTGCTGTCAAATCATTGACATTTAACCCAGGTATGCGTGCTCGGCAAACACAAACATAAGGGCAGAACGGCCTGATGATTCCCTCCCCAAATTACACTCGGTGGGTACACAGCCCGGGGTGGAAGGAGACAGGACCAGCGTCTCTGTTCCCTCATTCCGGAAGTTACCACGTGGCTTAAATCACAAGCCGGCTGCTACACCTGGTGTTCCGCTGTAAAACCAGAGAGAGGACATGCAGGTGGTGAATGAGCCCATGACAAGATGGCCAATAGCATTTGCCATTAGAGAAATGCAAATAAGACCACAAGATGTACCCCTATGCGTCTATGACAATGGCTGCCATTTTATTTCATTTTTAAGATTTTACTTATTTATTTATCTATTTGAGAGAGAGAGAGGCTGCAAGCGTGAGCAGTTGGAGGGGCAAAGGGAGAAAGAATCCCAAGCAGACTCTCCACTGAGCGCAGAGCCCGATGTGGGGCTTGATCTCACGACCCTGAGATCATGACCTGAGCTGAGGTCCAGAGTCGGACGCTTAACTGACTGAGCCACCCAGGCGCCCCTATGGCTGCCATTTTAAAAGTAGTGGTAACACCTAATGCTGGCAAGAATGCAGAGAAACTGGATCCCTTGTCCACTGCTGGTGGGAACGTAAGAAGCCGCAGCCGCTCTGAAAAAGAGTTGGGCAGTTTCTTATAAAACTAAGCATGCCGTTAGCATGCGACCTGGCAATTGCGCTCTTGACCATTTGTCGCCCAGGAGGGAAATCTATATTCACACAAAACCTGTATGCACATGATCATAGCTATTATTCATAATAGCCCCAAAATATAAACAACCTTCCGGGAGTGAATAAACATCAGTACATCCACGCCATGGAATACTACTGAGCAATAAAAAAGCAATCAACTATCAATACACACAACAACTTGGATGGATCTCAGGGGACTTATGCTGATCACAAAATCCAATCTGTTATATGCTGGAAATGTGTATAAATAAACGATTCCATCTATTATATAACCTTCCCGAGCTAACAGAAGTATAGACCCGGAGAATGGCTTGATGGTCGCTAGAGGTGAGGGATGAGAAGGAGGGGCTTCTCGGGGGCAGCACGGGGGAGCCACGTGGTGCTGGAACAGCTCTGTACCTTGATCGTGGTGGTCACATGAAGCTACACAGGTGACACGATTGTTGAGAACTGTCTGTGTGCACGCACCCACGCACGCACAACCCCCCCCATGGAACTGGAATCACCTCTCAGCTCTGTCGGTTTCTTGGCTTTGATGTCCTGTATCAGTTGTATGAGATGTTACAATCTGGGAAGACTGGCTGGGACTCCCTGTACATTTTTTTTTTTTTTGCAACTTTTTGTGAGTCTGTAATTGTTCCAAAATAAAAAGTTAAAGTTAAACAGGGGCGCCTGGCTGGCTCAGTTGGTAGAGCATGTGACTCTGGATCTCGGGATTGTGAGTTCAATCCTTAACAGGGACCTAGAGCTTACTTTAAAAAAAAATTAAACAAAAAGACAAAATAAAAGACAGTGTGCCAATTTCCAACATGGCGCCCCCGTAGGGGACTCCTAGGAGGAGTTGTACATGATTTCGTGTGTGGATCCCTCCTAAGAGGGGACTCCACGCCTGAAGCACAAAGCTCGCTCCTGCTTGTACCTCAGGACAACGCCCACCCTGCAGGAACCAACTTCCCCTGGGCTTTGCTGCCGTATCCTCATGAATCCTGCCAGAAGGAGACCCATCTGCCCCCACTCATTGGCAGGAGACTTTGACCTTTGGTCATCTGAAATGGCCTATGGGATGCACGGGCCGAGGCTGAGCTCCTAAGCGTCCTGGGAACCCTGTGGCTGGGGACCCAGCTAGGAGCTGGCAGAGATGGAATTCAAACCCAGGCAGTCCGGCTCCAGAGCCAGGGAGCACTGACCCTCCGTCTCTCCCAGCTTGACCTTAGCACCATTTTTCAGTTCCGCCCAGGTTCTTGGTTCCACCAGCCATGAAAGACACTGGGGCCTAGTAAAGACAGGAGGCAGAGTTCCTCCCAGCCACGGCCATCTGAGAGGCACGCACTCTAGCACAGTGGTTAGAGACCTGAGCTCGGGGGGGGGGGGGGGAATGTGACCCAGATTCCAGTCCCAGCTGACGTCCCCTCTGCATGCACACAACGCACACAACGCACACCAGCATGACCGCGCACAAGTTGCTTAACCTCTCTGTGCCCCCTTTTCCCTTCTTCTGATTGGGGCTCCTAAGAGCACCCACAACATAGCGTTGTTTGAGGGTTAAAAAAGAGACAGAGAAAAAGGACACAAAGCTTTGAGCACAATGCAAGCCTCCCCACAATTGCTCAAAAGAGAGAAACGTAGCTTTTCCAATGAGAAACTTTGCTCTTTGGTGCTGGGTGGTTACTATTTGGGATCCAGGGGCAGTTTCTTAATGAGCCTTATTGTATAAAAGAGCAATTTCTGATCTCTGATGAAAAACAAAGGTGCTATCTCATGAATCCCCCAGTTTGAAAGCAGTCCATGCCCTTCGTAGCTTGGAGGCGATCCCAGGAACACGACCCCTCTGAATGAACTGGACGAGTGAACAGCTTTCAGAGATCAGGTCTACATGAGAAGGGGGATCTAGGAGGAGGATCACCTGTAGAGATGACGGGGATGCTAAAGGCACATCGATTCTTAAACTATTCTAGAAGCTCCCCTGGTAGGGTTTTGGAGTGAAATTGATGGATAACACCACCCCCCAAATTTTTTAAAGAGTATTTTAAAATTTGTGTTCAACTTCACAGAAAACTGGAGGAAGCTTTTATATTTGTTCTCACCTCTCTGAACTCATCTCCTATGACTCTGTCCACCCCCACTCTCCACCCCTGCCATCTCTGTCTGCACTATTCACTTTGGCTTCCCTGCACCAAGGAATCACCACGGGGCCTTTGCCCTGGCTCTTTGGTCTGCCGGCACTCTTCTCCCAGATATCCACGCAGCTCCCTCACCTTCTTAGACTCTTCCTCCACTGTCACCTTCAAGTGAGGCCTTTCTTGACCCCCTTCTATTTAATGTCTCTGACATCGGGATGCAGCAGTGACATGTCATAGTTGAATTTGCAGGGTTTTAGTTCTTCTTTCTTAATGATACATAAAATAGTCTTGCACCTTATCATCAAGGGCATCTTTGAACTGACAAAATATGGTGTTTAAAATTCCCACCTCCCATTTATTCTCAAGTACAGGTTTCAGCTGGACTATTGATAAAGATAATAATGTACATTCTTAACCTGCGATAAAAGGATTCCATTTGGGGTCAGCTAACAGTGGGTGGGGGCATCGCGTGTGCAGTTGGTTCTAAGTGCATCTGTGCTGGAGGGAGGGAAATGTTTTCATTTCTTGATGATTCTTGCTATTCTCTTTAGAATCTTTTCCTTGTCTTCCCTCGGTTTCTCTTTCTCTCATGCTTGCTGGGGGGATTTCTTTTCTCACGCGAATGTTATAAACAACAATAAGGCAAAACCTTCCCAGTGACTCGGTCTTTGAAAACTGACATCAAGGTGAATGTCTAGAGGAAATCTGGGGCTGCCACGGGCAGTTTGCATTTAAACAAGTTGTGACTTTGATTTAAGAATTTGGCTTGATGGGTAATATATCCAAGGTAGGAGATGGTGTGTATATCCTGTTTCCATCAGAAATATCAAGTTCTGTGTGTGATGTGTTTATTTCTCTGAGTGGTTATGTATTTAATAAATAATGTGTTTCAGTGGGGTATTATTTTCATCTCGGTGTTTAATACCTCCACAATATGTCTCGGATTCGGGGTTGAGCGGCACCTCATAAATTATGAGCTGTTATTAGCTGCTTTCTGGTTACATCTTAATTATCAAGGCTGAAAAGAGAGGGCAGACTTTTATAAGCATTCATATTTTCTGTTTACAAGGCTTTTACTGGCGTCTAATAAATTTAATTACCTCTAATAAGAAGAGGAAATGAAGTTCTATTTAGCAAATTCATAGCTTTGAAATGCATCTTGTAGCTTTATGAGCTCAGCAAGCTCCAGGAAGGTGAAAGCCGGTGAAGGAGCTGTTGCGAGGTTAAACTAACTGCAAAACTGTTAAATTATTTTTTGTTTCCATTTTATTGCTTCACCTCCAGGGTAAACTTCAGGCTACCTGATAAAGCAGCCTCGCAGGAACTTAAACTTTCCATGCCTTACCCCACGGGGCCGAAGCAGATTCCTGGATTAAAGGTGCATTTTTCAGACATAATGTGAAATTTGGGAAATTGATCGTGCGTTGACCTACTTATTTCCAGGAGCTGTTCATTCCTGACTCCTTTGTTTTGCTCATATTATAAATCTATTGTTCTTTTAGGAGGGCTCCCCGCTGCTAAGGGGGTGGAGGGGGGGAGTCAGTGCCGTGAAGACGAGACGTGGGGTGCCAGCCCCTCTGTCATCTGAAATGAAATCCACAATGAACTGGACTCGGGCTGCGGAAAAGACAGATGACTCAGATTAACCACTTCCTGTGGAGGGTGGAGGGTGGGAACACGAAGACTCCCGGCTTATCGAGATCGTGTTTGGGGAAGCGGGATCCTATAAAATATTTAAAGCCTTATTTTATAGGCTATCAGATGGTTAATTTGGATTTATTTTCTTGGTCAGCTATCTTCCCAAATGACCCTTTCAGGCATCTTGCTTTTCATTTATTGTTGTAGATGAGCAGAGAAGTTTCTGGCTCTGCCTCCTCTCCCCAAAGTGTGCCCACCTGTCTTGTCACCAGTCAATGAATAGACAGCGCTTCCCGAACTGATTTGGAAGCTTGATTTTTTTAATATTCTAAATTCTAATTTTTAAAGGAGAATCACCTTGAGCCTGTTTAAAGGAATGAAGGGTGACTACGGCGTACAGGATGAGATTGAAGAATTCAGGAAAGCTCAGAGATGCTCGAAGAAGTCTTGTTTCTGAAAGGGAGGGAATTGGGTTGAACCCCAGAGGTTCCTCTTGAGGGGAGACCAGCAGGTCCACATGAGTAGCATGAAGGTGATGTAAGAGGAGCTTGGAGTGTTCGCATCTGAAGGCCTCCGTTTTCTCTGTGAAGGAGGAGGCAGACATTTGCTGAGGGCAGCAATAGAGAAGGATGTTGGTAGGATGTGATTCAGTGAGGGAGAAGGTTTTGATTAAAGGGAGGTGGAGGAGCATCTGGAAGAATGGTGGAGTTTGTCCAGTACGTCCATAACCTGGGTGCTCCTCATCATCATGGCAGGCCGCCATCTTCCCTTGTGGGTCACGGCAATCTGTCTATTGTGTTCACTACTTTGTCTCTGGTACCTAGAACAGTGCCTGGCACAAAGGAGACGGTCAGTAAGCACTTATGGGATAAATGAATGAAGGTTGGGGGGCTCATTGGCAGTGGAAAGAAGACCCCCAGCCCCAGGAGACACAGGAGAATGAGCCGAGAGAAGGAAATGCAAGAGGTGAGAGAAGAGACTGGGAAAGATGAGGACGAGCGGGATGCTGGGACCTGCTGGCCTCAGGGTACCAGGTGGGTGCAAGACATGAGCCCAGGTGCTACCAATGTCCTGGGGAGCTAGAAATGTGTTCCCCAGCTCAATGTTTGCCCAAGAGTCCAAACAGAAGGCTGCTAGAGGAGATTCTCATACTTTGCCCAGTGAGGTAGGCACTCCAGTGTTGGCTCAGAGAGCTTCCATCCTCCCTGGGAAACCAGGGGACCCTCAGAGCTTGGCTGCCTCGGTCATCCTAGGGAATAGCTGGAGAGTATCTTAGGCGGCAAGAAGTGACTAGAGCCCTGAAGGACCCTTGCCCGGGTGGCTGGCGGGGAGAGGATTGACCACCAAACATCTGGAGGAATTAGGCCTTGATGACTTGGAGATTGAGCCTTTCCTTGATGGAACCAGAAACCATCTGTGATGGCAACAAGTGACCAGGCCCATGAAGAAGGTCCTGCCCATAGAGCAGACTCTCAGAAAAGGTTTGTGGCATGGACAGAAGACCAAATGAATGATGTGACTGGGTGAACGCTTGCATATCAGAAGGACATTTTCAATTTCAAGGCCAACGAGGGGGGGCATTATTTCCCCTGGACTCTTCTACGTTCTTATATTTATTTATTTTTAATTTTTTTTTTTTATATGACAGAGAGAGACACAGCGAGAGAGGGAACACAAGCAGGGGGAGTGGAGGAGGGAGAAGCAGGCTTCCTGCGGAGCAGGGAGCCCAATGCGGGGCTCGATCCCAGGACTCTGGGATCATGACCTAAGCCGAAGGCAGACGCTTAACCATCTGCGCCACCCAGGCACCCCTATTTTTAATTTTTTATAAAGATTTTATTTATTTATTAGAGAGAGAGAGAGAACGAGTCAAGGGGAGGGGCAGAGGGAGAAGCAGACTTCCTGCTGAGCAGGGAGCCCGACTGGGGGCTCAATCCCAGGACCCAGAGATCACGACCTGAGCCGAAGGCAGACACTTAACAGCCCTAGTCTACATACTTTTAAAGAAATTGTTAGTAGTGTTTGCCTAAGACTTCAGACTCTCCACTTGCAGAGAACACGTTCATAGGACTTCCCAGCCTTAGAGCCATGCAATGAGGTCTGGCCAACGAGATTTGAGTAGAAATGTCACGTGTAATGTTCAAGCCAAAGCCTTTATTTGCTTGTGCAAGACCTTTGGACATCGTTTTCCTTCTGGCATATGCCACCGTGTCAGGATGAGCAGGATGGGCAGGACTCCCCGCACAGCCCATGATGAATGCACAGCATGAGTGAGAAATTTGGGGGGGGGCGGTGCTTGTTACCTAGCAATAACGTAGCCTATTCTAACTGACACACCTTCTGCTCTAATCTGAATCCTGGTTATAACTGTATTTCTAGAGGAAAGAGAAGGGAAGCCTATTTTTCAGCTACTGAACTTTTTTGTTTCCTTTAAAAAAAGTGTGTGTGTGTGTGTGTGTGTGTAGTAAAACATACATAACATAAAATTTACCATTTTCACCAGTTTGGTGACATTCAGTACATTCACGTTGTTGTGCAACCAGCACCGCCATCCAGCTCTAGAACTTTCTATCTTCTCATACTGAAACCAGCACCGCCGTCCAGCTCTAGAACTTTCTATCTTCTCATACTGAAACCAGCACCACCGTCCAGCTCTAGAACTTTCTATCTTCCCATACTGAAACTTGGTATCCACCAAGCAATAAGTTCCTATCCCCTCCTTCCCGATAACCCCTATTCTTTCAGTGTCTATGCATTCAACTATTCTAGCGCCTCATGTGAGTGGAATCATCCAGTATTCGTCCTTTTGTGTCTGGCTTATTTCACTTAGCATCATCTCTCTAAAGGTTCATCCATGTTGTAGTGGGGTCAGGATTTCCTTCCTTTTTAAGCTGAATAATACCCCGTTGTACGTGCATACCACATTTTGTTTATCCATTTATGCAACGGTGGACGTTTGCATTATTCTCACCTTTTGGGCCGTGTGAATCATGCTGTGGGGGACATGGGTATACCCATATCTGTTCAAACCCCTGCCTCCAATTCCTTTGGGTATGTCCCCCAAAGTGGAATAGCTGGCTGGATCATAGGGTAATTCCATTTTTTATTTTTTTGCAGAACTGCTATACTATTTTCCAAGGCTGCTGCGCCATTTTATATTCTCACCAGCAATGCACGAGGGGTCCAATTCCTCCACATCCATAGATAGACATACATCGCTTTCAAATGGGCGTGAAGTGGTATCTCACTGTGGTCCAAATTTCTTCTTGACCCATCCTTTGCCTAGTGGGAATGAAAGCATGGTTGGCATTGTCCCTAGAGATTAGAGAAATGTGTTCCGTTTGGCCCTGGGAATGAAAGCAGCACTTAGCAAAAGGATGACATGGATGAATTCAGTCTTTTCTACTGATTCTTCCTGTGGTTTTGGCCCCTTTGCAGATGCCCCTACTTACAGCCCCTCTTCCCCACTGATGCATGCACTTCCACTAACAAGAGAGTGAGACCTCCCAGGAGTATTTCCTGTTTAAACACAGGGAAGGTTTCACCCAGAGGAATAGGTTGCCGCTGGCACAATTCAAAATTCAGGGAGAAGAATTCTGGGGTGGGGCGCCCCTGAAATTAAATCACACAGACAAGAGTACATCCCCGAAGGGATGCCCCAGGCCCACAAGCCACATCCTGAGTCATGGCTGCATCCAGTCACCATGCTGCTCTTTTGTTTACTGTGTTTGGAATTAGGTTCTCTTGGACGTGCTCTTTAGATGACAGCATGACTACCTGACTTTATCCAGAAGTTTCCCAGAGAACACAGAAAGCGCAGCTAGAGAACTCAGCATCTTTATTGTAACGAAGCCTTTAATAGGACTGAAATGGAGCGCTCACATTCTGGGATGTTCTCAGGGCTCTGCCAAGCAATGGGTCTGTGCAGAATCTTTGAGGACTGACGTGGACACGGAAAGGCTCCATCATGGAGACCCTGGCTGGGGGTGTCTGGGCAGCCAAGCCTTTGGACTCCCATCTTCAAAGGTGACATCCATTAGGCTCTGGAAGTGCTCCAGAGTGATAACCAGAGTGGCCACCAGGCTCCTTAGCAGGCAAGAAGCTCCTTCCTAAGGTTCCTTCTTTCCCCACCTCTGGTCCCAAGGCCTCATGGCTCACCCCTTTTGGGAGAAAGTGGGTTTTTAAAATCAGTTAATCTCATAATTTCCAGCAGAGATAAGCCCTGTCCTCCATGACACTGGCCTTTGACACAAAGATGCAGACATCTTAACACTTCGTCTAAAGCAGGTGTTACCGGGTAACCCCATTCCCCCAGCATAGCAAGGAGGGTCTTATCTAATCTCTGTGATAAACTCTCCCAAAGAACAATCCTGGCGTCCACCTCTGGGACTACCAAGGGTACAAAAGTATTGGGGTCCAGTCACAGACCAACAATACTTCCTAGTTCTCAACCTACTAAGTGGCTTGTCTTTCCATAACTGCACAGAGACATAAACCAGATCATTACCTTGGATCCTAAAGAATATGTACAAGCCACCGTCCCATATAAACATTCATTAAGCACCTACCAAGACCTTCACCTCCTTCTAGGTCCTGTGGGGAGTCAAGACTCTGGCTAGACAAACCTTCAGCCCAGTTGGAGGAAGAAGGAGGAATACGATGGAAATAACATGATATGATTCATGATCAAAGCCTAATTCCAAAAAAAGGAGACTTCAGGAAACAGGAAAAGTGTCACTTGCTCTGGGCATTTTGTTACAGAATCCTGGAAACTCTAGGGCCAGGAGGATCTTGGAAATCAATTGATCTAATTTCTTCACTTTTGAGGAAGGAAGCTGAAATCCAAAACAGTTATAGGACTTGAGTTATATGACAGCGAGTCTAGTAAAAAATGGGGCCTCACCCAGGGTTCCTGACTTACAGACCTTAGCACGTGTCATGGAACAAACTGATGCTCTCAGGGGACCTTCAGTGCCTGAGCCTTTAAAGGACACCAAAGCATTGGTTCATCTTCCTTGATCTCACTGGGGCTCATGTGAGTTGGAAGCAGAGGAACTTTCTTTACCTTTAAAGACACAGGCCTGACTCACTTACGGCTGAAACTTGCCCGGGAAGCTGGCAGCATCCTGGCCGCCCTCCCTTCCGCTCAATCCACTAGCCTCTTCCTCGCTCGCTGGGTCAGCGCCATGCCTGCTCAGGCTGACAGTGACTCCCTTCGCCTTCTCTGATTTGCTGAAGTTAGTGGGTGCCCCCTTCTCAAGCTTAAGCCTTCCTTTGATCCCTGAAATTACTGCCAAAAGAGTTCATTTCTTTAAATTGAGATATAATTTATATACCATAAAATCCACCCTCTCAAAGCGTACAGTTCAGTGATTTTTAGTATATTCTCAGTTATGTAACTGCCACCACTATCTAGCTGTAGAATGTTTTCATCACTCCAGAAAAAAACCCCATACCCATTAGAAGCCACGCCCAATCTCCCCTCTCCCCAGCCCCTGGCCACCACTAGTCTGTTTTCTGTCTCTGTGGATTCACCTATTCGGGACGTTCCATATCATTGGAACCTTATAATCTGTGACATCTGTGTCTGGCGTCTTTCACTTAGCATACTGTTTTCAAGGTCCATCCATGTCGTGGTGTATATAACATGCTTCGTTCCTGCTAAAGGCTGAATAATATTCCATTGCATGGATAGACCACATTTTGTTCATTTATTCATTAACTCATGGGTATTTTGGTTGTTGCCATTTTTGGGCTCTTATGAATAATGACGCCACTAACTTTTGTGTGCAAGTTTTTACATGAATGTGCTTAAAGTTCTCTTGGGTTCTCTCCACCTAGAGGGGGAATCACTGTGCCATACGGTAACTGTATGTTTCACCTTGTGAGGACCTGCCAAACTGTTTTCCAAAGCAACTGCACCATCTTGCATTCCCATCGGCAGTTGGTGAGCAGTGTCTTTCTCCACATCTTCACCAGCACAACACTATCCATCTTATTGATGAAAGCCGTCCTAATGGATGTGAAGCCACATCTCATTGTGGTTTGGATTTGCTTCCGCCTAATGACTGATGGCGTTGAGCACGTTTTCCTGTATTTATTCACCACTTGTAGACTGTCTTTGGAAAAATGTCATCTTTTTTTTTTTTTATTAAATTTTATTTATTTATTTTGAGAGAGAGAGAATGAGAGAGAACACATGAGAGGGGGTAGGGTCAGAGGGAGAAGCAGACTCCCCGCTGAGCAGGGAGCCCAATGCGGGACTCGATCCCGGGACTCCAGGATCATGACCTGAGCCGAAGGCAGTCGCTTAACCGACTGAGCCACCCAGGCGCCCAAAAATGTCATCTTTTACTTGAATTATTTCTGTTCTTTATTGTTGAGTTATAAGAGCTCTTTATATGTTCTGGATACTAGTCCTTCATCAGATATTGACTTTCAAACAGTCTTCCGTTTTGTGGGTTGTCTTTTCACCTTCTTTTTTTTAAAATTTTTTATTCTTATGTTAATCCCCATACATTACGTCTTTTCACCTTCTTGATGGTATATTTTGAAGCACAAAAGTGTTTAATTTTGATGAAGTCCAGTGTATCTATTTTTCTCTCCCCTTTGGTTGCCTGTGGTTTTGGTGTCTTTGTCTGTCCAAAGGTTGTTTTTGTTTTTTTAAAGATTTTATTTATTTATTTGACAGAGAGAGACACAGCGAGAGAGGGAACACAAGCAGGGGGAGTGGGAGAGGGAGAAGCAGGCTTCCCGCGGAGCAGGGAGCCCGATGCGGGGCTCGATCTCAGGACCTTGTGACCATGACCTGAGCTGAAAGCAGACGCTTAAAGACTGAGCCACCCAGGCGCCCCTGTCCAAAGGTTTTTAAGAGCCCCCTTTAATTTCTTGTCCAAGACAACACTGGGCAACATTGGACGGCATCTGTACCTCTCTGTGTTAAAGAGTGGTCCTTTTCTGTTTGAAAAGGGCTCTCAAAGTGTTCTTTTTTTTTTTTTTTAAGATTTTATTTATTTATTTATTTGAAAGAGAGAATGAGATAGAGAAAGCATGAGAAGGGGGAGGGTCAGAGGGAGAAGCAGACTCCCTGCCGAGCAGGGAGCCCGATGCGGGACTCGATCCCGGGACTCCAGGATCATGACCTGAGCCGAAGGCAGTCGCTTAACCAACTGAGCCACCCAGGCGCCCCAGCTCTCAAAGTGTTCTTGAGGGATAACATGGAGGGG
>NW_023270469.1:29334074-29381914 GCF_011800145.1 Mirounga leonina | reverse complement strand
TTTGAGGAATAAATTGTGGGCCAGGGGGCACCTGGGTGGCTCAGTTGTTTGGGCAACTGCCTTTGGCTCAGGTCATGATCCTAGAGTCCCTGGATCGAGTCCCGCATCGGGCTCCCTGCTCGGTGAGGAGCCTGCTTCTCCCTCTGACCCTCCCCCCTCTCATGTACTCTCTCTCTCTCTCTCTCTCACTCTCTCAAATAAATGAATAAATAAAATCTTTAAAAAAAATAAAAAATAAATAAATAAATTGTGGGCCAGGCGATATCCAATTATAAATCTCTTGTACCTCATTTGAGAGGAGTGGGTAGTTCACATTTACTTTAAAACTCCTTAAAAGATAGAGACAGAGATGAAGCTCTCCTCTGCGATACTCAAATCCTCTGCTGGCCTCTTGACTTAAGGTTTGACCAAGTGACCATATTCTCCCCCATGAAGCAGACTTTGCATATGGCAGAGAGCCCTCCTGTTCTATGGTAGACTCTGCTACTCTCTTGGTTTTTTGGGTTGTTTAAAGTAAACACTACCCCCCAATGTGGGGCTCGAACTCGCAACCCCGAGATCAAGAGTCACATGCTCCACTGGCTGAGGCAGCCAGGGCCCCCGACTCTACTACTGTGGAGGGCTCAGAGGCATCCTCATGTCCTGCTCTCCGCAGGGCAGACGGTCTGAGCCCTAACGGTCCTCACCTCTTTGAATGACCGATTACGGATTTTGCCCTCTGAAGGGCTTGTGATTCTGACAAAGCCCTGAGTCTGGACTCTGATGGAATTCACTCATAGAGCTCCTTGGAGTCCTCAAAGTGTCCTTCGGGGGACCTACTCTAGCCCAGAGCAGGAGAGACCAACGTGACCAGCCTGGGCAGGTCACGGCACTGTGGAATTGGGGAGGTGCCTGTGGTCTGCTCGGTGGGGTCAGCTCGCTCTCCTCATTTGACAAAGATCCCTGAGCCTGATGTGTGGAGCCTGAAGTCAGACTGTTGCTTTCCTTTCTCTCTGCCTTCATTCTCTCCCACTTGGCCCCTTTCCCTGTGTCAGCTTCCAGCCAGCAGCCTGGGTACAGCCAGAGTCCCAGATCTGTAATGGAAATGAATGAACTAAGACCTTCAAGGAGGGACCCTGGTGTGTTTCACGTGAAGCCTTTGCGTCCGCTGCCTTGTGGCCGGGCCCGCCGATGCGCCACTGAGTAGATCGTAGTAACAGGGAGGCCGGGCCGGGTTGGCCGAGAAGGCCCTCAGAATGGACATGGAAGGTGTGATGAATCTGCTCCCTAAGGAGAGGGGTCTGTCAGGCTCCCAGCCTCACGGCCACATCCCCACGGTGGATCACGCAGGTGATAAGCAGGAGATGAAACACCCTGCCGCCTTCTCATTTATTAGGATTTAGAGAAAACGAATCTGATTTGGAGCTCTCCGGGGTCGGCATTGGGCTGGATTCCTTTTTCCCCGGGAAGTGGCGGGTCTGGGAAGGTTAGCGTCTTTCCCCGAAGCTGTTAGCCAGCCAGCTCAGAGGCTCAGGAAGGGGTGGGGGGGGGTGGCACCAGAGCATTAGGGAATGAAGTTCGCTGTCTGACCCCACTGGCCATGAAGGTTAAGGAGCTGGTGACAACTGATGATTTCTCAAGGGCGTTTTGTTTGCAGATGGCTTTCTAGTGATTTAGGCGGGTCGTTAGTGGATCAATACTTTTCTCGGGCGTCTCTGAAATCCCCGACTGCTTGATAGTTGAGCCCAGGCAGTTTTTTCTAACGAGCAGTGGTGCCCAACGGTGGGGGTGTCTCCTTGGCATTTGTCGCTGCCGACAGCCCGCCTACGTATGAGGTGCCGCTTGGCGCTCGGGGGGTTCTGTGAGTTTGTGTTACCTGTTTGTATCACTGTGGAGATGACTCACCTGAGACGCGGAGGGATTAAGTATCGTGACCACAGTCTTACAGTCACACTGTCTGAGCTGGAATATTCTCTCGGCTTATGAGCATACACAATGTACTCAACCTTCCTAAGCCTCAGTGTCCCTATCTGTCAAATGACGTAACACACACTATGTCCTTGGCCCTGGGACTGGCACATGGTTAATCCTCACTGAATGACCGCTGAGGGGCACCCCCAGGCCCGTCTGGCTTCAGAGTTTGCATTCCTTTCATGATATCATGGGAACCCTGAGACCGGAAGGAAGAAGTATGGCTGCCTTTGGACAATGTGTCTATTTTCTCGGGACATATGCTGACTGATGGCGTCATCTCTGGTTGGGTGTGACTTGGCAAAGTCCCACGAAGCCATGGATCTGGTCAAGAGAACACAGTAGTTAAGTGCCCAGGCTCTAGAGGCAGGCTGCCTGGGCTCGAATCCCAGGCCCACCCCTCACTAGCTGTGTGACCTTGGCCGAGTGAGACAACCATTCTGTGCCTTGGAGTCAGAGTCTCCACCTATAAAATGAAGATGGTAATAGCCCCTACCTCATAGGTTTCTGAGAGTTGATACATGTGAGGTTTCAAAATGAGTTACCACCTGCAAGCGCTCAGTGAATGTTGGTTGTTACTTCTTCAACAAATTCTCTCAAGCACCCATGTGCCCGGCACTGGGGATGCATCAGAGAAGACAATGGTCCCTTCTCTCATGGGGATTATATTCTGGTGTGAGGTGTAGGGACAGACAGAAAGCAAATAAGCCAACAGACAAGGTAATGATAAATGCGCTGAAACTCAGCTGGGAAGGGGGGGCATGGGTCAGGGAAGACCTCTCTGAGGGGGCTCCATTTGCACTGATTCCTGGAGAAGTGACCGGATGTGGGGAGAACAGTCCAGGCAGAGGTTGGGGGGGACAGCATGTGTGAGGAAGAGAGGACGCCCGGGAGGCAGATGAGCAAACATGGCGGAGAGAAGGATGAGCTGCCGTGGAGAGCTGGGAAGAGCTTGGTCGCACCGAGCATCGGGTGGGCAAGGAGTTGGACTTCTCTTGCAAAAACCTACGAGCAGTCTTGGAAGGCGGTAGAAGCGTGGGGGTGGCCTCACGGATTTCCACTGTGTGGCGTAGGGAAGAGCAGCCATGCAAATGGGGAGCA
This sequence comes from Mirounga leonina, assembly GCF_011800145.1. Taxonomy (NCBI): domain Eukaryota; kingdom Metazoa; phylum Chordata; class Mammalia; order Carnivora; family Phocidae; genus Mirounga; species Mirounga leonina. The sequence goes on along the minus strand of NW_023270469.1, from coordinate 29,378,863 downwards.
GAGCACGGGGGGACCAGTGGCTGGTGGATGGAGCGGGGGCTGCCGGGGTGGAGAAGAGAGGGTGGATTCGAGATGGCAGGATGGCAGAGCTCGCCCGACTGGGTGTAGCGTGGCATGGAGGCTGAGGGCAAGAAGGAGCTTGGGGGTGGTCCCTGAGTGTGGGATCTTCCTGAGCTATGCCCTGGTACCCCACAGCCCCAGAATCTCAGCAGCTCATAGAAACAGAGTGAGGTCCCCTGTCGGCTGCAGGTCACTGTGGGCTGCTGGTGGAATCCGCTCACAGAAGCCTCCAGCCTGAAGGAGCGGCCTCTCTTCTGGATGGATTGTAAACGAGGAAGAGAACTGGCAGGAACACACGATGGTTCTTCAAGCTTCTGCCTACTTCACATCCTGTCACATGCCACTGGCTAAGGCAAGCCACAAGGCCGAACCTAATGTCAAGGGCGGGGGTCATGTAGCCCCCCACTGGACCAACGGCAGGTGTCAGGCGGTGAGCAGGACCACAGAATTCTCCTGCGGCAGGGGGCTGACAAGCTGAGAGCACCTGATATTTGCCACAGGGCTGGGGCTAGCAGCTAGTGCCATTTATTGAGACCAGGGTGGGGGGCAGCAAGTTTTGGGGGGACACCATCAATCATCATCCCCTTCACCTCTCAAGGTCTGCTTTTCCAGCAGGGGCTTTGAGCCAACGTGAAGGAGTGGGATGCAGGCCAGCCTGGAGAGGGCCGCAGAGGGGAGGCAGATGGGATGTTCTAGGGCCCGGGGGGCATCCGGGTTAACTTCCCTCGAGAGAAAGGCGTAACCCAAGCCCTTCAGCTTTGTTCAGCCACTCACTTCAGTCTGGCCACCGAGTTCTTGGGGCTGAGCCAGGGCCCCCCTTCTTTGTTCTCTGTCCTCTACCCCAGGCTCAGGGTCTGGGGTGGAGCTTGGGGGCGCTCTGGGGAAGGTCAAGCGCTGGTTCCCTGCCCTCCTTATCAGAGATCAAAAAATGGTTCTCTGGTTGAGCCGGGGCCCGACCATCTGCGACCTGTTAACTGCATAATGGAATGTAACTCGAAGGGCTTTTAAAAACACGAAGAGAGATTTTATTGTAACTAATCGTGATGGATGGTGAGTGTGGTCACACTAGGCACATAAATCTTTGTGCCAAGCCTCCAACTAGAAAGCCAACCAACTCCACAGTTCGGGGAGCCTTGTCCTCAGCCATGGGCAAACCACACGGGAGAGGCGCTGGGACCTCATCTGCATCTACACCTCCCCAGGACCCCTGCCCCCTGGCTCTCCGGGGTCTCTGTCTCCCCTCAGCGGACAATCAGGCAGGCTCACTGGAAAGGGACAAGACAGAGAAGCTCCTACCATTTTCCCATTTCATGAGCGAGAAGAATGAGTCAAAGAGCGGGGTGAGCTCTCAGCAGAAAAGTTCCCGTGTAACAGCTGCACCCGCGACTTGTGTTCCACTCTCTCAGAACCATCTTGGCTCCCACGAATGTGGCCAAGACTCTTATTTATTTGTCAGTCAGGTCAAGGTTTTATGGTTGTTGGTAAAGGAACAAGACCACGGGGCTTAGAGTCAGAAGTTCCTGACTCAGGAGTCAGCTCCACCCCTCTGTGACTCTGGGCAAACCAGTTACCTTCCCTGGGCCTCAGTGTTCTCATCCATCATCTGTCAAATGGGCACAGTGCTACCGGGGCTACCCAATTCAAAGGGTTCGGTCTGAGGAGCTGAAGAAATGATGTAGGTCTCAGAGCACTTGGAAAAACATCAGAATGTATTACTTTTATTCAATTCGAATTTAGAAAACAACTCAAAAAGTACGCCTAGGTATTATTTTTTTTCCTGGAAAAAACAAACAAAAGGGTGAGGGGAATGAGAAAACTGGATGGGTCTCACCTTCAACGTGGAGAGATGGCTCAGCTCCCGTTCCCATCCCCCACCTCCAACTTTTTTTTATCTCTCATCTCAGCATTTTGGAGTCAGAGAACAGAGATGCTGCATTTTTCATAGGGAGACTGTGACAAATTTGTGCTTTGGAAAAGAGTGTTCCATGATGATGACTTTTCTGTGGGTCTTCACCACCCCATACTTTCATTTGTCTGGAGGGCAAGGGGCCAGAGCCCAGGGGCCACAGGGAGCCCCACAGACCGGGAAGGGCTCATCTGTCAGCTTCACCCAGGTGACTGTTCCCATCATTGGTCACGGCGGGATTGGCATCAGAACGCCTAAGGACTCTGCTCGAGTGCCTGGTTGGCTGTCCCTGGGCTGTCCTCATCCTGAGTCCTATCCTTCTTTTTTTTTTTTTTTTTTTTAAGATTTTATTTATTTATCTGAGAGAGAATGAAGACAAGCAGGGGGAGGGGCAGAGGGAGAGGGAGAAGCAGACTCCCTGCCGAGCAGGGAGCCCGACGTGGGACTCGATCCCAGAACCCTGGGAACATGACCTGAGCCAAAGGCAGAAGCTTAACCGACTGAGCCACCCGGGCGCCCCTTGAGCCCTGCCCTTCTGATAGGAGGGCGTTCTCCTGGCCTCCTGGAGTGTCCAGATTCTTCTCGGGGGTTCTCAGGGTTCCCCCAGGCCTGCCATGAAATGCAGGCTCTGTGTCACTTGTTGGATTATTTCTCACTCCCCTTTCTGTGACTTTTAGAAGTACTATAAAATTGGGGTCCCTTAGTTACATTCCTGTCAGTTTTCTGGGCTAGCTACAGTTTGTTTTGCGTTGTTAGATTTCTTCAAACATTTCTATGAGATTTGGGAAATGAAGGGGAGAGAATGGTTGGGCTCGATTTTCAATCTTAAAACCACCTGTCAGGAGCAATATCATTTTTTTTAATTCATTAAGGTCATCCTTGGAAGCTAAAGATAATTTTTGCAAAGATTCTATGGTAAATTTAAAAGAATTTAGTCTCCTTGGAGGGAACAAAATTGATATGTATATCTTAAATCAACCTTATTACTCAAAATTTTTATATCCTTATTTAATACTTTTGAGTCCTCCTCTTTTAGGATAATCTCACCAAATAGCAACTTTTTTTTACTCTAACTGAAAATCTCTGAACTTAATAGTGTTAACTCATTTATACAGTTTTATATTTAGTAGCTAATCTGATTATAAAGTATGATAGTCATGTTTGGTTTTCTCTTACTTTGTTTTGTTTTTTAGGCTTGTTTGATTTCTCCGCCTTTTTTTTTTTTTTAAATACAGATTACATTTACTTTCTTCCTCTTCTTAAACAAATAATCTGGAAGGACGTACTCCCTTTTTGTTCTGTTAGCGGCAAGCTTTAAGTTTTTCAAATGCGTCTTTGGTCATTTTTCTCTGTCGCCGTAAATCGGTATCTATCAAACGCCCCCTGTGTATAATGGAAGATGTCTTGAATTTGTCTCTTACCTCATTAAATTGATTTTCTGCAGCATCCAACCTGCTGTTCAGATGATGGTTTTTAATTAATCAATTGTGTTTTCTCTCCATTCACTCTCCCCTTATCTCAGATTGTTTCTCTCCCATCCTGCTTGCTCTCATTTCTGGCTTCAATGTCCTCTTGAATATTGTTGAAAAGGCAAATCAGAAATGTCCTAAAGCGGTCTGTTTCTTCCTAGGCGTGAAGCCCTCCCTGCCCACTCTTCCCACCATCTCCCCTCCAAGCGAGGGCTTCCTCTCCTTCCTTCATAGCTCAGCTGCTCTGAAATAGGCAGAGGGATGGGGAACTGGCCTCCTGGGCCCCTTCGTCCAGGTTCAGGGGTCACCCTTATGAAGAATGGTGGTATTTGATGGACAAGATGACACCAACCAACCCTTAACTGGCTCTTCGTTGCAAAAAATAAAACAAAATCAACAAAATAAAAAATACAAACAAAAGAAACCGCATAACGTCACTCAATCAATGTTGGGCCTGTCCCTAGACCACGGGTTTCTCTGATCGTATCCAGAATGGTAATAAGAGGTTTCTCTCAGTGACAAGTTTGATCTTTAAAAAAAAAAAAACATTAGTAGATATAGCAGCTCCTGATCTTGCAATTGATTCACCAGCCATAATAATGGCTGTGGACAAAGATTCGGTCCATGATGAATACACAGTTGTCCCACATTAACAGACAACTGGAAACAGCCTAGAGGTCAGAAATAAAGGACGGATTGATTAAAGCTTAGAGATGCAGGCGTTAAAATAATGCAGGAATATTTAATGACATGTTAACATTTTCATTGGTTAACAAGCAAAGACTCACACAAGCTTGTTTGATCTCATGTTTGTAAAAGTATTGTGTGTGTATGTGTGTGTTTGTGTGTTTGTGTGTGTATGTGTGTGTATGTGTGTGTGTATAGGAGAGAGAGCAGAGAGGAATAACTGAACCAGCAATACCCCAATATATTAATCTCTGGGTGATGTAATTATAGAGATTTACACATTTTTATTCCTTTGGCTTTCCTGAATTTCCCTGCATTCTTTTTGATGCATATGAAGTACTTTTGTATCAAGGGAGAAAAGATTTTTTTTAAAAAAATCGGTTCATTGGAGGATTTCTGGGAATGCTTATAGACATTATCTCCACATTCGATGATTTTGTCATTGTCTTGCTTTCTTTCCCCTAAAAGAACAAAAGGAGATGGGATGCCTGGGTGGCTCAGTTGGTTAAGCGACTGCCTTCGGCTCAGGTCATGATCCTGGAGTCCCGGGATCAAGTCCCGCATCGGGCTCCCTGCTCAGCAGGGAGTCTGCTTCTCCCTCTGACCCTTCCCCTCTCATGCTCTCTCTATCTCATTCTCTCTCTCAAATAAATAAAATCTTTAAAAAAAAAAAAATAAAAGAACAAAAGGAGAAATGCTGGATATTCTGGACATGCTCTTCATGAGAAATCATGTTGATATTCATCATTACAATCCTGGAGCTGGTTGGGGGGTGCCGGAGCATCTCTTCCCAACCATGCATACAGTCATGGCCAACTGGTTGCTCCAAATCAGCCAGAGGGGGAGAATTTACTCCACGGGAACCGGGCAAAGACTATAAGCCAGGCCTTCTGCCTCCAAGAACTTGTTGTTTATCACCATTACTTTAGGGAAGATCTAACCCACCAAGGAAATGGGGCTGGGAGAAGCAGAGTCATGTGCCTAAGATCGCACGACAGCTTGAGGACAGAGCTGGCTTGGCAGCCTGGGAGGGGGAGGGGGGTGGGGGGGGTGGGGGCTCCTGATCCCTGCCCCCCCCCCCGCCCGGTTCCAGCTGGTCCCACAAGGACTCTGCTAAAAACAGCACCACTCAGTTTTCGCCAGTGCTGAAGATTTAGGAACAGGGAAAACCCTCACTTCTAGAGTCTAAAGAAAAATGAGCAAGGTGTCCACGACCATGATTTTGCTTTATGTGGATTCACAGAGACGGAGAGTGATAACTAAAGACAATTTATCTACATGTGAAACGAAGCATTTATCACATAATTGGAAAAAAAAAAAAAAGCCCAAATCCCTGTATTAGACAACACAATATTCTTACCATTTATGCAATGATTTGTTAATTAAATTGCTGCTAAAACAATATGTATTTTTCACCTTAAAATCAGCTGAATATCAATCTACAATCAATACAGTGTCGCCTGGAGGCATCTCCTGCTTCAAATTTGCTTCACAAATCTGCTGCAGGTAATTTATACCCAGTCAATAAGACATGTTTCAAAAGCCACTTTTCGCTCCCAACGGGCAACCCTGGTCTAATTTACAATCGGATAAGAACTGGCAAACTATACACACCTGAGTTAAATGTAATTTGTAATAGGATTTTTTTTTTTTTTTAAAGCAGTAGTGAAAGATTTGATTTCGCCTGTTCGGTATGCAAGTAATCATTGGCTATTTCTGGGACGATAACTGGAAAACATAAATTGCTTTTGTTTCCCTTTCAGGCATAATTTTTTGTTGCTGTTATTTGGGTGGGCGGCGGAGGGGGGGATCCTCGGGGACCGTGAACACCACAATCACGTCTCCAGTACATGCTTGCAGAACCCAAGGGTAGTGATTTGAGAGGCAATCATTTCTTGTTTGGAGTTCTTTTCTTAAGGAATTCTTTATTCCAAGACACATCGTTCCCTTGTTCCCTTAATCTTTGGGAAGAGGCAAAGGCAACGCAGGAGTTGCCAAGTTTTGGCCGAACGGGAGGCTTACAAATTAATCCCCACTCTTGAAATCTCAACAAAGGTTGAAATCTGCAATTAGCAGCAGAAACTGCAATGAACGTATCGGGAAGGCGCATGTCTGGCCTCGCGGGTGGGGAGCATCCCCCGGAAAACCCTCCAGGAAGAGGGTCACTTAGCCGCCACCCGGCCCGTGCCTGCCACCAGCTGCCGGTTTGATTGGCTGAGTCGTTTGGCCTGCGCAGTCCTTTCTTTTTCTTTTGGATTGATGTGTTTATTACTTTTTGTGACAGTGGCTCCCGACACAGATGTTCAATAAAGGAAAAAAAAAAAAAATCTGATACAGACCCAAGTCAGGAGAGAGGCGGTGGAGATTTGCAGAAAATTGGGAAAGTTTATAAGCATGGCGCCGTTATTGACGATTTTGCTCCCAGGGTTTGTAGCAGCCCTGTTATTTACTTTTCGCAGACGGAAGCCTAGCAGGGAATTATTGAAAACCGAGCTTCCTGAGTTTTAAATTGCACTCGTTTTGTGCACATCTTGGCAGCGGCTCATCAAGGCGGGTGGGGGATGCTAAATGGAAGCTCTGAGAAATGGGACTGTTCTGTCTCTGGGTCTCTGGGTCTTTTTTCTAGAATGAGAAGAGCAGCCTTAGCTTCTTGATGGTGGTGTTTTGTTTGGCGGCATCGGGGAGCAGAGTCAGGCTGGGGCATAACTGAGCTATGCAACATTCATCTTCAGGGTTCTTTGGGGTCCCAACTCCGCACCCCCACCCGCTTCAATGGCTTTGCCAGGCCCCAAATCTCAGCCCTCCTGGCTCTTTCCCTTCCTTGTCCTTCTGCTCTCCCTGCTCGCTCCCCCATCCCTGTGCAGGCCTACCTGCTCTAGACATGGGCTCTGTGTGGGGGACCCAGTGACAAACCCAAGCAAACTGGCTTCCTCCAGAACACTCTGCTGTTCTCGCCCAGCCCTGATGTCAACCTCGAACCGGGTCCGTTCTAGAGACAGCGCCTTCAGTCAGCCTTTCCCTCAAATGGGTTTTGAGGACCTTCCGGTTTCCTGTCTACACAATGGCTTCTCAGGTTGCCCCAGGGCCATTTTTATCAGGTCTACACCTCTTTACATCCCCTTCAGTGTTCTTCTTTAGCATAGGAAGCTTGTAATCTATACAACGACTCCACCATAGAACAAGATAGCTCAGTCTCGTGGTTAACTGCACTTGGATGTTATTATTATTTTTTTAGAAAAAATTTTATTTTAATTGATTAATTAATTTAGAGTGCCCGCACACAGGGGAAGGGCAGAGTGAGAGAGAGAGAGAATCTCAAGCACATTCCGAGCTGAGCGTGGATCCCGACTCAGGGCTCCATCTCATGCCCCTGGGACCATGACCTGAGCAGAAATCAAGAGTCAGGCGCTCAACTGACTGAGCCAGCCAGGCGCCCTTGCACTTGGAAATTATTAAACCCAAATAAACGTTAGCCGAAAAGTTCCCTCTCTTGGCATCTCCATGAGCTACATCAGTTCACTGAAGCTCTGAGAAGGCCCAAAGGAAGAAAACTCCCTTAATTTGGGCTTTTGCCTGGTGCTTCTCCCAAACTTATCTGACCATTTAACAATCATCCTACACAGACTTACTGCATTTGCTATGTGGCAGAACCTCAGGCCAGGATCTGGGAAAACAAGGTGTGAAAGAAAGCGTAGTGTCCTGTCCTTCCCTTAAAGAACTCTTCCTTAGCCGCCCCCCCCCCAGATATTGATTTCTATGAACCCAGCGTTTCACGGAGTGCACCTTGAAAAATATTTCCCCAAAAAAGCAAAAGCAAAGGAGTGGTTTTAATGGTGGCATTTCGAGGCACAGAAGGGTCTTTCAATGCCCTTAATATCATACTATTCAGAGGGCACCTTAGTTGGCTTGCATAGAGAGACCTGTCCCTGAGAGTGAACGGAGCTTACCATGGTCCGACTTTAAAGTACTAGGTGATGGATAGCTTGGAATACCAGGCCTCACCTTCCTGCAGGCCTCCTGGCCTAACCAGTGCACCCAGGTCTGTCCATGGAATCCTTCACAAGGGGTAGGGGGTGGGGGGAGGCCAGAGCTAGGGCGGGCGGGCCGGACAGTTGTGTGATGACATTATTGCTCACATTCTCTCCGGGGGGAGCCCAGCAGGATCACTCTGGCTCGCTTTGGGTATTTATCACAGGCTGGAAAGTGGCCTTGCAAATTCAGAGCAGAAACTGATGGCTTTTCTCCTGAGAACCCAGGATAATTTGAAACTTCAGCTTCGAGAAAGAGGCTGAAACACAACACACCAAGGGGCTCTCCGTGTTCCCACCATTCAGAATTGGCAGATTAAACAGTTAATCCCATGACTTCTTCTGTGCAAAGTGGATGTGTGGTTAGAGAGGGATGGCCTGGGAGAAGGTCGTGTCCATAGCCTGTGCACACAAATAAAACAGGAAATACGGCCGTGAGCGAACAAGAATGAGGGTCACTGGACAGTCTCGTCACGACAAGATGATTCATACATCATTGTCCCTCTTCCTGTGGAGGCTTGATAACTCTAGTCTCTGCAGAGCCCCTTCTGCCCCGAGCATGAACACCGTTTGAAGACAGACCCTCCTCGTCAGTAAAGAGCTTGCTGTCTAGCCTGGGAGGGTGTTAGGGGCTGAATTTTTGTCTCCCCAAGTTCATATGTTGAAGCCCTAACTCCTCGCCGTACCTCCGGACATCACTGCCTTTGGAGGTAGGATCTTTAAAAGGGATATTAAATTAAAATGAGGTCTTTCGATTGGACCCGAATCCAATCTGACATCCTTCTGAAGAGGACGTGCATTCAGAGACCAGACAGGTGCAGACACGCGGAAAAAGACCAGGTGAGGATGCAGCAAGAAGACAGCCATCTGGAAGCCAAGGGGAGAGGCCTCCGAAGAAACCAGGCTGGCCCACACCTTGATCTTGGACTTGTCAAACTGTTGCAGAGAAAGTCAATGTACGGACAGTGAGGAAGGAGAGAGAAGAAGGGGCAGGCCCTTGAGCAAAATATCCAGGAGTGGGGATGGACTTTCATCACTGTCCCCACAGACTTCTGAGTGGCCCATGCTCCCTATTGTCACTTGAGAGACACCCGGTGAGGGAGAACCAGGCTGGGAGCCAAGAGAGAAGTGTGTGGGCAACATAGTCTATTTCCTGAGTGATGGCAATGGGTCCATTTGATCCCACACTAGTTATTGCCTCATTTTTTCAGACGGAAAGTGAATTTTTGAACCTGCCAGTAGCACGACCCAGCAGATAGATTCAGTTCTTTCCAACCTTCGTGTTTGGCTACTTCAGGCTCAGAAATACTGGTGCTAGTTTTTGTGGGGATGAAATGATGGAGGGGAGACCGAGACCCTCGGGTAATTCATTTCAAAACCATCTTTATTTCAAAAAAATCAAGAAATTGCCACCCAGCCAGATGATCGGCAGAGAGCCTCGAGATGGAATGGGTGTTTGGCAGGGGTGAAGAAGAAATGCTCTACATAGCACTGGGAAATGACCATTTTTTTTTTTAAACAAACCTCCCTTGGATGTCTGCATCATATAAATCTAATAAGACAGAGTAAAAAATATTGGATTTATTTTTACAAGTTAGCTATGACCTCCCGACCTTCTGAATGGATTCACTTCGCCCGGTTCCTCTTAAGGGCCTTGGGGTGATGACTAACTCATAAAAATAAATCCAATATTTTCCCCTTAGCCATGTCATAGCCAATGTAGGGATTCAGATGATGGGGCAAGGGAGGTGGGTTTTCATTTCGTTTGACCTCCCATTATGAGAGGAGCTGAACCCTCAGCCCTGGTGGGGCCTCCAGTTTGCGAGCACCCCCCGCAACCTGTGTACAAAGGAAGAAAAACAAGGCACCGTGCTGGGGCCAAGCCAGGGCAGGGCCTTGTAGGGAGGTGGTGACCAGACGGGGGGATGGCACACCTGGGGAGAGACATATGCTTCCTGGCCTGAGGAAAAGGGTGATTCCTTCCCTCCTTTGTGGGGGGTTGGGGAGGTGGATTGGTAAAAAGGGCCCACTGTTCTTCAGTGAGAACAAAAAATCCCACCTTTGAAGGAAGGTCTTCACAAGAGAAGGAATTTGGCCTCAGTGGAGAAGTGTAGGTTGGGCCTTCCTTAGGCCAGAAATGTCACCTGGATTGGAGCCCAGGCACTTGTCACTACCAGGGACCTTGTTCGTTAAACACGTGTGTCCTGATGACCTCCTGGATACCAGGCCCATGATGACACTGAGCATGTGGGGTGACCAGGAGACACTATTCCTGACCCTGTGGGGCCTGTGGGCTAATGGAAGACTCGGACAACAGCCAAATAAACATAGGAATCCACGTGTAATCATAAACACAGATATGTCCAGTAGAGGGGACACCAGAGTCCTATGGAAGCCAATCGTGACAGGACCCTGACTGCTGGTGGCAGGGAGGGACAGTCCCACGGGACTTCCCTGAGGAAGCAATGGTTGAGCTGAGGGAGGACAAGGAGGTCGCTCCTCCGCCCCAGAGCTGTGAGGCTGGGATGGCCCCTCAGACTAGTTCTGTGTTGGGATGATGGTGCTGGGCCCTTATACTCCCTCAGATACTAGGCACTCTGGCGAAGCTGTGGGGCCTTGGGCAAGGCCACTGCTTTCAACAGACGTCATTCCTGAAGAGGGCTAACAGCTCAGGGCCATCTGCCCCCTGTCCTGCCAGGGCTTGGGGAGAATCATCACCACAGCCCTGGCATTGTACAAAAGTCTCTAGCCCCCTCCCCTCCCTGGGGGATCCAACTCTTTCCCATGGCTTCCAGTACCATCTACTTGCTGGTGACTCACCAACTGGTATCTTCTGCCCAAACCTGTCTCCCAGACCCACCTATCCAATAGCCTACTGGACATCACCATTAAGATGTCTACAAAACCTTGCCTCGCTCTGAGGGAAACCAGCTTCCTTGCTGTGAGCTGCCCTCTGGAGAGAACAACGTGGCCAGGAGCCCACAGCTCATGAGGACCCAAGATCCTGGAGGCGGCCCCTCCCCCTGAGTCCTGAGATGGGACCACAGCCCTGGCCGACACCTGGGGGCAGCCTCCTCGACATGAGCGACGCCAAACCAGAGGACCCAGCTAGGCCGAGCCAGGAGTCCCAGCCTGGGATAACAAATGTTTGCTGTCTCGACTGCTAGGCTTGGGGGTACGATGACATCCTTGTTCCTTGAACTTATTTGAAGTAGAGGATCCCATACTCTCAGGCCCTATGCTTCTTAATGCCACGTGACCTCCAATAACCCGGAGGGTTTGTTAGGGGTGGGGCGGCTCCTCAAAGCCCGACTTCACAGGGGCAGGGGTGTTTTTTTTCTCCTTTGGACGAATCTTTCCTCGTGCACCACGGCTCTCCTCAGAGAACTGAGTCTGGTATACTCACCACTGTTGCCTTCCCCTCAGCATGCTCTTTTCCGGGTGAGGCAGGGGCTGTCTCTCTACAAGAGGGCTCAGGGAAGCCAGCTTGCGGGTGGGAGTGAGGGGAAGCGAGGGGAGTGAGGGGAGGCAAAGCTGAGTCTGCCAGCACTTTATGGCAGCCTGAGGAAATGTCAGCAGCACAAGCCAAAGAATGGGGGGCTGCTGACATAGGGGGGGTCTACAAAAGCATTCCTCACAGCGCTGTGGGGCCACCACCAGAGTCTGGGCCCCATCCATCAGCAGAGACCCCACCTGCCTGCCTAGTAGGGAAGCAAGACACACCGTCTTGTGCTTCCCAGGTGTACCCTTCTGGAGTTCTCTTCAGAACCACGGCTCTATTCACAGTCTCCCCCTCTACCGTGTAGCAGAGACACGTGGTTTTGGGGGGACGTGGTAAAACTGCCCAGCACTGTCTTATGTGGGTCATGCCTGCTTGTATTCGCCCCCACATAGCCTCTTCCCAGCCTCAGGGGGAGCCTCTCCTGTGGTTGCAGGGAGCCAGGGTACTTGGGGCTCACCCAGCCACACGGTTTTGGATGTTACATCCTTTGATCCTGTCTGTGTTCAGACTTTCTCTTTCCAGACTGATGACACCTACTTTAGGGTCTTTCCTCTGACAGAAGCCCCTTGGCCTCTGGGCCTCCCCTGCCTCTTCACCTGTTTGGCTGGACTTTTTTTTTTTCAAGGTCTATCTGTTTTGTTTTGTTTTGTTTTTAAGATTTTATTTATTTATCTGACAGAGAGAGAGAGCAAGCACAAGCAGGGGGAGCAGGAGAGGGAGAAGCAGGCTCCCCACTAAGCAGGGAGCCTGACGTGGGACTCGATCCCAGGACCCTGGGATCAGAGCCTGAGCTAAAGGCCAACGCTTAACCAACTGAGCCACCCAGGCACCCCTATCCTTTTTTTAATTATAAAAATAAAACACTTTTCTTGTGTGTTTCGGTAAATCTTGAGATAATTCAGGAGTATATAAACAAGAAAAACGAAAATTGATGTCTCTCTTAGGGTGGACATTAAGAATTGCCCGGAATACCCATCTGGGCTGGAGACAAATTAGAGTTTCCTACATGGCAGGGTTGCTGAGAGGGCAGCGTGGCCTCACAGCTCTTGTGTCCGAGACACCTTTCCTAAAATCCTGGCCACTCCACTTCTCCAGCTGTGCGACCTCGGGCAAGTTCCAAACCCTCTCTGAGCTCCCCTTGGGAGGTTAGGTGAGGATTGAATACAATCATGAAGGTAAGCCTTGGGAAACAGTGTTTGGAACAGGGAGAGCACTCTGAAAATATGAACGTGTCCCAAACTAAACTCATGGTCGACAGCTCCCCCCCACCCCATCCTCTTTGGTATGTCTGCCTCAGCGAAGGGTACCGCTCTCCCCCCAAAACCCCAAGCGGCATCCTTAACACCTCTTTCTCTTCCGCTCCCCATAGTCCACCAGCAGCAAATCACGCAGACTTTACTTTCTACCCTGAGTGTTCTGCATTTGTCCCTTTATTATTATTATTATTATTATTATTACATTTATTTGACAGAGAGAGAGAGAGAGCACAAGCAGGGGGAGCAGCAGAGGGAGAGGGAGAAGCGGGCTCCCCACTGAACAAGGAGCCCAAAGTGGGGCTCGATCCCAGGACCCCGAGATCATGACCTGAGTCGAAGGCAGACGCTTAACCGACTGAGCCACCCACGTGCCCCTGCATTTGTCCCTTTAGCCCCCTGTCCACCGGGCTGCATCCCACAGGGTTGTTGGTGCCTGAGCCGGGGCTGGTGGGGATGTCGAGCGATACCGCCCCGGTAGGAGCTCCTCGCAGTTCCTCAGCACGTTCCACATGCCGTTCCTGTCAGACCCAGCGATTCCATTCAGAGGCATATACTCCGAACTATTGGAAGCAGGTGTTTGATCAAAAACTCTACACACACTCCTAGCAGCTCCATTCACGGGAGCCACAAGGTGGAAAAAATTCACGTGTCCATCGGTGAATGGTGGATAAAGAAAACGTGGTCTCTCCATACAATGAATGAAGGACTGGCTCAGGCTACAGCCCTGATGAGACCTGAAAACATTATGCCGGGTAATAAGAAGCCAGATGCGAAAGACCACATGCTGTATGATTCCATTTATACAAAAGGTCCAGAGGAGGTGAATCCGGGGGCTGGGGCTGCTGGGAGTGAGTGTTTCATGGGTTACTGTTTGGGAAGATGATAAAGTTCTGAAACTAAAAGGTGGGAATGGTGGGCACAATAATGGATCATATATGTACTCAAACATGGGTAAAATGGTAAATTTTATGTTTCCTGTACGTTACCATAATAAAAAAATGTATGTGTCCTTTGATCAATACCTCCTCATTTGCCCTTCTCATCCCCTCCCCCCATTCCTGGCCACCACCGTTCTATGAGTTTTGCTATTTTAAATTCCACATATGAGTGAGATCGTGCAGTATTTATCTTTCTGCGTCGGGTTTCTTTCCCTTAGCAGAATGTCCTCCGGGTTCACCCATGTGGATGCAAAGGGCAGGATTTTTCTTAATTTTTAAAGACTGAATAATATTCCATTATAAATATATACCATATTTTCTTTCGGCCTAAGGGCACAGAGTTCCAATTGTACAAGACGAATGAATTCTAGGAGTCTGATGTACAGCGTGGTAATGATCGTCAACAATACTATTTTGTATACTTGCAGTTTACTTGCAGGGTAGATTTTGATTTAAATCTCAACACACACACACACACACACACACAAATGGTAACATTATAGAGGCTTGATTGTGATGATCTTTTCACAGTATATGTATATATCAAAACATCAAGTTGTGTACCTTGAATATATACAATTTTTATATATCAAAGACGTCTCCATAAAGTTGTTAAAGAAACGAGGTGTTACTTCTCTGAAATCCAAATTTAACGGGGTGTCTTCTATTCTATGGGCAAGCCATTCCCAGCACACCATGGCTCCTGTGGCTGCTTTCAGGAGCTCTAGAATCTTCTTGCTGGAAGTCCCTCCCAACCAGGGCAGACCCTCTCTTCCTTCTGCTCTACCTTCCTCTGCAGCCCCGATAGGAGGGAGCGTCTGCCTGAGAGTCTGCCCAGCCTGTTCCTCTTCTGTTCTTGCCCCTCGGGCAGCAGTGAGCTTGTTGCCCCATCCCCTGGGCTTCACCTGCAGGCAGAACCCCTAGCATTGCTGAGAACCTCCCGCCATGTCTTTTGGACAAGTGAAGTGGCTCATCCAGGGGTGGGGGTGGCGAGATTTGAATTTCCAGAAGCACAGTTCCTGCCTCAACATCCTCCCATCCGCTGCTGTAGGTCAGAGCTGGCTCCCTCCCCTCCCCTCCGTCTTCATCTTTAATATAAGCAATATCGTCCCAGGCTCCAAGGACAACAGTTTGCCTTCAAGAGCACAAATTAAAGCAATGCCACCAAGGGCATTAATGGTCTTAGCAGAGTCAACATGGGGAGCATTGTGCATTCCCTATGTAATATGAAGAGTGACTAAGCAGAAGCACTGCCCTCCCAGCCAGGCTGGGGCTGAATACCGGAGGCTCCCCGGGGAGCTGGCGGGGAGGACCGGGGAGAGGAGGAGCTCCAAGCTGCCAGTCACCTGCTGTGGAGTGGCTCACATCCCAGCCCTGGGGGGCTGTGGGACAGGAGGTAAAGGTCAGAAACTCTCAGCAAATATTTGGAGGGCTGTTCCCACGCCCAGTGGGTTTGGACACAAGGTAATCCTCTTCTGGAAGGGGCCCAGTAATCCCTGAGCAAATGCCTGGCCTAACTGGTAACTCCATGGCTGAGCCAGCCCATTCCCCCCGGGGATAGTCAGGCAGGGAGAAGGTGAGGCCCACACCCCAGGTTGAGACTTGAATGGGAGCACTCCCGCTGGTGAATGCTTGAGTGTGAGACCCGTGCATTGGGGTATACGATATTTTGTTATCCATAACAACACTTAGCATGTATTTTACACCATGCCCTGTGCTGGGGATGGGGCTTCGGAGATGAGAGGTGTGTCCTTGTCAGGAAGCCAGACTCTGAGTTTAGAGCAGGTCTGTAGGCTCCCTGAGGACAGACGGCATCTCTGATTTCCCCAGGAGCTAACGCAGTAAGTGAATGAACGGATGAACGAATGAATGACTTCTAATACAGTGGTGCTCCCTACCTCATCCCAGGGGACTCAGGATGACTTTCTGGAGAGAGACTTAAAGAGAAGTCAGAGAGAGCTGGACAGAGAGGGCATGGAAGGGTAGACCCAGGCAGAAGGAACAGCATGTGCAAAGACTTCAGGCTAGTCCCCATCGGGATCCAGGGCTGGAAGGACCTTGTGGGCCATGGGGAGGTTGAATTCCTTCTTGAAGCTCCAGAAGGATTTTAAGGAACAAAGCAACAAGGTCTGATTTGCATTTTAGATCATCTACATGGAGGATGGGATCGCTCATTCTATTTACTAATACATATTAAAAAACAAACCCCTATTAAATACCAGACATCTCACTGAGTCTAGATGAATACCGTCCAGCAGAAACATAATGGGAGCCACATGAGTAGTTTTAAATTTCCTAGTAGTCACATTTTAAAAAGTAAACAGAAACAGGTGCTATACTTAATAATTCATTTAGCCCACTATAACTGAAATATCCAGGTATTTTTACATTATTATGTTGTTCTACATCTTCAAAATCCAGTGTTTATTCTTCTCTCAGGTTGCATCTGCTCAATAGCCACCATGGTTACCCTATTGAACAGTGCACGCAGGTGTAGATGGTGCATGGGAAGCAATCACCATCTCTGTCCTCACAGAGCGTAGCGCCTGGAAGAGAAGGTCCACAATTAAATGTGCAAACCAGAGCATCCAAGGACAGTGACAGTGGTGGTAAGGGGTAGAGGGGAGGATCCTGACACCCAGGGAGCCTGGCAGAGGGACCTAAGTCAGGGTGAATGAGGTGGAGTCCTTAAGGATGAACGAGGGTCAGTTAAGTGGGGGGTGGACTTCAGCCACGCGCTCCTGGCTGGCTGCCACATTTGCAGAACTGTCCTAAGCCCCAGGAGAGTGGCTTGCGGTGAGCCTGGCAGGGTGGGCAAGGCCAGCCTGCAGCCATGCTGGGCATTTGGAAACCACTCGAGGGTCAGAAGGAAGTGGAGAAGTGAACGGGACCGGATCTTGACAAACAGTCAGTGTGGTGGATGATGTGCACAGACGGACTGGGCTGGTGGTTTGAAGGGGGGTGATGGTGTTGGAAATGGGAGGCAGTGGGAGAACACCGGAGAAAGAAGTCAGAACCGGGAGGACTTCGTCATGGGTAGGGGGGCGTACGGGGCGGGAGGTGCGGCTGGTGGATGACTCCCGGGTTTCTGATGCTGTTTCTGAGACCGGGAACCTAGAAGAGGAGCAGCTTTGGGAGATGACAGGTTCAGTTGGGAGCGTGTGGATCTGGTGGTGCTTGCTGGGCGCGAGGTCTGATTTTAAGCGACCATAAGTAAGTCCAGGCGTGGGAGAGAGGTCCGAGCTGGACAAGCAGCTCTGGGAGACGGACAGTCTCTGAAGGCGTGGTTGGTAATGAAACACATGGAAATGGATCAAATCTTCCAGAGCAGTGCTTCTCACCCAGGGGTGATTTTACCCCCAGGGGTCCGCAATACATTCTCAATTGTCACAATCGTGGGGGCGGGGGACGGGGCTGCTACCCACGCCTAGTGGGTAGAGGTCAGAGATAGTGCTAAACATCCTGCAATGCACAGGACAGCCCCCCCCCCCCCACCCACAAAGATCTACCCAGCCCAGGATGGCTCCGAGGTGGAGAAAGAGACAAAGCAGAGGGACAAGAGGAGAGAGTCTTGGGTGGAATCCTGAGGAGCTCTGACATTTGGGGTAGAGCGAGTAGATGAGGAAGGAGGGATCAGCGGGCGGGAGAAAAGCAGCCGGGAAAGGAAGAGACAGCAAGCAGGAAACTGTGGGCCCAGGTTGGAGGCTGTGAAGTCAGCCCCTGGGAACAGTGACATTGTATCTTTCTAGTTGAGATCCTTTCCATTTTGATTCGTCTTCCCCAAGCCCGATCTATGGGCACCCCACATTTCCAGCACCCGGAATACAGAACTGCACTCCAGGCAGGCAGTGTGGCCGAGGGAGATCACAGGGCTCCACCACTTGCTGGGTGTGTCCGCTTGGGCAAGAGGCTCTGTGCCCCCCAGCCTTGGTTTCTTCCTCTGGAAGATGGGTGTGTGACAGCGATCGAGCGAGGAGATAATAAATTGGCACATAGTTAAGTGCTCAATTAGTGGCAGGTACTTTACTTCCTTTCATTTATCATTTATCATCCTGCGGCTAGCTTGCTGATAAGCTATTCTTAGATTTTTATCCAGTCTGCTCTGCCAAAATCCTACTGAAAGCAGGACAGGTTTTTGGGGGAGGTCTCTGGCTGCTTCCTTCCCTAGCAGATGAAGTCCAGCTAGCTGTATTCCAGGCTCTTGATGTGAAAAGCACCTTTTTGTGAAGCTCATCTTCTCCTACTACCCCTTCCCTCCCTACCCCCACTCCCCCGAGCTTTCTCTTCCAACTTATTCTGGTCCTTTGTATTAAAGATTATTCCAAAGGTAGAGAGTCCTCTGGGACATGCTTTCGCTCATTTTTTTTTTTCCTTATCAGACCAGTAAGCAGGAAAAAAAGGCACCAGACTGGAATCTCTTTGAGGGCCAAGGCATACCAGACCTTTCAAACTCTCTCCTTGATATTACCCAGCAAAGGAGGATCAATTTGGACCACCCTTCACTCGGCCTCTCAGGGTTCGAGGTGTGATGGGGGCATGAGTTAGGCAATCTACTCCAGGGAAACATTTTCTTTCACATGTTCAAATATCTCCTGTTTCATCTTTAAAAATCAATAAATTTAAATTCTAGTCCATAATTTATCACTGTTCATTTTAATATAATAATAAAATTTTATATTCTTTTCTAGATGAATTACATGATCTCTTTCTACCCCATTAGTTTTCCCAAGGCTCTGGGATATACCACCATATAATCCCTGGAGGATTGGAGTGTGTCAGCTTGAGATCAGGTCCAACTCGATCGCCATAAACACCCAACATGCTCTCCTTGGGTACCATTTACCTCCTGGACATTTGATAGCTTCCTAATGATGCAGGGTATGATGAGCGGATGAAGACAACAGCCATGGAGTGCGTATTTCTGGAATAAAATGTTCTCCCGAGAAATGGGAAGGTTCCTGAATTCTCCGTGGCTCCAGAGAGTATATGGTTCTCTTTTTCCAGCTTGCAGAATTTTTCTCACTGGATTTTTGGTGGTTAGCAAAAAAATGTTTTCATCTTACCTGGGGGGACCTGTTGAAGGGGTTTGGTGTAATTTCTGTTGGGCAATGGTCTGGACCTCACAGGTATTGAGATTGGAGGTGCTTTTTGCATTTTGCAAAGCCATCCATTATAGACACCCTCTGTGTTTGCAGACATGGCCACGCAAACTGGCTGTCAGAGCCTCCCAGGAATGATGCCAGGAGAAACAGAATGTCAGAGACAATGTCCTGTTCTTTGTCTCTTGAGAAAAAAGTCATCCCCAGGTTGCTCAGGCATGGATGGAGTTGACTCTTCTCTGACACATCACACACACTGCAGTTAAGTTTGCAGAGATTCCGAATAGGGATTACAGGTCCGCTAAGGAAAACACTGTCTGCTTATTTTTTTGCTCATCTGAACAAAATGGCTTTAAATTTACATAATTAAAATTCTGGTGTCTTTCAGATCATAACAATGGGTAATTAACATTGTTACTTGTCAGCTGGAAAATACCTCGGGAGGAGGCTCTCAGAGCCCAGCCGTTTTATTTTGGACCACATCTCATGGACAATCAGGGCTAATTGAATCACCCCCATCTCATGGAAAATGAATGACAGAACATTGAACATTGCTAGCCCGGCTCACAATCAACTCAGAAAGACTGCTTGCTCAAACAAGCCTGCGCGAGATCAGAACCTCAACCCTGCATGGAAGACAGTGGCCTGACAGTCTAATTTAGAAGCGTTGCTTAAAATCTTAATCAGCGCGTTGAAATTAACAGAGGCGAGTTTCGACACCATGTTTGTTGTCTATGGTTATCAATTTTAATAAACGTTAAAATGTTTTTACAGGTGTGGAAAAAGGCACGTCCCGGGGACACCGCTCTCCTCCATTTGTACTCTCTACCAAGAAAAAAAACAAAAAAAACAAAACCATGTCATCGTCAAGAATGAAGACGTAACATAGTCATCAGAGCTTGGCTTCCTTTTATTTTGTGGCTCCCTGAAAGCTATCTGCAGTCCTAAGCCCGGGTCCCTCTTCCCTGCCCAAGTGATATCTTGATTGACACATCTCCAAATAAGCCTGTGAATAGCTTTCCGTATTAGCCTCAGAATAATTCAGATGTCAAATTACAGCTCGCAGACTCCCTGACTCCTCTCGAGCCCCAGAATGAATTTTTTAAATATTTGGGGGGACAATATTAAATTTTGTTTGGGTTGGGTCAAAGTTCATATCATTTGGTAATAAAGAGCCACCAAGGGTGTTTGCGTAGGGTGGGTTCCATTGATTTTATTTTGTGCCACAGCTGCAGGTCAGGCTGACCCTTGGCCAGCGGTTTGGCGCGTGCAAGTCTGCGGACTCTTGCCCCTTTGCAGCTCGCCGTGGGTTTGCTCTGGACAGAAAAGGGAACGAGGAAAGAAAGAAGAGGAGAGCAAGGCACTCTCTCTCTGCGCAGGACTCCTGGCTGATGTCATCTCTAAATATGCAGCTTTAATTGCTCTTCTCTGCAGCAATGAGGGACGAGAGCTTAGTTGCTTGTCTTCATCACCGTTGAAACTGCACAGCCGACGGAGCCCGGATTCCCGTCCAGCAAGCCATCCAGAAGCGTTTCTGGCAAGCAAGAAGGCAGAGCAGTACCTGCCGCCTGATAATGACCACTTTTCATAATATTTGTTGGATGCTCTGTAACATGTGGCTGAGAAAACTCTCATTATGACTGGCTGTCGGCGCAGCTGTAAATATTTAACCAAGAATGCTACCTGCTTTGCGGAAAGACTTGCTAATTACACCTGCTTCTCCCTATAATGACATATTGTTGTAAAATTCCACGATAATGACACAACTGCGTCTTCCTCATGCAAGAGGTAAATTTATACCAAGGACGGCACCGGAATTTCCATAAGCAATTAGCCTACACATTTCCATCCCTGTGTTTTCCTGTGATTTTATTGAAATGAAAGATAATGAATTAAATCCAATTACAGCAAGAAGACAGCTAGCAACTTGATGTTCCTTTCAAACCGCAGTTCCACTTCATAAGCAAAGTGAGGAGGAGGAGAACCGTATTCCTGCTGGATACCTTTGTGGCATCCCGATAAATTAGAAATATCAGCCTGGTAGCACCGACCCTGACAAACAGCCCGTATCGGGGGCTGGGGTGCTCTTGACAAAATGCTTCTCGAAAAAGCTGCACATTTTGAGTTGGAGGGACGGGAGGTACCACTCTTGGCTCGTAGCCTGATTATTAGTGGAACAACTCTATAAAAAAAATAAGTTTTCCCAGATGCGATGATAAAGCCCAAGATAATAATCTGTAGCGGGAGATTTAGAGACACAACCCCTCTCCGGGCTACGAGAAAGGTTTAGATGCTGTAACCAGGGGACTTTTGTTCCAAGATCCAGAGCCACGGTGCCTGAAAGACAAAACTAAATGAGTGGCGTGCGATACACTTTCAAAATGACCCCGCCTCGACATCTTTATTGTTTTCTCTCCCTGCCCCCCCTTTTTTTCTCTTCCCTCCCGGTCTCTTCTCTCCACCGCTCTTCTCCCTCTATACACGCAAGCATCGCAAAATGTCAGAAGCAGAGAAGTGACCCACCCTTTCCGGGCACAGGGGACAATTACACTCTGATCTCTGCGTCACCGCAGACACAAACATAGTCCCCAGGGTTAATATAGGCTCTCCGGCCCAGTTTTAAACCTGATGATGAATTTACTTATTTATTTAGCGGTCACGACTGTTCCCAGGAACACTTTGGTGAAGAGGGAGGTGATGGCGTAATTACGGCAGGCGGGGAGAGAGCATGAGCAGTGACAGCCCCGTGGGCCAGGCAGGGCCCCGGAGCAGATAGGCTGTCCTGCGCAGCCCGGCTGGGGGACTGTTCTGTTCGATTTCCTCTCGGTGGCGGGGCTGGAGTGCGCTCGCCTAATGGTCGGCTGTCGATACAGTAAAAATGCTAACCTGTCTTTGCCTCTAATCCATTCCGAGAGGGCTCTTTACAGAAATGGCCTCTTCCATTTCTTCATTTTCAGAAAAGCCAATCAAGGAAGATGGACCCGCACGGGCTATTGGTACAGTGTTTTTGTAAGTGTGTGTGTTTGTGTGTGCGTTTTAAAAAGGCACGATGATTAATTTTGAGACACAGCATTTTGTGTTGTCTTTGACGATTTTCTTCCCCGCCTTTTTTTTTTTTTAAGGGCTCTAGAAAATCAATGCTACGCTCCACGATCATCCATCTTTATATAGTAATAAATTAAGTGGGAGGTATTGATATTTTTGACTGAGCTTTTAAGATTCACATACTAATGACAATTATACCCTGGTGACTGTTGATTTCTGCTGTTGTTTACCGTGCGTGACTCGGGCGAGAGGCGTTTGAGTTTCGCCTGTTGGCTTGGCTGTCCCCGAGTGTCCCAAAGCGTCCCTCCACGTCTCAGGTGGGAGACTGAGGTCAGTCGGCAACTGGGTCCCAAGGAGGGGAGCGCTCAGGAAAGCCTTGCTCTCCCGAAGACGTTCTGTAAGCACTCGACCAAGGGCAAGGCCGCGTCACCTCAAGCTTGGCAATGACCGTGGTGGAACTGAGGTAGGGTTATAGCAAAATACCACGCAACGCTGGGCAATGGTCCTCGCCAGTGGGCACCAGCAGGGATGTCCTGGTGGTCCTTCTGCTGTCCAGACGTTAACCCTTTAGCTGCCAAATTAAGGGAAGTGAGGAGGTTCTGGGCAAAAGCCAGGGCAGTCAGTACCAGAGGCACTAGTGGGGAATGGCTGTTTAACAACTGGTACCAAATATCCCAATATTTAACACCGATGCAGACTGGGTGAATTGTAGCTCTGGATATGAACCCCCCACACACACACCAACACCACCACCACACACATTTAGAAATCTTGGGGTCCCAGAGATACTGTGTGCCCTCTCCATTCCTTAAGGAAAAAAAAGAAAAAAGGAGAATTTGGAACCCCTGACATGAAGTGCCTGGCTCGCCTCATGCTTACAAACTGTTTCTGGTAAATTCTGAGTTTGGGCAGACATGTGGACAACCACCGCCTTGCCCCCCCTCTTGCCTTCTCCCTCCCTCGAGATGGGTGAAGGGCATCTTCTCAACACTTGGCAAGAGTTTGTTCGGAAGCAGAGACAAAGGCCTAGCAGAAAGGGAATGAAAGGAGCAAGGACAGTGTGATTTTCTCTGATGAGACCGAGGCCCTCCAGCCAACCGGAACGCTACCCCCAGGTAGCTGACCGGGACAACTACCAACAAACGGGCACCGAGGCCTCAACCTCATTGAGAGAATTATGTAGGGCATCGGGACAGCCTCGAAGCTCACAACAGTTTCTACGCGGAGATGAATTTGTCAGTAATATTGATTGTCGGAGGCCTGTTTCATTCTAGTTAAGATTCCACGAGGCACCAACAGCGGCCCCTCGTGCATGATTTTTTCCTTCTAGAAGGTCCAGGATGTTGAGGAGGCAACTCTGGGAGGCACCCTGCCCCAAGTTCTGTCAAACTAGATACCGCCAGGCTGCTCCCCGGGGCCAGGTGTGTGTATTTTGTTTACATTTCGCAGAGGCAGCAATAAGTTGTTTGTTTACACACCGGGGTCTGGTTTTTGTTGTTGTTGTTTTTTGGTTTTTGGTTTTTTTCCTCTCTCCTCTCCCTGACGCGGGTCACCCAGCAGGGCCAGGTGCCTAGCCTAGAGAAGAGCTGTTGGAGCTTTCCAGACACAACCCTGAAATCATTATGCAGGATTATCCAAATGTGAAGCCTGCTGAAAGCCCACCTTCTCTGGTTTCCTGTTTTCAGGGAGAGGGCTCGGTGACATCCAACTGTCCAGGAAGTGCCTTTGCAAGAGTGTGTGCAAAGAAAGGACAGAACACAGGAGAGGTGTGGAGGAGGACTCACTTTCATCAGAGGATCGGCTTTCAGGCTGGTTTGGGAGCCCAGAGCATTATTGTATTACACGCGGCAGTGAAATGCGCCTTGTCCGGCTTCCTTCTACCCACCCCCCCTTTCTTTTCTTTGAGTGTTTTCGAAATAAAAGAGTGTTTTCTTCCAAATTGTGCTGGGAGGCAAATTCTTGAACGGTGTAATAGAAAATGTTAGACAATATTCCTTACCGGAGCTATTGACATTTTGGATAGTTGTGACACTTTGATTTTTCTCAAAACATATGGATCAAGCCTGGCTGCATTATTGGACAGGAAGTCCTGATGAAAGGCCTTCCTTTATCTTTCTTTGTATTCCCCCCCTCTGTTTGTTCATGGCTTTCTCTCTGAATATAATCGTGGTTTTCTTAAGCTGTCCGGGGAGTCCTTACCGCCTTACTAAATATTTCATGGTCCTCAGCACAGCATACCTGCCAACTGAGTCTTATTTGTTGTCAAAAATAAAGGGTTCATCCTTCGGAGTGGGGGAAGAAAAAGAGCGCCGGTTTATTCTATTGTTTTTATTTTAAAGTTTCTCATCTGCCCCAAATGCATGGAGACACTGGAAATCCAGGAGTGGTGCCTTTCATTCGCCGGGGACGCGGCTGGCCATTTATTTATTTATTTGCGGCTTATTTATTTATTTGCGGCGCCCTCCTTTCTATGATTCCCAGCACTTGTTCCTTTGCAGTTTCCCGTCCTATTTGTTCAAAAGGGAAAAGTTCAAAGCGGCTCTGCCAGCTGAGGGAGAAGCCTGCTGAATACTAACCCTCCAGCACCCGCCTTCGCTGACCTTGAGAGCCCAGCAGTAAACGGTCCCATTGCCAACCCGCATGTGTGTTTGGTTAGACCAGGTCGGGGGGGTCAGGGCTCACCTGAGGCCAGCCAAGCCGGCCCGACCTGCCTGAGCAGCAGGGGTAATGCATTTTTAAAAGGGACATTCTCCACTCTGAATGGGCCTAATATGGTCTCTGTTTAAAAACCTGTCAGAATCCCAAGCACACACTCCATAAAATATAAATAAGTACTTACTGTTTGCAGATGTTGCTTGTTTTTCATAATGTTTGTATTTGAAGTCTCGAATCCTCACTTCCTGTCAGGTTCCCCCATGCCTCTCTCCTCCTGTTTCTGAAGGAACAAGGGAGAACTTCAGATCACAATTTCTCAATGAAGACACTTTCTGTCAAGTCTGTCAGCGTCCCTGGTACAATTAGCATTTTCCCTCTCTCTCTCTTTCTCTCTGCCTCTCTTTCTCTCTCTCAACACGGATTTATTTCTCGCCAGTTTTCCCTGGGCCATGGAGAGCTACCTCTCTTGGTGGTGACTTTGCAAGGGGCTCCAGGCTCAGGAAGGTGTGATTTTTTTGTGTGCGTGAGACCCTGAAAAGCAAAGCTGGACGTCAACAGGCCCGTAAACTGCACACTTAGATTAATTGGGGAGAATTAGGTAAAAAGACTATGGGGAACCTCCATCATCGTTCCTGGGGAAATTCAGAGATGGGGCCTCATATGTCTTTGCCATGTTCATCCCTAGAGCCCCGGTGATAAATTCAGTGCAGGTGTCTGATTAATTTATCCGTGCGTTCGGCTACGTATGCGCCATCCCCCCCCTGAACCTGACCCCGGGATTCCTACCAGGGTCTTCCTTGGGCCTTCCCTGCGCCGCCCCAAGCCTACCCCAGCTCCAAAGCCTCTCCGCAGAGCCTGGGGGAGAGCCCGAGGGGGGCTCCATCTCTACCTCTGTGCCCATGGGACCCCTTCTCAGCCTCCTGTCTCCCGTCGGGTTTCCTGCCGGCTGCCCCCGGGGGGTGGGGGTGGGGTGGGGGGGTGGTGACAGGTGGGACCGGGGCGCATCTTTTTCCATGACAAAGCCAGCAGGTCATTTATTCCATAGTCCCCGGTGGACAGTGCGCTTGTGAAGAGGACTGTGGAAGTTGCTTTTTGTTCAGCAGCCCTCCCACGATTCAGCTGAACATTTTAATAACCCACTCTCTGGGGCTCCCACCTCGGCCAACTTAGCAAGCAGAGTGGGAGCGCTCTCCGCAGGCCCGGGGACTTGCAGAAGTGAGCATTTAGGCGTGTATTTCTTTATTTACTTTATTTATTTATTTACTCTTTATGCCATCCTCTGGTGAAAAAGGCCAACACAACCCTTGTTCTCCAACCCTGTCGCTTCTTTGCTTAGAAAGTAGTAGTTTAAAAGAGCCCCTCTGCGAGGTCCCTGCTCTGCCTTACTTCTCAGGTCCCGTTCTGAAGCCAGTGGTCATCAGCCTCCTCTCCTCAAGAACCGAAAGCCTGCTGTCCCAGCCCCATATCACTGCTAAGGATCAAAGACTCCCCTTCACCCACTTGAGCTGGAGATTGATGATAGTGCGGTTCACCTGCCATTTGCTTTAGTAATAATAGTATTTAAAAAAAGAAAGAAAGGAAGGAAGGAAGAAAGAGAGAGAGAGAGAAGGAGAGAGAGAGAAAGAAAGAAGGAAAGAGGGAAGGAAGGGAAGGAAGGGAAGGAAGGAAGGAAGGAAGGGAGAGACACACCAAGCCTTCCCCAGTTTCCCCGGGCTTTCGGGGAGGATCCGATGAGAAACACGTGCCCAGGACGGCGCAGCTCCGTGCTAGAATCAGGTCAGTGGGGCTCGCTTCATCTCTAAAGCACAGACACCATAAATCAAGATGAAAATCCTTCAGCCCCAAAAGCCTTACCAATTGATACAATTTGAAAATGGGCAGCGGAGAGGCTGGGGAGAAGGCTGACATGATGACTTTTATAATAGCAGAACGTTTAAGGTTCTAGAAATAAAAGGAAGAGGATGAAATCAGGCACGTTGGTCTCTGCCTGCAGGCTCTCTGAGCTCTCACTGGAGGCTCCCACAATTATTTCTGCTCTCGCTTTCCCCTCCTTTTTTTTTTTTTTTTTTTTCTTCCAGCAGTCTGTTTGAAATGAAGCAGAACCGGGCATGGCCAGCTCATCAGTGTCATTAGCTGACAGGGCGCCCGGCACACCTGCTTTTACTCGCTGCCATTTCAAGCACGAATGCCACAGAGAATGTGGCTTGGGTCCTTATAATGTGTAAAGATTCATTTATTTCACCTTTTGAACCTGCCTGACCCCCTGGGCTTGTGTTGGGGAGGGGGAGGAGGACTGGAGAGGGTTGGTTTTTTTTTTTTTTTTTTTTTTTCCTAGCACTTAGAAGAAGCTGACAATTAGGGGTCTGGCCCTGGGGCTGTTGTTAGGATAGAAGCTTAGGAGAGAGGTGGGAGCTTAGCCAGGGAGGCCCTGGTAGGGCTTGGGCCACGGGACCCAGACCGGAGACTGGGGGGATGGCGCTGAGCACCATTCCCCTGGCTGCTGGCTCCCTGGCTCAGCGGTGCCCCCCCCCCCCTCGTGCAGGGGCTGCTTTGACACGGAGGGAGGCACCCTTACCTTCGAAGGCCCTGCCCCGCCTCACACCACACCTATTACAATGCACCCACCTCTGCTGTTCACTATGACTGTGGTGAAGATCTCTAAACATCATTTTGCCCTTGGAATGATTTGGCTCTGAGTACCGCATTTCATTTATGATGGTTGAGGTTTCTTGGCAATCATGTGCACCTAGGAATTCCTGCAAAGGGAGAAATAGCTACCCTTCAAACTGCTTTCCAATATAATGGAATTTCTATGAATACTAAACTTTGCCATTAATGAAGTTGATATGATATTAAGTTTTGCAGACATTTTAATTAAACCTCAATTAATTTTAATTTTATGGTGTTCTTTTCATATTTTGGAATATGAATATATATTATATATTATACATCATATAATATATATTATTATATATTATTTTATATATAATATATATATTACATATATAATATTATATATTATAGCATAATATATATGTATCTCAAACATTTTAATAACCTCTGGAAAGGAAAGGCTGGTAGCCCCAAACCTGATACCCCAGGTGTCTGATGACATTTTTCCTCCCGTTTTCTTCTTTTTCTTTTTCTTGCTTTCCTTTGGTATGGCTTTGACTTCTACATTTTCCTTTTTAGAAGTTTTAGTGTGTGGGCTTAGTTTGCTAGGAATAAAAAAGTCGTTCTTGTTAGTGGACATTACACTCTTAGGACTTTGATTCTGGTTCCTTCTATTTTGTAGCCCCTGACTAGTCCTAGAGAGTTGGTTATATTCTTCAGCCTCTGCCTGGAGAGCTGGGGCTTCCTTCATTTCTTGATTCTTCCTTCTTTTTGGGAGCTTGACTGTGCACCTCTGTGGTTCCTGCCTTACTAGTATAAGATGAGCTCTTTCCTAGGAAACCCCAGGCCCAGGGAAGATCACCTTCGTTGGCCTGTTGAACCCAAGCTGAGTTTTCTAACCAAGGGCATCACTGCTCTAGGCATTGGGGCTCTCTTGAAACTTGCAAGCATGTACCAGAACAACATCTGTCCCCACCCATAAAATAGACAGACTTCTTTGCTATCCCCTGAGTTAATGATTTCGGGGCTTTAGCATCTTTTATGGTGCACGAGTTTCCAGTGGTTCTACTTGATACTCTTGGTGGCAAAGTATTCCTGGATTTGTGATGAGATTGATTTTATTTTTAAAAGGTGCAGATTCCGAGTGGAGCCATCCATCAGTTGACTTCTGTCTGAATCCCTTTCCTGGTGGAATTTTATTCTTGCAGACACTGCACAGCTCAAAGTTCATATACTTGAATTCTAAAGATTCTTTGGGATGAAAACATCTCAGTCCCCAGTCCTGGGAAGTGAGTATAACATCATATAATCTGGGCATGTATATGGCTGCATGGTGAATTAATACTTGTCAGACCTTGTTACTCTGAAATGGCCGTGGCAAGGTAATGACCGTCATTCATTTTATTTTATTACTTTTTTTTATTTGATTTCATTTAGGCTTTGGCAAAGGTGAGGGGACTGACTCATATTTCCTGTTTATGTTTGATATCCAAAGCCCCTGGGGGAGGGAAGGCGATGCTACCGGAAATTATGCAAATTAAAGAGGAAATTTGCGAAGACACCTTGACAAACTCAGAGATGAGAACATCTAGCTTTAACTGTTTGATCATCCTGATTCTGGGCTCTTGCACTTCTGGTTAGCGAAGAAGGTCTGAAGAGGGCACAGAGCAGTGTGGCTCACTGAGTGAGTGGCTGTCTTGCGGGTGAAATGGTGGTTGAGGTTTAGCGTCCAGAAGCAAAAAAAGCTAAGTTTTGTCTTAGCAGCTAATTGAGAATAGGAAGCCCACTCTATGATGAAACTTCAGGTTTTCTCAGCCAACAAATCCTCCCTAGGCCTGTTAGAGTATGTGAAATTATGAAGGGAGGCCTCAATGAGGTGTCGTGGTGGGGGGGGCCTCCCCTGGGAAAGAGGCCATTCCAAGTGAAGGAAAACTCAACAGCAGGGCATTCGGTGCTGGGACAGAAGGCAGCATGGTATACTGGAAAGCAACAGAAGTTTGAATCCCACTTCTGACACTTCCTAGGTATGTGACAAATTTTAAAACAGGCCGTTTTATCTCTTATTATAAATCCAATATGTTTTTTTAACTGCTCCCCATGATAAGTGTAGTCACCGTCTGTCACCATATGACATTATTATAGTATTATTGGCTAGATTCCCTATGTTGTACTTTTCAACTCCATGACTTATTTATTTTTTAAAGATTTTATTTATTTATTTGTCAGAGAGAGAGCACAAGCAGGGAGAGCAGGAGAGGGAGAAGCAGGGCTCCCCGCTGAGCAAGGAGCCCAACGCGGGACTCAGTCCCAGGACCCCAGGATCATGACCGGAGCTGAAGGCAGATTGCTTAACCGACTGAGCCACCCAGGCGTCCCTGACTTATTTATTTTGTAACTGAAAGTTGGTATCCCTGAATGCCCTTGTTTCGCCTACCTCCCTCCACCTCCCCTCTGGAAACCACCAGTTTGTTCTCTGTATTGATAAGTCTATTTGGGTTTTTCTGTTTGTTCATTTGTTTTGGTTTTTAGATTCCACATATAAGGGAAATCATGTGGTATTTGTCTTCTCTGTCTGACTTTTTTCACTTAGCATAATACCCTCTAGGTCCATCCATGTTGTTGCAAATGGCAGGATCTCATTCTTTGTGATGGCTGAGTAATATTCCATGGTATATATGTACCACATCTTCTTTATCCATTCACCTACTCATGGACACTTTGGTTGCTTCCATATCTTGGCTATTGTAAATAATGCTGCAATAACATAGGGATGCACATATCTTTTTGAATTAGTGTTTTCCTTTGGGTAAATATCCAGCAGTGGAATTACTGAATCATACGGTTGTTTTATTTTTAATTTTTGGAAGAATCTCCATACTGTTTTCCACTGTGGCTGCACCAATTTACATTCCCACCAACGGTGTATGAGGGCTCCTTTTTCCTCCACATTTCTGCCAATGCTTGTTATTTCTTGTCTTTTTGGTATTAGCTATTCTCATAGTTTTTTTTTTTTTTTTTTTTGTAATAGAAGCAAAAAGAAAACAAAAGCACATCCTTAATCTCATGCATTCAGACAAAACCTACTCTTCATTCTTTCATGGATATCTTTCCAAATTCTGTTTCACATAGAGACATACACACTTGCGTTACAAAAATAAGATTGCACATGGCATCTTATAAGCCCTTCTTTTCTCTTTCTGTTCAACTCTGGACGTTGTCAACATTTTGTAATGGCTGCACAATGCCCCATCTTACAGATAGACTTTATTTCCCCAAACTTCTATTGTTGAATGTATAGGTTGGTCCAACTATTCACAATTACAAAATGGCTGTGACAAATACTTGCAGCTAACTGTCCACCTAGATTCAAGATGACCATATTTCCTTATGGAAAAATTCCTCAAAGTCAGATTTTTGGATAAATGGGCATGCATGTTTTTCCTTGAGTAAACTTGAAGTTTGTTGAGATTCTTGGATAGGTAGATCCATGTATTTTCTAAAATTTGGAACTGTTGGGCCATTATTTCTTCAAATCTCTCTGCTTCTTTCTTACCGTCTTCTGGGACTGCCTTGATGTGTACGTTAGCCTGTTTAATGGCCCCTCAGAAGTCCCTTTGACTCTTGTTTTCTTCATTCTTTTTGCTCCTCAGACTCATAATTTCAAATGACTCCTCTTCAAGTTTGCTGATTGTTTCCTCCGCTTGTTCAAATCGGCTCTGAACCACTCTTGTGAATTTTCCAAGTCAGTTATTGTATTTTTCAACCTTAGAGTTTCCGTTTGGTTCTTTTAAAATAATTTCAATCTCTTTGTTCATGTGCTAATTTTGTTCACATGTTGTTTTCCTGATTTCTTTTAGTTCTTTGTGTTTTCTTTTAGTGGTTAGAGCCTATTTAAGATAGTTTTTATTTTTCATGTCAGATGGGTAATGTGCCAAGGTCATAAGGTTCGAGGGAGACAGACATCATGCAGTGGCATGCACACCCAATCACCATGCTTATGAACTCCAAAAAGATGTTTAAGACAGTTCTTTTAAAGATTTTGCCTAGAAAGTCTGATGCCTGTGTTTTCAGGGACTGTGTCTGGAGATTTATTTTCTTCCTTTATGTGGGCCGTGTTTTCCTATTTCTTTGTGATTTGTTGTTTAAAATTGGTTATTAAAAAAATCAGCCACCTCTCCCAGTCTTTGCAGACTGGTGCACAAGACCTTCACCAATTAGCAGGGCAAGGTCTGAACTTTGGGATCAGCCTTGCATGAAAGTTTGAGGTCTTCCCAGGTCTTTTCTGGACATATGTCTTCCCTGGGCCTGTGTATTGCTCCATGTATGTGACTGCTTTTAAATGTCTTCATTTTCCTGAGCCTAACCCCTGTTTCTTCTCGGGCCTTCCCTGCTTTATTATGCTCCCCAATCAGTAATCTCTTGCCTCAGGAGTCTGCAGGTGTGTAGTCCCCTTGGATATTCCTGAGTCACACCCACTGCTTCCTGCCTGAGTTCCAGGTCAGATCTACAGAGGCCAATCCCTCAGGCAGCCCCCACACAGGTTAGAACATTGCAAATTAGGTCCACCCTGCTCTCTCTGATTTCAGGAAGAGAACTGGGAATTGGGCTCCTTCTTCCCCAAACTGTTCTGTGCCATGCCAGGGAGGGGGCAAAGTGAGGGCCAGTAAAAAGACTA
This sequence comes from Mirounga leonina, assembly GCF_011800145.1. Classification (NCBI taxonomy): domain Eukaryota; kingdom Metazoa; phylum Chordata; class Mammalia; order Carnivora; family Phocidae; genus Mirounga; species Mirounga leonina. The sequence goes on along the minus strand of NW_023270469.1, from coordinate 29,346,930 downwards.
GTTCCCACCAATGGAATGTGACTTTTCCTTGGTTGGGCATTTGCTTGGTTGCTGTAGATCCCTGACTGATTGCCAGAGCTCCTATAACGTCATTTTAGCACGTATGTGAGTGATTATTCAAGAGTTTGCTGGGAAGGTCCTGCAATTCTTAAGAAAATCTAGGAAGCTCCTCCTCACCTCTTCGGGCTGAAGTGCCAAAGTGAGTCATTCTGGAAGTTCTCTGGAAAGCTGCTGTAAACCTCACATCATCTGAGGCTCTTGGATGCAAACTGCCTCCAGAGAAAGATGACCTCTCTTCCTCCTCGCAGATCCCACATCCGTGCTTCTCACAGGTTCTAACCCTGGCATGGGGAAGGGGGTTCTGGGAAATGTAGTCCCAGCTGCACGGGAATCCTGGGAAGGAGATCACGGGGGTGCTGAGTTGGCAGCCCACAGCGACAGCATAGCCCTAGCACAGCCTGAACCGCTCCACATAGTCACTGGCACCAATTACTTGATGGAAACAAATGTGTAGGAGTAAAGATGCTGTTTGTGATCCTACCCGGCTTGTTAGATCCCTCTCTGCAAATATCCCTGTCTTGATGGCCATCTCGACACTTTTGAGTACTGTATAATTATTTACTTAGTACTTTCCATCCAAGGGATTACTCTTTTAAATAGATTATTTCAGAAGAAACTATGAATTCCACAAACGGAAAAGCAATATCATTTGCAGTACATAAGAAATACCTGCTAAAGAAGTGGAAGCAGGGGTGCCTGGCTGACTCAGTCGGTGGAGCGTGGGACTCTTGATCTCAAAGTTGTGAGTTCGAGCCCAATGTTGGGTGTAGAGATTACTTTTTTTTTTTAAAGATTTATTTATTTGAGAGAGAGAGAATGAGAGAGAACACATGAGAGGGGGGAGGGTCAGAGGGAGAAGCAGACTCCCTGCCGAGCAGGGAGCCCGATGCGGGACTCGATCCAGGGACTCCAGGATCATGACCTGAGCCGAAGGCAGTCGCTTAACCAACTGAGCCACCCAGGCGCCCCAGTAGAGATTACTTTTAAAAAGAAGTGGAAACAAAACCACTTCTAGCTACACATTGCTCCCCTCACCCCATCACCACCCTCTCCGACGGTGACGCCTCAAATTCCCACCTCAACTGGAGCAGGTCCTCCTCTGACTTATGTCCTAGGGGGTCCCTCCTCTGCTGAAAATGTTGATCCCACTGTTGACAATAACTAGAAACATCTGAGTCCCAAGCATTTTGGCACACCTGAAGATGCTCCATGGAGGCTGCGGTAGGGAAGGTCACTCCCAGCTGGAGTGGAATTTGGCTGGAAGGCAATGCTTTCAGGTGAACCAGATGAAGAAAGTTGTTTCACGTTATCCTTAAAAAAAGGAGGACTCTGGGGTGCCTGGGTGGCTCAGTTGGTTAAGCGTCTGCCTTCGGCTCAGGTCATGATCGAGCCCCGCATCAGGCTCCCTGCTCAGCGGGGAATCGGCTTCTCCCTCTCCCTCACCCACCCCTGCCCCACCCCTGCCGCCAGCTTGCTCTCTCTCTCAAATTAAAAAAAAAAAAAGGAGGACTCTGCCTTGTGTAGCACCTTCTGTATACAGGTCTTGGGATCTTGGCAAGGAGAGATTCTATGAAGAAAATCCCAGTCCGTCCATGGGAATTTTCCCTCTAGCCATAACGTCATAGCTGTTATAGCATTTCAGGGAGGCAGATGCGGCCTGATGCTTACCCTTGTCGCGGCCGAGGGTGGGCGGGGAGGATGGGGCGTGCAATGTCCTTACTCTTCCCCCTTCACATAGACTCAAGAAAGGTGAGGGAATTCACGGTTGGCATAGCTGGCAAGGGACAGAGCTGTGAAGGGAACCTAGGCTTATCTAACCACCGCACCGCGTGGCCCCTTGTTTGGGAGCTTCCAGGAGGCAGTGAGCTTGCTCTGCAGGGTCAGCTCAACTGGAGGGAAGATGCAAAAGGAGACATCTTTTGCGGCTCTCTGACAGTGAGGGCACCAAGCAAAGCAGAGCGGCTATGACCTGAACTTGCCCACCTCTGAAACTGTGCTTCATAAACTGGTCTTGGGAGAGACCCTTTGCTTTCTTGGGGAAAGTTGATCCCCAAGCTGATGCGGCAACTTATCTCGGAGAGCTCTGTCGGGGAACCTTTGATCCGTGGGTCACTCCGGTCTCTACATCTGGTGTGGTCACTTACTTCTCCTCAGGGGTTCTACAGGGGAGAGAAGAGACCAGGGCCAAAAATAGAGACAGGTGTGTGGTATGTGAGTCACCTAGCAAAGAGGTGAAGGGACAGATGACAGAGCTGGTGCTGGTTAACACTTTGGAATCTGCCTTCAGGTGCAAAGTGGAGTCTTTGCCTCTTGAGCCCATGACTGGCCTTCAGTGTCCTTCCCTCCCATTCAGGCGCACCCCACTTATCTCTGCTCATTCTCTTCTCCAATGACTTCTTCAGCACCCACTCGCCGATCATCCAGCGGGGATAGATCACACTTACCCCGCTGTGTGCTAGAGGCTTGGGAGAGTCTCAGGGAGCTCACATTTTAGCTGTGGGTGGGGGTGGAGAATGGGGCAGGATTGGGGGGCGGTGAAGACCTTGGTACAGCAGCGCGTCACAAGGCTGAATGTCACCAGGCTGAGGAAGATAGGAATGGGCTCCAGAGATGCAGGGGAGTGGGGACTCATTTCTGGCTGGGATGGTGAAGAGATCTGGGCGGCGGGGGGGCGCTTTATGGAAAGGAGCAGTGGGAGGCTGATAAGGGGGAGTTGGAGAGGGGATTCCTGGAGGAATATACAGTGTTAACAGGGTAACAGTAATGAGAATATTAAGAGCACTTGCTCCATGTCGGGTCCTGTTCTAAGTACTTAACATGTATTATTTCATTTTATCCTCAGAGAGGAAGATACTTTTAGTAACCTCATTTTACAGATGAGGAAAGAGAAGCCCAGAGAGGTTAAGAAACCCGTCCAAGGTCACACAGCTATTTTTAACAGACATACAGCCTGCAGGGAGTGGGTGTGACCATCCACATTTAGGAATCTTTAGGTCCTAGAAGTTAGCAGAAACAGAGGGTGGTGAAAGGGAAGTGGTAGACATGAGACAGGAGAGGGTATCAGGACCTTCAATACAGAACGATAGTGCTGGCACTGTTTCAATAAATGAACGAATCCATTTACAATCTCTTTTTTTCCAAAAGGAATTTGAGAGATGGTAGCAAGTGGGAATCTTCGTGGGGCAGATGAGGGCACCAGAGGCCAGTGGTGGGGTGGGGCTCAGGGTCGTCGAATATGAGTATTAATTACCGTGCTAGCCAACCTCCAAGATGGCCCCCAGCAATCCCTGCCCCTTGGTATTCATGCCCTTGAGTACTTCCCTTGCATACGGAATAGAAATGACTTGCATCACCAGTAGGATCCTGTGCAAACGATGGCATGCCACTTCCAAGGTCAGAGCATACAAGACATTGTGGCTTTCACCTTACTTTCACTGGGGTCACCTGCTGTGGAGACGGTGGCTGCCATCTTGTGAGGAAGCTCAAGCAGCTCGATGGGGAAGGAACTGGGGCCTCCTGTCCACAGCCCCATCCATGCGCCACCTCGGAAATGGATCTTCCAAGCCCAGTCACGCCTTCTGATGACCACAATTCCTGGCTGACATCCTGACTGCCGCCAGATGAGGAACCCCCTGAACCAGTCCACTCTCAATCCCTGCTCTCAGATCCCTGACCTAGAGAAACTGCGCGAGATAATACATGTTTCTTGTGTATTTAAGCCATGACGTTTGGGGCTTAAAAATTGACCTGAGGTTAATGAGATATATACGATAGATAGCAACTGTAATTGCCAAAGTGACTCCTTCTCTGGCCCCTGCCTGGGCTATAATGTTCCCTTCAGCAGGGAAGCATGTAATGGTAGCTGAACTTTTAGCTTAAGGAATGTTTCATTCCGGCAAGGCGGAGAGGAAGCTGGTGGAATAATTCGTACATGCTGATGCTGATTCTGTATTCTTCTTCGCCTGGGAGACCTTCCCACAGTTGCTCCTACTTAGCTGCCACTTACCACCCCCCCATGGATGTAGCTGTGCCCCTGGGTGAGGGGAACCACCAGGGACCACATGAAGGTGTCAGCAGTGGCCTATGAGCTCCATGGGGGGTAAGGGCCGAGTCTCCTCATTCCTATTGCCCTAGTCCATGCTTGGTTGTCATGTCTTGGATACATGACCTTGTACTCAGCCAGACCCTGGTGATGGACGATAAGGTTGTTTCCAGTTATTTTGCTGCTATAAGTGATGGTGCAAGGAATATAATCTGGAAAATGGCATGCCCATAGGTTAACTTCGTGATAGTGGGTACGTACATTGGATGCTCCAGTTCTTGATTTTCTAAGTCTGCGACATACCCCTATGGCAGGAGACCCAGGAGTTGTAAAGGGAGGGCGAGCAGGTAGCTACCTTAGTTAGAGAAGAACAGTCATGCCCTGAGGCAGGATGATATAGGAGAAGCTTTCTGGAATCCCTTTCCTATTGCCAGCTCCCCAAATTGGGTCACATTTTAAGTAAACAAATGCTGTCGGGACGGGGGTGTGGCCAGAGGGATCCATGCTATTTTGGCAAGTGTGTTGGTCACACGCTATTGCTCTTGGATGTGTGTTTGCGCGTGTGCACATATGCACGAGGGTGTGTATCTGTGTGCATGAGTGTGTATGCACGTGTGCACATATGCACGAGGGTGTGTATCTGTGTGCACGTGTGGGTGCGCATGTGTGCATGCAGGTGTATGCATATGTGTGTGTGTGTGTGTGTGTGTGTCCGTGTCCTTCAGGTGCCGTGTGCAGTCTTGAGCCCTCCTCCTAGCCCAGTTCCGGGCTTTCCCTCTGCAGTACCCCTGACTGCCTTGTGGTGTCAGCAGAGTGCACCTCGCCCCTGGTGGGAAGTCGGGCAGAGGATGCTGAGGCCTGGAGTCAGGCAAGCTGGCCTTGCGGGGGCCGGGGGGCCTGGAGGTGGGCACCTAAAGGGAGCCTTGGGTCTTTCTAGAGGGCAGCTAGTGCAGGCCTGGGTGGGCCTGGCTTTCCTATCACCTGGAAAGGGATGTGGGATGAGCACCCTGTGGCCTCCGGGGGTACAGGAAGAAATTCTGGCTCAAGGTCAGGAGCTGTTGCCTCTTCTCCGTTGGACTGAACTTGGAGAATCCATTTGTCAGGAGCGAATATGGGAGACAAAGTGGGCTTCAGGTCACAACGTTTCCGACACTGAGGCCAAACTGCCTAGCCTTTTGGGGGGGTTGCATTTTCTCTCGCCCTCTCCCTCCCCCTCCCGCCCATCTGTGTCACCGAGGCTTTCCAAATGTGCCTTCAACCCCCAGCAGACTGCTCTCCGTCTCCCCGTCTGATTCGGGCTGCTGGTGGGCACGTTGCTCTAGGAATGGGAACCAGACTTGGGCAACCACCGTGCCCAATGCCATTTGCACAACCGGGAGTCTCTAATGCACACAGCATGGTCCCCCGGCGCCCCAGACGGGCGTGGTTAGCCCAGCCAGCCACACGGGCATGTCGGGGATGGCTGCCTCTCTCTAAGCGGCAATTAAGCCCGGGCTGCGACAGCAACATGGGGCCGGGGGGGCTCGGGTGGGTTGGGGTTTTCTTCCTGGGCGGTGTGTGGGCCCGGGGCTCTGGGGGAATCTGGGACAGGGCGCTGCGGGTGCGGCCACGGGAAAGGGCTGGGGCAGGCAGAACGGCTGTTTCTCTGAGGCCACCTTCCCGAAACCATCCTAGACAGGCCGTCCTGCCCCTTGCTCAGCTCTCTTGTGGCTGCGTGGGGGATGCACTCCCCCCTGCAGACCTGCAGGTGAGCCCGGCCTCTGGCCCCAGAGCAGGGGGCAGGAGTCCTCTGTGGGGCATGGGAGGGACAAGGGCCTGTCCCTCCCTCTGCACCGCCTCTGGGCTCCTTTTGAGGCTTTCGTTGGGCTCCCGTGGGAAACAGCGTTGTGAGGGCGCTGTGAGGCTGTTTCCAGAACAGAGTGACAGGAGGGGGAAGAAGATGAGGAAGAGGAGGGATGGATAAGGAAAGGAAGGAGGGGGGAGCTCTGGCAATGCGGGCCTAGTGGGAGAAGTATACCTTTGCAAGATGATCTTCTGTTTTATATATATATATATATATATATGATGTGAAAACTCTATTTTGCAAGGTGCCAGGGTTTAGGCCCCCGAAGCTGCTCCTCCCGTGGCCTGGGATCCATCTTTGGCTGCAGGTGGCTCCTTAAGCCAACAGCCAGGGAAGGGAAGGGACTCCTAAGAAACTGGAGCCCCCGTGGCCACAGCTCAGCTGGGGGAGCCCCGTTGCCTTGGGGTCTCTGGGACTGTTGTGGGGCCCTAGACATTTGCAGCAATGGCTTGGGGGGTGCTTCCTGCCCAGGTTTGTTTCTGTTTGTCTGTCCTTCCTGCCCCACCTCCCTCCCCTCCCCCGCACCCCCCTGCCTCCGCACCCCCGCAGCGCCCAGCCATGGGAGATGGATGAGCCGGCAGTCCGCCAGAGAGGCCCTTTTGTGCTCTTCGGCTGGAAAGGTCTCTTGTGCAGCTCAGAGAAAGGGATTTGTTCCTTTAATTGATAATGAATATCAGAAAGGTCATATTTACATTATGAGCTGGGTGGGAATTGTGTGTGTGCCAACAGTGAAAAAAACTCACAAAAATAAATGACATCCCGCTCTCTGTGTTGGTGGCCGGGGTGTGGGGGGGGCGATGGTGGGGGCTGGGTTGCTCAGAGGGTGGGTGGGAGATCCAGGGAGGCTGAGAAAGGAGGAGGGGCAGAAATGGAGAGTGTTGAGAGCGGGGAGGAGAGGAGAGAAAATGGGGCAGAGGGAGGGAGGGAGGACACGCGGAGGGGAAGGGGGCGCAGAGAGGGAGGCAGGGATGGAGGCCAGAGGTGGAGGCCCAATGCAAGCCTGAACACAGCCTCCAGCAACACCCTGGTTGCAGTGCTGGTCAGGGGCAGGGAATCCGAGCCACTCCCACTCGCAGGACTGAACCATCATCCTCCTGGGGGCATTTCTTAAATACCACGTGTGGCCAGAGTGAAGTGTGGCTAGGATCACACCACTGCTGTGTTCCAAGTTGCCGGAGGGCTCCCCTGTTGACCTCGGGAGTAGCTCTTCCACATGGCCCCCCAGGCCCTGGGCCACGCGCCCTGCCTACCCTTGGCCCTTGCACACCCTTTCCCCTGGCAAGCCCCGCCCCCCCCCCCCCCCCCCACTGAGCCTCACCTGATTCCTCAAAAACCACCCTCTCTGTGCAGACACACCCCTGGCCTGCCGCGCTGCGGGACTTCCCATGATTGCCTGCTGCATTGCTCCCGGCGGGGCTGTGTGCTCCCTGGGGGTGGACGCCTGCCTTGGTCACTGCTGCCTGTGTGTACAGAGTCACGTCTGTATGCACCGATGTGGGCCAGCCCCCCGGGGCGTATTTGTTGAATTGTGTGGCACAGTGTAGTCTCTTCTAGTAGAGTCCCCAGAAAACGGTCTTCCTCCTTATTCTTGTACGTGGGGGTTTTGGGATCTCTTGGGGCAAAGGCCTACAGGGAGGGTGCATCCAGTTTCTGTCCGAGGCTCAGTGGGGGGAGGGGATAAGCCAGTTGAGCCTCAGTTTCCCACTAGCTGCATTCTGATGGGAAGAACATCCCCAGGAGAGGCCATCTGTGTCTCAGGGTGCTGGCAGCAAGTGCCCAGGGTGAGCTGGGAAAGCCAGAACCCCCCCTCCTTTTTCTCCTCCTGGCATCGCTCATGACACTGGACAGGCTAGAAGGATGGAAAGCTACCCCAGGGATAAGCCTCTTGGTGGAACCAGCACAGAAAGCCGCCCCCCCCCTCCACAGACCAGGGCTGGACCTGCCCCCGTCCCCAACCCGGGGTTCGCCAGGCTTCATTTCCAAACACTTGGACGCTTCCTGAGGTCACTGACAAGGAAAGGTTAGAGTCAGCGATTTGGGGACATAACTTGCAGCTGGTCCCCTGTGGGGGTGTGACAAACAGCAGGGGAAACCCAGTTTCCATCCACATGAGAAGGTGGGAGATTATCAGTGCAGGAAGAGAGGCGTGTGTGTGTGCGTGTCCGAGAGAGAAATGGAGATGTGGGGATGCTGGGGGAGGGCCGTGAGGGCCGTGGGACTTAGCATTTTCCAGACAGAAGAAGGGAGTTATTTTTGTTTATTTTTTATAAATAATGTCACCATTTTTCTTTGAGAATATAAAATCTGAAAGCTATTTTTGGGCGTATTCTTTTCCATAAATGGTGTCACGCTGTGGTCCTTTGTTCTTGTCGAAAGGGATTTAGGGGCAGGAGAGAGGGGGGACCTGGCCAGCACTCTGGGCATGGCCCCGGGGAGCGGGCCCTTCGGTGGCATGGACATGCTCACCCTGCTGCAGGACCGCGTCGGGGCGAATGGCCCGGTGAGGCCCTCCCAGGTGACAGGGAGAGGCGTGGGGGAGGTTTGAGATCGTGTGAGCGACCGTGTTTCTTCTTCTCATCAGAAGACATTCGGGGAAGGAGCAGCGTTTAGGTGCACCCCTAGGAGCCATTCCCTGTGCCTGTAATAACTCATAAAGGATAAAGGAGACAAAGGAGACCGACTCCTTATTTTATTTTATAATAACATTCTAACATGATAAAAACGTCTAATTGTGTAGTCATATATTTTTTAATCATCTTTTAATTGTGAAAGTAACATATGACAATAGAAAAGTAGGAGGTAGAGAAAAACATGGAGCTGAGCAAAAACATGAAACATGTTCCTCCTTAATAGAAAATTGCAGTCGTATATTTTATCTAAATATGATATTAATCTAGTAAAAACATCTGCTTACTGTTACATGTAATGTTCTAATTAATGGTATCATTAACTGCTAATAAGCACTCTCATTAACTGACCGCTCCTAGGATCGAGGCTTGGCTTGTTGGGTTTGGTTTAATCTTCACAGCAGCCTTTGATGTGGTTACTTACTATTCCCATTTTCCATGCAGGAAAACTGAGGCTCCTAGAAATGAAGTGGCCAGAACTGGGACATAGCACCAGCCTTTGGCTCTCGAGCCCCCCAGTCTTAAGCCTTGTGTTTATTTGTGTCCAGGGGACTCAAGGTATAAACAGCAGGCTCTCCTGCACTGTGCTGGAGAATTCCCTAGGGCTGGGTGCTTGGGACGGGGAAAGGCTAGGGTGCCTAATCGGGAAGCCCGATTCCACGTGAGACGCCCCACAATTAGTCCGCTCCTGCTTTTTGATTTAATTCTTCCCCTAATGTGTGTTCATCATATAACTCAGGAAAGATTGGTATTCAGGGAAGAGGCGTCACACGCGGTAATTAAACTGTCTTCACTGACGCGCTCCGTCTCCGAGAACAGACCTGTTTGATTCCGCAAAGGAAATCATTGGTATTTTAACAGGAGGCAGGAAACTTTGGATTAGCGAGTGATAGATAAACAGATCGATGCCTTTTCTGGCGACATTTTCAGCTTCATTATTGTCACTGGAAAAGAGAAAGGGGTGGGTGGGGGGGGCAACCTGGAGAAAGATGAGAGGAGATGGTGGTGAGTCCTGGGGCGGGGCGGCGGGGGGGTGAGGGAGGCTTGGATCAGTGAGGTGCTGGGGAAGGGGCGGCGCTGGGGCCGCAGGAGGATGCGGCTGCCCCTGGTGGCTGGGAGCTTTGTCGCGGCCAGGGGCCGGCAGGGGAAGCCCCCCCACTCCCCACTGCCCTGCAGCGACATAGCATCCGCCCCTGATGAGATTCTCCTGGCAGCCGGCCTTCCTCCCAGCCCCACAGCCCCTGCGCGTTATTGCTGCTCCCTCAAGGTCACGGGGAGTTAAGACCAGAGATTATACTGTGTCAGTTGTGACTTTTTGAAATATGACTCAGTGTAAGCTCTTTCCACACCAGAGGAGAGATGCCAAAATCGCACTTCAATCTCTAGCTCGCAACGGGCTTATTGGGATTTTAGCAGGGCTCTGGTGAGATAAGTCTGTTTCTTCTCTCAGGGTGCCCTTTTACAAACTTTGGTTAAGTGAGGCCATAACTTAGCAAGGGCAGGTTTCCAGACGTCACGGATCCTGTGCCAGGCAGACAAAGCTGGGCCACCCAGCGCCATTGGTCGGTGCCAGTGCAGGAGGGAAAAGGGGGCTGCCTGGCAGCCGCCTTGGCTCCTTGAGCCACGGGCCTCCCAGCCAGGATTTTACTCCTGGGCTCCAATCACAGCTCATCTTCCGGAGCCTCAGGCTCCTCATCTGTAAAATGGAGACAGCATGTCTTTCTCGCAAGGTTATCCTGAGACTTAGGGATGATGCAGGAAAAGCACCTGGCCCTTAGTAGGTGCTCAATACATGGGAAATCCATTCTGTTTTCCCTGATTTGGGCTCTTGGGTTTTAAGCTACCTGGTGGAGGGTAGGGGAAGAGTAAAGGCAGTCAGAAAATTCCACGATGCTATCTGGGACACATGCAGCTGTGAATTGGCCACCCCTTCCCTTCCCCAGGCTCATTAGAGACATCCACCGGTGATGTGATGGCCCCGGATGATGCTGGGTCTTTGTGGTTCACTCCCTAAATGTGAGACAAGCCTGCTGTGGGGCTGCGAAGATCCCAGTTAACTTCTTCAGCCTGGTGGTTCCTTAAGTTGTCCCCCACACCGTCTCCTCTTGCCTTTCTTCCTCCTCGTCATTTTTTCCCTGATTTCCCCCCACCTATGGTCCCACTCTGCCCCTGGGAATCTGTGGGGGCACCCCGGTCTGCTGCATGGGCTTTGGCGCGGTCAGCTCTCCATCGAGCCCTGGCTCTGGGAGCCATGAGTGTGGGCAAGTCCCTTGGCTGAGCCTCAGTCTCCTCACCTACAAAGTCCATCGCCTAGTGTGGCTGTGATGAGGTGAGAAGCACTCACGGATGCAAAGCACAGCCCGCTGCTTGGCCCAAGGTGAGGACCCCATGAATGCAGCTCCAGCAGTGGCTGTTTCTACTGACCCTCTTCCCTACTGAGTCGGCACTTGGAGGGATGCTTTCTAACCACTGATGAAGCATAAGCAGGTTCAGAGTAAATTGGAAGTCTCAGGGAAACAACCCTTCCCGAGCCTGAGCATCGCTGACCCTTGCAACGGCTATTTGGTGTTTTCTTTGTTGTTTCTCACATCCATTCCCTACCCCCCCCCCCCCACCTCCCTCCATTTCCTCTAAGACCTCTGGTTTTACTTCCGGTGACGACCTCTCCCTCCCCCCTACTGGGCGTGCACTTGGCAGAACTGTCAATCAAGGTGCTTGGCCAATGGTGGGGCAGCAACTCAAGTTCAGCCAATGGGATTCTGCTGTTGTTTGACACCGCCCCCTCCCTCCTGGCCAATGGATGGGCACGTGGCCAGAGCTCAGCCATTAATATTTGCTCTCTCATGATGAAAAATGGCTAGAGCTGGATTCCGATCTGAGGAGACTTCCTACAGGCTCCTGCCCCCGTCCCCCCACCCCCTCGCCAGGTCCCTGTCTGCCCTTTTGAGCCTAGTACTTTGACTTTTTCTTTGATTCTGAGAGCTACCCCATACCTTTCCATACAGTTCCCCTCTGTGCTTACGCCAGCCAGGGTTGGTCTCTGTTGCTTGTCACCCAAGAACCCTGACAGGTCCAAGCTGTCTCTCGTGGGTATTAAAGGAGCCGAGTGGAACCAAGAGCGAACATCTTCCGGTTATCCGTGAGGAGGGAAGGGAGGACAGCCACCCAGTCCCCGTCTCCTCCATCCTGCAGAGCCCGGCCCATCCAGCAGACTCAGGGGTCAGGAAACACTGTATGAGCAATGTCAGCCTGACTTCCCTGACCCCGGGGTCGCTCTTCTAAGAGGGGTCCTTGGCTTTGCCCTCTAAATGAATCCCCTCATTCTCTGAGGCCCAATCCATTATTCAAACTCTGGTGCTCAAATCCATCCCAGCTGTCTTCCTGCCTTTGCTTGCGTCCCCACCTTGCCTTCTGTCCCAGTAGCTATTTCTCAAGATGCACTGAATTTAGCCATCAGGCCCGCCTTGCAGGAGTGACCCCTGATTTGGGGTAGGTGGATGGGGACTACCATGGCCAAGGGGACTCATCTAATTCTCCTCCCCGACAAACCCTCAGGGGCAAGCGAAGAATGTGTGTTGGGGGGGGGGACCCCTCCCCCCTCCCAGTCTCCATAGGGGCTCAGCCCCTCAGCCTTAAACTCCTCTTCCCTTGGGTGGGTGAAGGTTCTAGATCCTCTCAGTGGCCAGGCCTGCCCTGGGTCATCTGCTTTAGTCCTGACCACGGCCCAGAGTGAAGCTTAGGGGCTAGGCTGAGAGGGGCCTATTTCCATTCTGACTGCCTACTGAACCCTGATTCATTAGCTGCTTGGACTCAAACATTCCTGACCAGCCGGCTCTGGTGGGCACACAGCCATGAGATGAGTCAGGCCTGCCTGATGTATCTGTGGCCTGCCTCACCCCCAGTCAATGCCATGCTCTTCTCAAATGGAGGCTCCCCGGGATAATGCATTGATTTCTGGGCCGTGAAGTGCCCAGCGCCTCCAAACTGCAATGCTGAGAATCCCATTGTCTTTTCTGGCCCAGCCCAGCCCAGCCAGTGTATTTCACCCTGTTTCTTTGGGGAGCACTCTGCCATTTCTAGAATACAGCTCTGGCTAATGCTAAGGCTCTCCATTACAAAGAAGGAGAAAATATGAGTCCCATCTCCAGCATGTGGGACAAGCTGGTTCCTAAATGCCTCTTAACCTGTTTAGAATTTCTAATTACTGTTTCTTCCCTCTGCTTCCTTGCTTTATTTATTTATTTATTTATTTATTTATTTATTTATTTATTTATTTATTTATTT
>NW_023270469.1:29303895-29334064 GCF_011800145.1 Mirounga leonina | reverse complement strand
TTTATTTATTTATTTATTTATTTATTTATTTATTTATTTATTTATTTTTGAGAGAGAGAAAGTGGGGCAAGGGGCAGAGGGAGAGGGAGAGAGAGCATCTTCAGCAGGCCTCATGTCCAGCGTGGAGCCCAGTGTGGGGCTCAATCTAACATTCCTGAGATCATGACCTGAGCTGAAATCAGGAGTCGGACACTTAACTGACTGAGCCACCCAGGAGTGCCCCTTCTCTCTGTTTTAAAGGCTTTTTTTTTTTTTTTTTTACAAGTCATGAAACCCAAGTCAAATTAGCAAGAAAGGAGATATTTAGGCTCAGGTAACTATTATGTTTTGGAACCTGGCATCAGGAACAGCTATATCCAGGAACTTAAACAATGTCGTCGGGACTCTCTCTCTCTCTCAGCCTCTCTCAGCTCTGCTCTTCTTTCTTGGGCTTCATTCTCATGGCAGCAGGATGGTGGCCAGCTGACCCCCAGGCTGACCTCTGTACCCTCAGAAATAAGTTCAGGGAAAAGAAGGTCTCTTCCCTGATTATGCTAATGATAATCCTGGAATTGACTCTTCTTCCTCTGGTTTGCCTACACTGGGACATGTGCCCATTCCTGAACTAACTATATAGTATCTAGAAAGATGTGATGCTCAGATTGGTCAGACTGAGGTCACATGACTGATTAGAGTTAGCCCCATGGACAGAATGTGTGATGCATGGTCCTGAAAGCAATACCAGACGCTTTTTCCAGAAGAATGAGATGGACGCTGAGCAGGCAGACATTTGCTACGTGCGTCACCACCAAAGCCTAGCAAGGGGGCAGAGGAGGCTCCTGGCTCTTTCAGATACAATTAGAGCAAGCACCTCATTCAGGTCAACCTCATTCAGCTCTGGAGGGGACAGGAAGAGCCTGGGTGACAGGGACCGGTGGTTGTGGCTGGATTCTTTTCCTTTTCCCACCTGACCAAACCTTGCAAACAGCTAATACAGGGCCTGGAAAGGAACCAGGATGGAGATGTAGGATTCGGTGGGGTGGGAGGGGAGACAAAAAAGGAGGAGAACTTCTCCATCTCCCTGAGCAAGGACTCCTCGGGGCTAGGTACCCAACTGGTTCGCACAACCTGACAATCTCGGTTCCCTGACCAAGAGGTGTGACACTTTCCCTAGAACCCATGGGAGTGGCCATTAGTCAAAGAGCACTCAGGGGGTGCTTGGCGGGGGCGTTGAGAACCCCTGAGATCTGGTGGGAAGAGTCAAGCATTTAGCATCTGGTTACAACCATGGGCTTTGGAGTCAGACCAGTCCTGGGTTCAGATCTTGCTCTGCCACTCCCACCCACAAGCGTTGTACCTTCTCTGGGCCTCAGCATTCCCCTGTGAAATGGGTATGATGGTCATAATAACAACGGGCATGTAACATATGGAACATGTTACATGCCTGTTGCTATGGACAGAATTGAGCACCCCCACCCCCAATGTAGAAGCTGAAACTCTAACCCCTAGTATGACCGTGTTTCCAAATAGGGCCTGTGACGAGGTGATAGGAATTCGATGAGGTCACAAGGGAGGGCCCCTAATTCAATAGTGCCGGTCTCTTAGAAGAAGAGGAAGAGACACCGAAGCTCTCTCTGCTCATGAGCACAGAGGGAAGGACGCAGGGAGAGGTGGTTGTCTGCAAGGCAGGAAGAAAGGCTTCACTGGGAATCAAATCAGCCGGCACCTCGATTTTGGATTTCTAGCCTCCGGACTGCAAGGGGTCTGTGTATGTTATCGTGGCAGCCTGACCAGGCTAATACACTTGACTTTGTTTTACGTTTTTAATTTTTATTCATTTATTTATTTTGCCCTAGGACCTATTTCTTTTTAAAAATTTTTATTTTTTATTTAAATTCAATTAATTAAATTTAAATTCAATTAATTAACTAGTTAATTTTATTTAAATTCAGTTAATTAGTTTCTGAGGTAGAGTGTAGTGATTTATCACTTACACACAACACCCAGTGCTCATTCATCAAGTGCCCTCCTTAACACCCGTCACCCAGTGACCCCCCTTTCCCCATTCCCCTCCCCTCCAGCCACCCTTGCCTTTGTTTTAAATACTCTTTCTATATATGACCTTATTGGAACTTCACGACAACCATATGATGCAAGGTGCCGCTATTTGTGCTTTACAGATAGTTGCAGGTATCTGAGGCCCAGAGAGATTAGTCGTTTGCCCAAGGTCACACAGCTAGTAAGTGGCAGAGCAGGGATTTGAAACCAGAGAGCCTGGTTCCAGAATCCAAGCTTTAACCGCCCAACTGTACCGACTTGACAGGTTTGGTGGGCAGAACATGGCTTGTTCTGGTGCCTGGCATATGGGCAATGCCTGAGATCTCTCCCTCTCCCTGCTGACCTGCGACCTCCCGGGCGGGCTTGGCCATCCGGGCTCCCGCCCACGTCCACGAGCTCAGCCACACTGCAGGGTGCCCATGGCAGGCTTGGCCGAGCGGGCAGCAGGCAGCCGTGCGGGGGCCCCAGATGCCAGCAGCACGCATCAAAGCCCGGCTGTGGGAGGCTCCTGTTTGCCCATGTCACCCATCACCAAGCAACACGGTGCGGCGGGGAGGCTGAGTAAGCAAATGGGAAATGAAAATGGCTTTGGAAACAAAGAGCCAACTTGGGAGAGGTGTTTGTCTATGGGGCCTTGTGATTTTTAGGTACCTAGCAGGGCGGGGGTAGTTGGCAGTGGGAAGTTATCATCGGGCAGTTTTGGGGGTCAGAGGCTGCTGACGGCCCCACCTGCTTGCAGGAGCTTCAACCCCAAAGTGTCGCCATTTTTAGGGTGACTCTGTCGGAGGCAATGAGGCAGCAAGGGCTAGAAGTGGTGGGATTGGTGACATCAGGGACAAAAGAGCGATGATGGGCAGAGCTGACCCCTCAGTAAAGGCGGGGCCGGGAGGCAATTCTAGTTCAGTCCACGGAACCAATCTTCAAAGCACACTCACGGCACAGAAGCTCCAAAGGGACAGTCCATTTCTGAGACCATCTTCCGTGACCTGGGGAGGCCCCAGGCCAGAGAGAGAGAGAGAGAGACCCCTCCAAGGCTCCCACCCTCCTTTCCCAAGGTGACCTGGCCTCGAATGGACGCTCTGTCTCATTCTACCTGTGATGGAGGGTGGTTATTAACAAAAGTGGGACTCACTGCTGATTACCTTCCCCACCCCATTAATTTTCATTTCCCCTGGATCCCTCAAGGCGGTGTGTGTGTTACACGGAAACGCACCGGGGTGCTTGCTCCTGATTTCTGCATTAGAATGTCCTGCCCACCCCCGTGCCAGGGGGCTTGCAGCTCAGGGTTCTGGCTGCATGTCCATTCTCACTTACCAGTTAATTCTTCTCGTTCCCCCATATAACCCAGAGTCCTTTGCTCCAGCCCCTATGCCTGGAATGTTGAGAAGGCATCGGTAGGCTAGGGGATCCATCTCACACCTGGCCAACGGCCTCTGCCAGGAGAGAGAGTTCAGCTGGGAGAAACCAGGGTGGCCCGCAGTCTGACCAGTGGCTGGCTTCTCCTTTGGCCAATCTGCGAAGCGCAGGCCACCAACTGGGTGTCCACTGGGTGACACATTTTGTGAAGAGTTGCCCATGGAAGTGATTACTGGTACTCACGTAGCATCAGGAGGACCTGGGCAGCTTTTGCTTACTACAGATGCTAGGCCCTGTCTCCAGAGACTTAGTTTCAATTATTCAGGAGTGTGGCCCAGATAATCCTAATATACACCAGGGTTGAGAACTACTGATCCATGGCCTCCTCCCCTTTACACGGGTGAATGCATGACTTATGGACCTCCCCCAATTTCCCCACTAATCTGTATTTTGATACTGCATCTGGTCAACACAAAGGAATGCATCCCTAATGGTGAAATGTAGGGGAAGTGGAAGTGGTATTTGGGGCAGAATGGTGATGGTGTGCTTACTTGAGAGGTATAAATTCCTCTGCAACTCATAAAGCAAGCCCTCATTACCATAATCTGCACCGCCACCTGTCTTTAGAAGGAGTGCCCTGCTAGGGATTAAATTTGTACTTCCCTTGTCTTCAGCAGGCAGAGTTCCCAGGTACAGGGACAGACAGTGTCCTCAGATTCGGCCAGGGTAGCCTCCCTGGAGAGAGAGGGGATGGACTGCCCTGAGAAAAGAAGGACCCAACCAGAGTTGGGTGTTCACTCTGGGGCCAGGGGGTGGTGGTCCTGAATCTATGGGTGGTGGAGAAGGGAAATGGGCCAGCCTAGAGCTCCTGGGCGACATTCCAGTTGTGGACAAGCCAGGGGCTCAGAGCACTAACGCAGGGGGCTCCTTTGAGGTTGCATGGCCCCATCGGAGCCCGGGCTCACACGATGCATGCAGTCTATGCTGCACCTCCTTCTCTGCTTTCTTCTGAAGAGAGGTTATGGAAGGGCCGCTGGTCCAGCTTTGAGCCCTTTGTTTTTATTTTTGAGGTCTCCTCCTCAGTCCACGGTGGCCGTGGAGTTGACCCCTCTTTCCTGAGCTCACGAGGCTAATTGCTCTCCCTCTGTGATCGGTGTGATTGGCCACATGTCGTCTCCTGGGCCTGGGACGGGTCAGCAGCACATAGCTCAGGGGGGCTGTGAACACCCAGATTTCAGAGGTGGTACTTGGGCAGATGGGGCTCTGGAAGATGTATTTGCTTCTTTCTCCTTTCAATCAGCTGGGTCCTAGGGACTATCCAGAGGCACTCTTATGACCCTGAGTCCAGCTCCCCTCCCCATGGGGGCTCTTCGTGGTTCCTCGGGTGCCCCGGCTCTTTTCCCCTTGGGGCCTCTTCTCACACTGATTCCCTCCATCAGAACCACTTTCCCTGGGCCCTTCTCGTGGCTGAGACTCCTTCACTCCCTTCTTGTCCTGACTTGGATGTCACCCCCTCATAGAGAGATCACCCCTGATCTATCCCCCTCCTGAATCTATCTTCATTTAGCTTTGTCTCTGTACTCCCACACAATCCCTTCATGATGCACGTCCCATCAGTGATGACATGTTGACCCATTTTCCTTGTCTTCCATCTGTTTCTTCCACTGGACTCTACACCCCCCAAGGGCAGAAAGCAAATCTGTTACATACCCATTCATATCCCTAGTACCTAGCGCCGAGCCCCCAGATAGACAGGCTCTCAGGAGGTAATTGTTGAATACATGGATGAATGGATGAGACCACAAAGACCAATTCAAAGATTAAAATGCTATTATGCTGGGGCACCTGGGTGGTGCAGACAATTAAGCATCCGACTCTTGGTTTTGGCTCAGGTCATGATCTCATGGTCCTAGGATTGAGCCCCTGGTCAAGCTCTGCCCTCAGCTTAAGATTCTCTCTCTCCCTCTGCTCCTTCCCTGCTCGCATGCACTCTCTCTCTCTTTCTAAAATAAATAAAATATTTTAAATAATTGTTGTTATGTTAATATCTGATCCAACAATCACTTTTCTTGGTATTTACCCAAATGAGTTGAAAAGCTATATCCACACAAAAATCTGCACATGAATGTTTATAGCACTTTTATAAATACTTATTTTTGTGGTTTATAGGAGAGATTTATTTGAAGAAATATTACAATGTCTAAAAACTATATGAAGTCTTAATTTCCATTCATGCAGTGGTAGCTTTGATATAATGCATAATAAAAAACTTTTAAAACCCCAAATGCACAAAGTACTGTACAGTTTGATCACAAAGTTGTTGGTTAACAAGAAAAGCTCACAGAACAGCTTCACCTCAGCCAAGAACAAAATCTGGGGGCAACCAAGATGTCTTTCAGTAGGGTGAAAGGATAAGTAAACTGTGGTCCCTCCACACAGTGGAATATTATTTAGCACCAAAAAGAAATGAGCGATCAAATCATTAAAAGACACAGAGGAATCTAAAATACAGATTGCTAAATGAAAGAAGCCAATATGAAAAAAACTATATACTGTGTGATTCCAACTACATGGCATTCTGGAAAAGACAAAACTATGGAGACAGTAAAAGGATCAGTGGTTGCGAGGGGTTAGGGCAGAGGGATGACTCAGCAGAGCACAGAGGATTTTTAGGATAGTGGAAATGGTCTGTGTGATACTAGAATGATGGATATATGTCTTACGCACTTGTCCAAACCCATGAATATCCAACACCATGAGTGAGTTCTAATGTCAACTATGGACTCTGGGTGATAATGATGTGTCATCGTAGGTTCATCAGTGGTAACAAATGTCCCACTCTGGTGGGGGATGTTGACAGTGAGGGAGGCTGTGCATATGTGGTTAGAGGGGACATGTGGGAAATCTCCTTTCTTTCCTCTCCAAGTTGCTGTGAACGCAGAACTTTTTTTAAAAAAAAGTCTTTTTTTTTTTTTTAAAGATTTTATTTATTTATTTGAGACAGAGAGAATGAGAGAGAGCATGAGAGGGGGGAGGGTCAGAGAGAGAGGCAGACTCCCTACTGAGCAGGGAGCCTGATGCGGGACTCGATCCCGGGACTCCAGGATCATGACCCGAGCCGAAGGCAGTCGCCTAACCAACTGAGCCACCCAGGCGCCCCAAAAAAGTCTTTTTTTTTAAAGCAGGTTACCAAGACAAAAGCTATAATGCTAAAGAAACTTATGAATGTATACCTGCAGGGAAATGGGGAAAGAGCTCATTTATATGGGGCACCAGATATGACAAACCAATGCTAACAGAAGAGAGTCACAGACTTCCAGTGCGTGTATGTGTGTATGTGTGTGTGTGTGCGTGCACATGCACGTTTTCCTTTTTACTGGGCAGTATAATATGTCAGGCATTTTACAAACATCATCGACATTAACCTCATTTAAGTATTATCATCTCCGCTTTGGGGAGGCTTACGCCACTTGCCTGAAGTCGCACAGCTAGTAAGTAGGGGGGCCACGACTGGAATTCTGCTTGTTCTCTGGCCCCAGAGTCCATGCTCTGAGCTGTTGTGCAATCTAGACATCAAATCTGGAATAAATAAAGCTGGGGAAATGGCTCTTCTCCCTGGGGGCTGTTTTTGGGTTGTTGTGTTGACTGAGGACCAAAGATGCTGACTGTGTCAGACAGTCCCCTCCAGAGACCCTGAGGGATGCCAGGGGAGTTCCCAGCTAGTGCAAATGGATCAGAGGGGACGGAAGGAGCCAGAATACGGTGAGGACAGTGTAAGGGCCCGTGGACTATTCTGTGTAGGGCTTGGGGGCCAGGCCTTCCTAAATGGACAGGACACTTTGGTGGTAGAAGCGCTGTGGAGGCCTCCTGGGTCTTCAGCAGGGCCTCCGAAGAGCCAGCAGGAGGAGATAGAAGGAGGCAGGGCCCGGAAACAGCAGAAGGAAAGGGCTGCAGTAGGGTCCTCTACATGGCCAGCATCTCTGATCAGGGAGTTTCGTGGGGGAGGGGCTCATAATTTGCATAATTTAGCAGGAGAAACTGGTAATCAAGTGGAACCAGGATCCAGGGCAGAGGGGTCTCTAGCCACTGAGCTTCCTTTTTAGAGCTCATTCATTCATTCTTCCCCCCAAATATTTCCTGAGCACCTACTTTGTGCCAGGCACGGCTTGAGATGCTGTGGATAGAGACCTGAGCAGGAGAGACCAGGCTCTGCCCCCGTGGGGCCAACATTCTGGGGGGAAAGGGATAGGGGGTTACACAAATGAGATTATGCTATTAAGAAGATATGCTGTGGGGATGTGCTCGAGAATGGCTATCGTGGGGTGGGCAAAGGCCCCGGGAGGTGACCTTAGGTGGGAAGTCAGGGAAGGCTTCTCTCAGGAGGTAACATTTGAGCTAAGGCAGATCTCAGATATTTATATATATAAATATATACCATGTATATTGTATCATATCATATAACATATCATGTCATATATTACATATTATATTATGTCCTGCCATGTGAAGATACAGGGGAGGCACAAAAGAGCAGTCCAGGTGGAGGCCACAGCCTTAGCAAAGGCCCTGGGGTAGGAATAAACTTTGCGTGCTCAAGGAACAGAAAGAAGGCCATGAACTCTGGAGCACAGTGATGGAGCGGGAGAGTAGTCTGTGAGGATTCAGAGAGGGGCACTGAGGCCGCTACCCCAGCCTCGTCATTGCAAACGCAAGGGGAAGACGCGGGCAGGTGCGAAACACAGGTGTATCAAGACTCGCGGTATCATTTTTAAAGGGCCACTTTGGTTGTCCTGGGGCGCGTGGATCAGGGTGGCATTGTGGAGGCAGGGATGGACTGGGGGCTCTCAGGAGGATTCTCAGCAGCCCGGGCTTGAGGTGAGGAGGCTTGGGGGCAGCAGTGGACTAGGAGAGAAGTGGGCACATTCAGGATGCCCTTGAGCAGTTAGAGCTGCTGGGATTTCCAAGCTCCTTCCCCACTAGGAGGCTCTCATCAATAGGAGCATTTCTAAGAGGGTCCCAGGGGTAACCGCCTCCCTAGCAGCCCCCGCCGGCCCAGCATGGGCTCCAGGAGTGCCTTTGTTTTCAATCTGCTCTGGTGTTTGTGATTAAATTGATCTGCATGTAATTGATGTTGCTTCTCGCCAACCTGCAGAGCGGACCCATATCCATGGGGCCGCATTGTTTTCCACCACAAAATCTCAGCAAAATCTCCTCCCTTCCCCTTACTAGAGGAAGGAATGGGGGGGTGGGGGGGGCAACCAGTAAGGAAACAAAAATCTTGGCCCCTAGAATCCTTATGATTCCTAAAGAGTGTCAGCCAGGGTTTCAAGACAACACATGTTCCCAGAAAACAGCCCTGGCTTGGAGACAGGCAGTATCCCATTCAAATCCCAAACAGATAAATCACCGCTTCTCACCAGCTCCATCCAGTTAGTCGTGTCAGAAATTAGAAGAGCTTGCGTATTCACTGTGGCTGGGTTCTGTCGCATTGGAAATGCTTATGATAATCGAGCTGCAGCCTCAATGCGAAGTTGTGGTGTGTGTAAATAACCAATTATGAGGGTTTTTAAAGGAGAAGCTTGTTTGGTTCTGAGAGACAGATTCTCCCCCAGTGGAACCCGCTTTTGCCTTTGCACGATATGGATGTAATTTCAAGTATCCCTGGGTGTTTCTCCTCGTGCTATTTATTTAAGGTATTTATACAAGAATAAACTCTATCGAGATGAAGCAGGGTAGATTGAGAGAGGCTCCCGAAGCCAGAGTGATATTGATTACAATTGCAGAGGATTGTGGTGTCAGGTCACCTTCCCGCCATTGATTGTTGATTGCTCTATAACACCCCCTTCTCCAGCCCTCCCTCCCCTCCCCTCTGCCAATCACAGACACATTAATTGTGGGGACAAATTTAATCATTGCTCCCTTGCAGTACTGTCGTGATTCCCAGCCATTTTTCACGCGCGGTAAAACCACGCTCGGGCGGAGGAAAGGGAATTCTGAAGGAAGCAGCCTACTGCAGAAAGACACAATGCATTTCCATCATTTAATGAGGAGAGCGGGAAGGCGAGTTAATTCTCTCTGATGAAGCTACAGCTCTGTCTGAGACTTGGGCTGGGCAGAAGAATGCAGGATTGACTCTTTCAACTGCTAGGAATATTCTCCTGTCTTTGTTGATAATGAGCAGCCCTCCACCCTTGGAGGGGGGCGGGGTGTGATGGCAGAAAATAAAACAGCCTTGCAGATTAGCTACCTGCCTGCTTAACCAGGACTAATCACAGCAGGGCCAGGCCAGCAATTACCAACTGTGGTTGGTGTTAATTTCATTCTCTCTGTAGTCTGTCTTGAAAAAAAAAAAAAAAAAAAAAAACAGACTAAACACTTTTGGACTGCAAAGATTTTCATCTTGCCAATATAGATGGTTAAATGAATCCAGTTAAATGAATCCTTAACTAGCTTTGCAAAATAGGATCTAAGTCCTTACCAGTTCAGGTTTTCTTGATGTAAGGGAAACGGCATCCATATCATATTGCAAGCAGTCATCCATCTAGCCATGTTATAACTATTTTGGCGCTAAGTACTGGGAATACAGGAGTGAACAAAACTTGTCGGAGCAGGGAGCCCGATGCGGGGCTCCATCTCACGACCCTGAGATCAGGACCTGAGCTGAAATCAAGAGTCAGATGCTTAACCGACTGAGCCGTCCAGGCATCCCTGATTTTGGCTATTTTAAATACCTCATTTAAGTGGAATCATGCAGTACTCGTCTTTCTGTGTTTGGCATGATGTCCTCAATGTCTATCCACGTTGTTGTACATTGCAGAATATCCTTCTTTTCTAAGGCTGTATAGTATTCCATTGTGTGTATATGCCACATTTTCTTTATTCATCTGTCTACGGGCTTTTAAATTGTTTCTACATCTTACCTGTTGTGAATAATGCTGCAGTGAACATGGGAGTATACAAATGGCCAACGGGTATATGAAAAAATGTTGTCATGATTATCAGGGAAATGGGATACACAAAAACCACAATGAGGTGTCATCTCACACAGGTCAAGATGGCTTTGCCAAAAAAAACCCCCAAAATACCCCAAAAGACCAGTGCTGGTGAGGATGTAGAGAAATTGAAACATGTGAGCACTGTTGGTGGGAATGCAAAATGGTGCAGCCACTGTGGAAAACAGGATGGCAGTTCCCCCTCAAAAGCAGAACTACCCTGGGATCCAGTAATCCCACTTCTGGGAAGATAGCCCAAAAAAAAAAAAAGGAAATCAGAATCTCAAAGAGATATTAGCACACCATGTCCTGAGCTTTAGCATGTTTCAGAATTACCTGGAGGGGCCGTTAAAATATCAGTTGCTGGGCTCTGTCCCCTGCCAGAGTTTCTGATTCAACGGGTCTCAGGTAGGGCTCTGGAGTTTGCATTCCTAACTGGTATCCAGGTGCTGCGGCTACTGGTTCAGGGAACCCCACTTTGAGAACCGCTGCACTAGTTGAGCGCAGTGGATGTCAAGTCGGGTTGCACATTCAAAACCACCCTTCTGAAAGCTTTTCAAAAAATGCCAATGCCTGAGGGGCCCACCGCCAGTGGTTCTAATTAATGGGTCCGAGCGGAGGTCTGGGCATTGGTGTTTTTTGAAAAGAGCACCCCGGTGATTCTGTGCAGTTGAGTTGAAAAACACTTTTCTTAACTAAATGCGAAGAGTAGAGGATGGAAGCATTTAGCAGGGCAGCTAAGAGGCTGATGGGTGTCATTTGGCACTCCATTTCCTATTCCCAGCCCTGGCAAATGACTTCATCTTCCAGCGCCTGTGTCCTCATCTGTAACCTGCATTGTCGCAAAGAGCAAGAGAGGTACCATCCGTGCTTGGCACGTAGCAAAGCCCTCGGTACATGCTGGTTCTCAGGCTGGCTTTTAAACAGGGGAGCACAGTGCGTCTCTGCCAATTTTAATTTGATTACTTGGTATGTTTCCAGGTAAACACCTTGCGCATTAAGACACTGCAGAGACTGACTCGATTTGTCTTTTCTTAAATTTGCCATTTGCCGTGGTACCTTCCTTTCTAGAGGAATCGCTGCCGCCTTCCTCTCTTTCTTCATTCAGACACCAATAATAAGGTCCTCATGCCTCTCCGACAGCCCCAACTTTCTAGCAAAAGTGTCTTGTTTGCAGCTGTGGAAACATTCGTCATCCAGGGTAACTAAGCAAAACACCCCGCCCTGGGACGTGTCTAATGCACGTGCTGGAGATGCGGTGCCGGGAGAGCAAATGGTACCCGAGAATAATTCCTCAAATGAGCCACAGGCACGTAGTGAAAGCTGTCGGAAGCCAAACGACCCATTAAAAAATATTTGATTGACAGTCAAGCTTGTTCCTCTTTCTAGCGCTTTCTCATGACCTGCTGTGGTTTGTGCTGTCTGAATTTTTTTTTTTTAAAGAGTCATTGACTTCAGGTTAGGGGTGGGGAGGGGACGGTGGGACCCACAAGAAGTTGGGGCAGGAGACTCGGGGTGTGTGCATGAGGGTGGAAGGCACAGAAAGGGGGCCCTGGGTAGGTCTAGAGAGGTGGTTTGGGATGCACAGAGGGGCGGGGCAGGGAAGGGAACGTGCTTTCTTGCATTAGCCTTGTTGGACCGCATGTAAGCTAAATTTACACATGGCACTGCTAAGGCCGGGAACCCAGACTAGTCTCAGGGTGGGGAAACGGGGAAGTGGTTACAGGCCCAGTGGCCCAGAAGCGCTATAAAACAGCCCGAGTTGCCTTTTACTCGGGTTATCTGGGGAGACACGTTATCCTCCTTGTAGGTCATCCACAAATGGAGGCTGTGGGTAGCTTGGTGGTCGAGAATGGCAGCTCTGGGATCAGATACAACCCTGGGCACGAGTCCTCCCCGCCACCTCTTTCTAGGCTGTGTGACCTTGGGTAAGTGCTTCACCTAGCTGAGTTTGGTTTTCATCTGTAAAATGGATATATTATTAGCCAGAGCACAGGGTTGTTACAAGGACTGAACATGAGGTCGTGTTTGGGGAGTACTTACACTGCGTGCAGCATGCTACCCGCTGCCCTTCATCCATCCAACAACTGTTCACTTATTAAGCCTGACTCTGTGCCTGGCCCACTTAAGGAGCAGGCATCCAGGGGTGAATAAGGCAGGTGACGCCCCTGATCTCAAACAACTTATATCCTAGCACAGAGAGGCTAAATAAACAACAATAAGTAAACAAGGCGGGGAAAAGAAACATTAAATGCTATGCTGATAATTAAAATAGGGTGCTGTATGGGGCACCTGGGTGGCTCAGTCATTTAAGCATTCTGACTTCAGCTCAGGTCATGATCTCAGGGTCCTGGGATTGAGCCCCGCATCGGGCTCCCTGCTCAGCCGGGAGTCTGCTTCTCCCTCTGCTCCTCCCCCAGCTCATGCTCAAGCACGCACTGTCTCTCTGAAATAAGTAAAATCTTTAAAAAAATAAATAGGGTGCTGTGAACAAGATGGGGGACAAAACAAGGTCCCTATGTGTGTGCTGGAGTTAAGTTGAAATCTGTATGATGAAGAGGCAGCCATGCACATTTCTGGGGCAACAGCATTCTGGGCAGGGGGACCAGCATGTGCAAAGGCCCAGTGTCTGGAGTGTGGAGGGGGAGAGGCACAGAAAGGAGGCCGGGGCGGCTGCCACAGAATGGACTAGGCAGAGAGCGGAAGGAGAGAAATGGTAGAAAGAGGCAGGAACCACTTTGCGGAGGGCCTCACCCCCACTCCCCCCGCCCCGAAGGGTTTGGATGTTCTCCAAAGTGAGTGTGGTGGGAAGTCCTGGGAGGGCCAGAACAGGTGACACAGTGACTTGGTCGGATTTCTATTTTCAGATGATCTCTGGGGGACAATGGAATGCAGGGGTGAGAGCGGAAGAAGGCGAGCAGTGCGGGAGCTCCTGCCATCTTGCAGGGTGGGTGCTAGCAGTTCAGCTGGCCCTGTTGACTTCGCTCTTAGCCTGCATGCCCTCCCTCGGGATGGAAGCAGAGGGCAAAGCCTCTAGTCTAATCCCCCCCGAACCCAGCTGCAGGGGATGGAGAACGGGCTTGCTCCTCCTCGCTGTGCATCCCCCTGCCTCAGGGAGGTGAGCTGAGATGTAGCTGGAGAGACGACCCCTCCTGTTCATAGATCCCTGAAGCCCCCCCTGCCGGTTTCCCCGCAGGGAAGGAGGACACTGGCTCTCCGCTGCCCTGTCTGGGATGCGGCTCCCTGAAGGGGCAGGTTTTCCTGGGGATAGTGCTGGGCTTCTAGGGGTTTTCTGGATCACTTCTGCTCTTGGAAGCAAGCACCTCACCAACATGTGCAGGAAACATGCGTGCTCTGCCTGCTGCCTGGACACCCAGCCAACTGTTAGGAAGTTGCTTGGAATTCGTATCCCATCTTGCTGGGTCCATCTGGTTTGGACACCAGAGGGGCCTGAGCCCTGACGTCTGACTGGCCCTCTCACAGGCTCGGGTCTATCTGAAGGCCACAGGCCTTTGGGGTTGAAAGGAATTAGGGAAACATGAGGAGGACGTGTGGCTGTGCAGGAAGTGTCTCCCATCCACGCCAGGTGGCACAGAAGTCCCTTGGCAAGTGACAGCCTGGGTCTATCAGACCAGGCTTCTGGGAGCCCCCCGCCCCCCAGCCTGTCCCATGCAACCAGAGAAAAAGATTTTCCATTAAAATAAATGTCTCCTCCTTGTCTGATGTCTTATCTAAGCCCCCCACTTGAAGAAATCCCTCCTCATTCCGTGCCTTTTTTTTAAGCTATCTTTGTATTCCTTCAATTTTTATAGCCGATCATTTCCTACGTGAACCAAGTACTAAACAAGCATTATTACTGCTTTGCGTACCGTGTACCACAGAGGCATAAATCCCACATTAACCTCATCCTAAAGAGCGGCTGAGTGCATTTTAATAAATGTCCCAAATGGTTTTAGTGTCTAGTAGCCAAACGGAATAAAAAATGCACGCGCATTACAGGATGTTATGAACCTTTCTATCAAAAGTAATAATAAACAGACTGCTCGTTGAGCGTGGTGATTGGGTTACATTTTTAAACAGTATATTGAGAGACAAATCAAGGTAGAGCCGAGATGATTAGGTGATACGATCCAAGGGGGCCCGGCCGTTTCCAGCGGTTTCTACGAGCAGGTAGACCTCCCTCCTGCCTCCTGGTACGTTTTCATTCTGAGCTCCCCCCCCACTCCCCCCAAACGGTACCAGGAGAAACGAGCAAATTAAGAAGCCTTCGCTGCACGCGGATATTTAATAATACGCAGCCAGATAAAGGCAGGGACGCACATCATTTGTCAGTTGAATAAAAATCCAGACGAGGTATTTTCCCGACGCTGTGCCAGGCACCATTAGGAAAGCGTTTCGTTTTCCGGCGTCGGTGACGGCGTGCGGTTGGGGCCAAACTTCCTCAGCCTACAAGGCGCTCCTCGAAGTCAACGCGCCGCGTGGCCCGCCCGGCCTCGGGCCGCGCAGCAAGATGCTGCGACTCTCGACTCTGGCCACCGGCTCGCTCCTTCCTCCCCTGGGCGGGCTTTCCACTTGGAAAGCTCCAGAAGTGAACGAGGAGGCACTTCGGTCGTCCCTCCAGAGGCGATAGAGCAGCCGGCTGGCGGCCATTTTGGATGAGCAGATGTCTTGGTTTGGGCGCATCTGTAGGCAATCACTCTGCTTTCTGGGCAGGAACGGTGTTTTATTATGGGGTTATATGTGTAATCTTGGATAAATAGTAGGAATCGGAGCACGTCAGTTGGAAGACTTGTTTTCTCTCCCAGAGAGCAGTGTAAATAGCAAACCAGAAACCAGGCGCTCGTCCCTGCAGCGCGAATCGAACGCGCCGGGCTTCCTCCTTCTGGCCGGACCCCAGAGGCCAGTGTCAAGCTCTGGGCCAGCAAGCTGCCGTCGGGGGTCAGGCCAGGCGCGGGGTGGAGGCTCCTCCCGGGAGGGCGCTGGCCTCTGCTACCCGGCCAGCAGGGCATCTGGACGGAGTCT
The DNA here is from genome assembly GCF_011800145.1 of Mirounga leonina. Lineage (NCBI taxonomy): Eukaryota > Metazoa > Chordata > Mammalia > Carnivora > Phocidae > Mirounga > Mirounga leonina. Next base: position 29,318,657 of record NW_023270469.1, on the reverse strand, counting down.
CGGTGCCTCGGCGCGTTTCTGGAGCGTGGGCTCTTCTTCCCCCCCGGGCCCGATGTCTTCTTCGCCACCGAGTGTGGGAAATGCTAAAATGGGTGGCAAGGGTGGAGGCGGCCCGGGCTGTCACTGATACCTGTCTCCGATTCTGGTAATACACATAATGATGTTACTCAGTTTTGTTTCACATTTCCAAAACAGATGTACCAAATCCCTGTAAACCGATCTATGGAAACGCACTTAATTTTAATCTTCGATGTTAAAAGTAAAAACGGATCACTTAAGGAAGAAACATGTGTCACTTCTCCATAAGCTGGCACCGGACCCAGCCTCCCCCTTGCCACTTAGCTGTTTGGGCTCTGCTCTTGGCCTTCTCTTGATACTGTCCTCCCTGAGACCGCCCCTCCTGCTCCCGCGCCATACGGCATTTCTCAAGGAGCTTCCCCACTGCTAAGTGTCGTCTCTGGCTGGTGTGCACTCTAACCTTGGGTGTACCCCAGGATCGCAATGCTTACTGCTCTGGGCTACAATGAGTAGACTCTGAAAACCACCTGTCCACTGTGTTTCAGAAAGTTGGAGAAAGATAGCTCAAAGTCGTGTTTGATTGTGGAGAACCATTGTAATGAATGGTCCGTGAGAAATGAGTGCTCTCTGACCAAGATGCTGGCTAAATATTAAAGCAAGCTGGGTGATGATTACCAAATATCTTTGTTCAGGAGTAATGGCTGAAGGAAAAGCCCTGATTTCTCCTTCTAGAAAATGCACTGTGGCTTCTTAACATCCAGGTGAATGCTACTCTGAGGCTCAACATAGGTGGCGATCAGGGAAGTCAGCCTGGAAATAACAAAGGAGTCTGGAATGTAAAAAGAGGTACGCCCTGGTGAGGGACCAGAAAGATTTGGAATGGTGAGATGCAGGATAATAATTTTTCTTCCAGTACAAGGCATCAGACCCCCAAACTTCGCTCAGGTGAGTGTAGCACACGATGCCAACGTTTTTCTGAATAGTTCCCGGTAGCCACCATTGAATGGCATGGCGTTGTCAAAATGTGTATCTTTGACCTTGAGGTCAGGAAGAGTTGAAGGCAGATGGACATCTTTTGTGCTTGAGTTGGGTGGGGGTTCGGGGGTCCACATAGCCATGGACTTCCGGGGTTGACTTCTTGGGAGCAGGTACGTATGAGATACATCTGTAGATGAGTAAGCCCAGACAGAAGGAAAGGCATGCTGAGTCTGGAGACCAAGAGCAGCTGGACAGAGTGTGGGAAGTGATAGTGGTTGCTATTGTTGGGGCTCTTGGTGCCAGGCGGGGGCCCGGGCTGGGGCTGGGGAAGTAGCAGGACCAGGTTACAGAGGGCATGAGCTAGGGAGTTTCAGACCTTAGCCTGAGGTCAACGGGGAGCCTCAGAAGGAAGTGACGTCATTGAGCTGTGACTTGGGTCTCCTTGGCAGCTCTGTGGGTTCCAGAGAGCTCCTTTCCCTTCTCACATCCCACATTCTTTATCTTGGCCAAAATTGGAGAGGGCTCTTTCCTTCCAGGGAAGCCCATCAAAGGAAAGGGCTGAAGGCCGGTGACATCAGAGTCTCCTGGAGGACTGGTGACAACACAGCTTTCTGGGCCCCACCTGTAGAGTTTCTGATTCAGCAGGTCTGGGGTGGAGCCTGGGAATCTGCATTTCTAACAAGCTCCCAGTTGCTGTGGCTGCCATTCCAGGGACCATACTCTAAGTAGCCGTGATAAGACTCTTGGTGTCCTCAGCCCCTCTTTGCCTTGGCTGGTGGGTTCTGGAACCTGCAGAAGGAAGGGCCAGATGGCCCTGGATGGCACAAGTGAGGATATTTTCCTAAAGGAGCTTCAGCAAGGAAAGCAGAAGAAGGGTCCTGTGGCCTGGGCCCCAGAGAGCGTGTGTGCTGCCCTCGGGCTGTTGGGGGCAGAATCATCTGGGCTCTAACCATACTCGGACGGTCCTGTTCTTCGTCCAAAAACAACACAGCGAACAAGAATTCAATTTGGCAGGGGCACTTTGTGTTTAAGCGTAATTTCCCTTAATTTGATCACTCATGCAAGAGCCTTTCAGACATTTGGATGTAAGTTTTTAGAAATTTGGCTTATTTTCTCAGATATTTTCATTCTTGGACACTTGGGGGGGGGGGGCTGCTGAGAAGTGGAGAGATACACAGTCCGACGGAGATTATTCCAGTAGAAATTGGAATGCAGCTGGAAAGATTCTGGAAAGACACAAAAACGGAGTTGCGGGAAGAGGCAATTTTTGGAGCTGGGCCCACCTGCTTGGCATTTCCAGACCTGCCGCTCATGGATGTGTGGCCCTGGGCGAGTCACCTGGTGCTTTTGCAACCTCAGTTTCCTCTTCTGAGCTTGATTTTTTAAAGAGTAAATGCAAAAACCCCAAAATCCGTGGTGACCAAACTATCAAGATTTTAAGTAAGACAGCACTTGTGTGGTTCGGCATCACCCTGATCCTGGCTCTGCATCACCCCATTTTGCAGATGGAGAAACTGAGGCTCCGAGAGACTATGTCTCCTCCTGTGTAATTACGAGGGGTGCTGACAAGGCGGCAGCCTTCACTGTGTTCCGAACGGTCCTCTGTGGGCCTCTGTTCCCTCGGCCTTCGCAGGGGAACAGGAAAAGAGAGAGTGAGCAGTGTGAGGAAGCAGGGGCCGCCGGGCGGTTGGGCTGAGGACGCTGTTACTGTTTAACATGCATCAAGAACCCGCAGTGCACTTTGAAATCAAAATGGCCCAGGAAGCGTCCTGGTAAACTTAGCTCTTTAGTCTTTGGGGGGCACCTGGCTGCACTTCAGAGGGAAAGCGGATGAAGCCAAGACAAGCCCATTGTCAGTGACCCCCGAGGGGAAGGAGCAGAGGATTGGACGCCAGAGAAGAGCACAGGGCTACTTGAAAGCGTCACCCAGGGAGGGAGGAAGAGCAACCCATAATCGTGTTTTTCTTTTGTTCTTTTCTTTTTTTGTTTTAATGACTTTCACCAACATGAGTTCATCTCTTCACAACAAGATAGAGGTGGTGAATTTTATGCTACTATTGAGAATGTAAGCACAGAGAAAGTATGGAATTAACTCACGGCTGCGTCTTGGGTGGGGGTCCGGGAGGCTAGGACTCACGGTCTCTGCCCCCTATCCCTGCCTCTTTTCCTACTAATTCCATCTCAGCCATTAAATAAAGCTCCTTTTGATTAAACTTGTGAGTGAGCACTAAGCTCATGACGTCTCTGATCTGCAAGGTATTGGTAGTTCTCTTGCTCAAAAGCTATGTACCATGAACACACTCACTTTCCCCTTCTTGTGCGTGTGCAAATTATTCTTTGCACCAACATTCTGGACTTGGCACTTGTAATCTGTTACATTTTATTGTGCTTCTGTCAAGATCTTTCTGGGTGGCGAAGCCATCATTGGCTTCTGTAGGAGACGGGTATTGTGGAATGGCCCTGATGAACCGGGTCTCCCTGCACCCACGGGCCTCCCAATGATGCTCCCCCTCCCCGCAGTCGGTGGGGTCTATTTCCAGGCTGTCTTGGGCTTGCTTAGCCCAAAGGTGGAAACAACCCAAGTGTCCTTGGACAGCTGCATAGATGAACACAATGTGTTCAAGCCATACAATGGAATACTATTCAGCCTTGACAAGGAAAGAAATTCTCACACCTGCCACAACATGGATAAATCTTAAAGGCCCTGGATGAAGTGAAATAAGCCAGTCACCAAAGGACAAACACAGTATGATTCCACTTCTATAAGATACCCAGAGTAGTCCAATTCTTGGAGGTGGGGGTAGTGTGGGGGCTGCCGGGAGCTGGGGGGAACAGGGAATGGGGAGTTCATGTTTCATGGGTAGACTTTCTGTTTGGGAAGATGGAAGAGTTCTAGAGATGGATGGTGATGATGTTGGCACAGCAACATGAATGTATTTAATGTCATGGAATTATGTACTTAAAAATGATTAAAGTGGTGACCTTTATGTTGCATGAATTTTATCACAATAAAAATAAATTTTTGAAAAAGTGAGGCTGAGTGAGTTTGGGGCGTAGGCCTTAAGGGGCCTTGCGGTTTTTGCCTTGGCTCTCCTGAAACACTGCCCCAAGACCGCCAAGCAAGGAAGCCAGTCCAACCTTCCAGAGGGTGAGGGGCCGCTTGGAGGGGCCTGAGGTGCCCAGCCGGCAGCCAGGGGGAGTGAGGTCAGCTGGGACCTCCCAGCGCAGTGGAGCCTCTAGCTGACTGGAGTTGCATGACTGAGTCCAGGCCGAACCCGGGGAAGAACTGCTCAGCCAATCCACCGAACCAGGAGAAAGAACATTGTTCCTTTAAGCCAATCCATGTGTCTGTCCTTTAGTTCCAAAATCTCTTCTCAATTTATCTGTTCATGGCTTTGGGGAGGACAGATACTGTGCTACTCCATCCAGCTCTTATTTGAATTTTTTTTTCTTTTAAAACATAGAACAAGGCCTTCCATTTCATTGTCATCTCGTAGCCAGGAATTTCCATCCTACCAAGTTTTAGTGATTGCTGGAGGGTCATAAAGTAAAATAGAAGCCTTAGGTTTCCCATTAGCCTAAAGGCTCGTAGATGTCACATGAACACCTATCTACAAGCTGTGGGTTCTCTCCCCTGTGAACCCTCCCCAAATTCTTCATTAACTAAAGGGATTTTTTTCCTATTGTCCCAGAGGAGGCCAAGCTCCCAGGAAATCCATTGTTTACCTTTCTCCAGGCTGAACAATAACTTAACAGAGGCTTTCTTAGCCAGTTAAGTTCCAGTTGAGGTCAATGACACATGGACTCTCACACCCTGCTGTTGGAGAAGGTAGATGGTATGACCTTTCCTGAGACGATGTAGCAATCTTGACCGAAACAACTAAAAATATACATATCCCGTGGGCCGCCCCCCCCCCCCCACATTTCACTTTTGTGGATGTGTCCTAGGTAAATAATTGTGGCTATGAGCTGAGATTTAGCTGCACGGAAGTCCATCATGGTATCAATTATATTAATGAAAAATTGGGGAATAACATAAATGTCCAACGAAAAGGGATTGGTTAAATACTTTAAGGTACAACCATAGAGGGGAATCCTATGCAGCTGTTAAAATTCTGCATAGTAGAATACTAGTAGTACATAGTAGAAGACTAGTCAGTGGTATAAAAAGATGCTCGTAATCTGTTGTGAACCAGTATCTCAATAAAACAATTTAGTAGGATCTCACTTTTATGAAAAATGTATTTATATAAAACATGTTCTCCATGTAATATATATGTGTGTGTATAAAGTGTACAGGAAGATATATACCAAGATATTAACAATGGTTGCCTCTGGGAGGTAGAATTAAGATTGATTTTAATTTCCTTTTCTCCCCCCCACATAATTGAGTGTAGAATGAAATGTTTTACACTCCGTGGTTATTATTTTTACATTAGGAGGAAACCCAATAAAAGAGGCAGTGACATGCTGTTAGAAATACCCATCAAACAAAATATGTAGTTTTAACCACGGATGAGAAGTTGAGAAAACATCGTCCTTCCCTGGCCCAATTTTTTTTTAATATGCAACTTGGAAGCAGCAAAGCCAGGCATCTGAAACTCTGCTGTGCAGCCGAGGAGGGAGATGCTGAGGACCCGGTCAGGATCACTAAGGGACATCTGGCTGCCCAGCTTCCTGCAGATCCCTGTCTAGGGAGCGGAGCTCAAGAAATCTAAACATGGTCTCCATCTGGATGGCCCCAGGCAACTGGATTAACACGGTGGCCCGCGGACCCAAGTTCCTGGATTGGAATCCTAGTTGTGCCTATTACCAGCTTTGGATCTTGGACAAGAATCCCAGACGCCAGCCTTTTGTTTACGGGACGTAGGCTCAGCCACCATCTTGCTTGTGCTGGTCCATCAGTCAGTGAAAGAATTGAAGACAGAAGTTTCCTAGGCACCTATGATTGATGTGTTTTCCCAGAAGAAAGCACTGGAAGTAATTTAAAAATATCCAGGACGAAGGATTACTTCCTGGGTGAGTCAGCGGTTCACCCCTTCCTGCCCTCGCTGGGGCCTCGAGTTGGCTCTCTGGGCCTTCCCAGGGTGTGGGAGGGCAGTGACCTTGGTACATACTTGTTTAGCCTGGACTCTGTGTCAGGTGCTGACACCCCAAATGGTTCCCAGAGGGGTTGAGACATAGAGGAATAGCCTATCTGTGCCCCACGTGGAGAGGCCAGAAGGAAAGACAAATGTTTTAAACTCTCAGCCACCCAGCCTCCTGTTCTTGATATTTCCCTAACATATGCTAACATATGCTTTCCTCAAGAACTTCAAAAACCTGCTTTTTAGCAGCAATGAAAATAGGACCATGCGTCCAATTCAACCCTAAGCTTCAAAGTTTCCCTCTAATACCATTACCTCATGTACAGAAGAAAATGTAAATCTAAAATATGCTGGTGATTATAACCTTTCTTCCTGACAGACATTGTAATATAAATGCACATAAATTGAATTTCTTCTTTAAAGAAATTTGAATACCTTTGGAACATTTTAGCAAATCATCTGCAGCCCTCTCGGCACCACATCAATGATCTGTGGAAAAGTGATCTGTCTGTAGCATGACTTCTGCAATAGAAGGATGGAGCAGGGCCGGGACATGCCAAGAAAAATAGGACGTACTTTATTGATATTCAAAATTTATTTTATTAAACTCGCACAAAAGACAGAGACGCGGGGAGCTGGTGCTACCAGGGAAAGAGCTTCAAATATTAACTCCCTGAGTCCTGCTACTATCGTCTGCCTGCCAAAATTGGGGAGACGATGAAGAGAGACAAGCAATTACAGATCTGCCGCTTTGCTGCATTTGGACTTGGCCACTGGGGCTGCGCGCAGAGGCTTGGTGTTAACTATGAAATCAGAAATGGTAGCGGTGGTGAGCTTACGTGGGAGGCTACGGAGCATCGGATTAGAGTTCCTGGGCCCAGATGTCCCTTGGGGAGGAGGGAAGAAAAGTTTGAACGGTGTGCGCTCACCAGCTTGCGCCCAGATGGGAAGGCAGCCTTTGGGGGACCGATCGCTGATGGTCACTGCGAGGCTGATAAGGTTGGAAGTAATAATAACAAAAAAACACGTCCAGCCCTCAAGCCTTTGCACCCACGTCTTGAACTCTGGTCCTGGGCCTCTGGGTCCACTGTTCCACTCTGGGTTGGCATTTGAAAGTAACCAGTGAACTGGTCCCAGTGCCTCTTTGGATCTGTGCTCAGTGGGTCCCCAGAGACTCCAATGCTGTGGTTTGGGTGCTCGGCCTTGGCTCGGCCTGGAGTTGCCCACCATCTAGAAACCTCTGGGATGGTAGGAAAGCTGCTGGTGGATTTGGGCTGGGTGGAGATTTCAAGTTAGGAATGCCGTTTTGGCGATCCTCATCCAGAAATGCTGGGACTGCCTTTGCAGAGGACCACTGTCCTCCAGGAGCAAACACGGTGTGCTCCCTGTGGGCCCCCTGCCCTGAGCCAGCCCCCACAAATAATGAAATGACCGTGTGTCCGCCTTCTCTATCACCTCCCGGCTTCAGGGGCCTGAAGCTTCTCCATACACATTCCTGCAGCCAAGAAGCTAGCCGAGGCCACAGATCCTTTGGGCTGCCTGGAGGAGACATCGGGGCACCCTTTTTCTTGGGCTGCTGGCCCTAAGTTAGGTCAGGCTCCTGGGCAGCTTTTCTTTGATCCATCAGGGCATGCACCACCACCCCCATCCACCCCTCCCTTACAAAATAAAGCCACCAGCCCGTATCAGGGACAGGATTTACTCTGACAGTGAGAGGGTCTGCAGGGGGAGCAGGAGAGGAGAGTGATTCCGAGTGGGTCCTCATAGCAGACTGTCCAGGTTGGAATCCTGGCTCCACCACCTTGGGGCTTTGAGCAAGTTAGTGGCCCCATCTGTGCCTCAGTTTGCTCATCAGTGGCATAGGGATAATGCCACGAGGCCACACCACATGAAATTGCCATCGGTGTGGGTCAGAAACAGTCAATTAGTGGCAATTTCATATGGTTCATCCTAATAGTACATACCCACCAGCGGTGGTGAGATTAACAAACAGAAACATGTGCAGAAGGTAGAAATGTGCAAAGCCCATGGCGGGAGCCTCCTAAGCGTTAGTTGTTCTAGCATTTCTTCTCACCTGTTGCTCTGCTACCCAAGGGAGAATGAGTGCTCAGAGGGGCTTATTTTCCTGGGGGTTGTCTAGACTCATGGCGTTTAGGGAGGAGGGAAGATCCAGCTGAAGCTGACCCAGATCTGCCTCTCCTGTCCCTTCCTGTCCCCCTCACCTGCACTTGATCAGAGCACTTGGTACAGCCGCTCAGCACCCTGGTCATCTCCGGCCCAGTGCATTCATTCGGTCGCGGCTGAGTCAGAGGTGCAGTAGCTGAGGCAAAATTTACGTGGGACCCAGAAAACCCAGTGATCCAGATAAATCATATTTTAAAGCAATTTTTTTAAAAAGTCAAAAGTAATGCAAAAACCCCACGACGAACAAAATAGCAAGGCTTTAGAAAAGAGGGCACCCAACAGAGCAGGTTGGTGAGGGAGGGGGTGAGTCAGACAGGGGTGCGGTGGGGGGGCGGCAGGGGAGAGGCTATGGGGTGGGGGGCCGGGGAGGGCAGCCTCCCCTCCTTTCCTCTTGAACCATTAGTTATCACTGCTCCTCCTTTTCCATCTGTTACTTCCAGTTGGGGCTTTATTTTATTTTATTTTTCCTGAATTTGGAGAATTTCTTTTTGTTTGAAAAAAAAGAGGGTGCCTGGGTGGCTCAGTTGGTTAAGCGACTGCCTTCGGCTCAGGTCATGATCCTGGAGTCCCGGGATCGAGTCCCGCATCGGGCTCCCTGCTCGGCGGGGAGTCTGCTTCTCCCTCTGATCCTCCTCCCTCTCATGCTCTCTCTCACTCTCTCTCTCTCTCAAATAAAATCTTTAAAAAAAAAAATCATTAAAAAAAAATGTACCAATCAGGGGGCGCCTGGGTGGCTCAGTTGGTTAAGCGACTGCCTTCGGCTCAGGTCATGATCCTGGAGTCCCGGGATCGAGTCCCGCATTGGGCTCCCTGCTCGGCAGGGAGCCTGCTTCTGACTCTGACCCTCCCCCCTCTCATGTGCTCTCTCTCATTCTCTCTCTCTCAAATAAATAAATAAAATCTTAAAAAAAAAAAAAGGAAAAGAAAAAGGCCAGCACCAGCAAGGGCAGATCACGTGACGCTGCGGCTGCGTGTTGGGCCGCAGTCTGCCCCATCTGACAGCGCTTGTTGCAATCACATAATTGCCTGTTAGACTGAACTGTACTGATTTATGGGGGATCAATCTCTCTGCCGGTCTCCGTTCCGCAGGGTTCCGTGCCAGGAGGTTGTCAGAGAAGTTCATTTTCCTAGAAGAGAGAAAACAAACAGGGAGCAGGGCACTCGCAGATGTGGAGGCCTGAGAATGGTGTTCTTTCCCTCCACTTCCTGTACCTTTTATTATTTAACTAGCGGCGCGGGCCACAAGTGAGCCAAGGAGATCTCCAGGACAAGGCCGGACTCTTTCTTGCCCAGGTCTCCGGACTTGTCCTTACACCCGCTCTGGTCTGGAACACAGAAAAGGATGTAAAGTGAGGAGCTGCTGTTTGCCTGCTCTGTCCCTTAGCAGACCCTGGCAGACTTTACTTTGGGGGGGATTTGCAAAGCTCTTAACCTTGGCAGAGGCAGGGAAGCTCCGGTGGGGACCGGTGAGAGGCAGCTGGTCCCAGAAGGCAGTAGTCCACTTTAGAGGCTGAGAAAGTGGGCTCTGAGGTCAGACTGATGGGAGTGTGAATCCAGGCTCTCAAAACTTTCTAGCTGTGTGGTCCTGGACAGGTCAGTTAACCTCACCAAGCCTCAGTTTCCTCATCTGTAAAACGGGACTGCCGCAGGGGGTTAGTGTACCATGAGAAGAGTTGATATGTGTGAAGCCGTGAAGCCGTGGGCACAGTGCGTCACATACAGTAAGTGCTCAAGAAATGCTGGTAGACCCAAGAAGGTCACAGCATTCTAGGGAAAATCACGTTTCTCTTTCTCTATTTCTACCATTCTCTAGGGTGAACTCTGGAAGACAGGGCACATTTGTTCTTTTCTGCATCCAGCCAATGTCTCGTATCTGTGAAGCTCAAAAAACAAAGGTTACTAAGGAAAGGATGGGATTGGGAGCTGGGAAGCCTGGCATGTAGTCCCTAACCTTGGGCGGGGACCCTCTCCCCTCCTGGGACATGGATTTCTCACCTGTGAAATGAAGGCTTGCCTGGAAACAGCGTTTCTGGAGGTTTGCCCCGGGACCCTAAGAGTGTTGCATGTTCTATACCTCAGCAGGGCAGAGGAAGAGGGAGGAAGTGTTCTGGGGTCAAATTCATTTAGGAAAGGTTATCAGCAGTCAAACCCAGCATGTCGCAGGACTTCTCAGAGCCTTTATGTATTCAGCATTTCCAGGATCTGTCCGCCCCCGGAGCCCATCATTGGCAAGACTTCATGGGGAAGCGATTCTGGAAAGTGCTGGACTCAGGTCTTCTCTAAGGTCTGTCTACACCTGGGTGTGATGCATGAGGCCGACCCAGGGGCGAGTACCTGCTTTGCTGGGCTCTTTCTCAGTCTCCTGTGGAGGCAGGAAGTCAGGGGGTAGCCTGGAGTTTTCTGGGACCGAGAGAGCCCCTGGCAGAAACAGCCCTTCCCCGTGATCCAAGGGTGGGCTCTGCCAGCTTCTTCTGGGGAAATCTGTGGACCCCTCAGCTCAAGGTCTTGACGCAGAGGTCTTTGTTCAGGATAACGACAGTAAGTGGGAGTATCCAGGAAGTTCTGCCAGGCTCATCAGGAAGGCAACTCTCCCCAATCCTAAATGGAAACCCTCTTTGGGAGGCTAATGTCCACAATTTCCCTGAGACTCTGATGAAGATGGGGAGACTGGAGACATCCACCCTGCACTGTGGAGGCTGACAGACTAGGTTTTCTCTACTTCCTTAATCAATGGTTCATCCATTTATTCACCACCTTTCTAATGAATACCCATTGTGGACTAGGCACTGTTCCAGGCCCTGGGGATCCAGCAGTGAACACATACAAAGTCCTTGCTCTTGTTGAGCTCACATTTCTAGGTCAGGAGAGAGTAAACAAAGACATAATAGGTCAGGAGGAGGGGATGGATGCTAAGAAGAAAATGAAACAGATTAAAGGGACAGCAGGATGAGGGGGCTGTTTTAGCTGGGGGTCAGGGAAGGTCCCTCTGAGTTGGTGACATGTAAGCAGAAATCTGGATGGAGTGAGAAAGCCATGTACACATCTGAGGGAGTGTTAGTCCAGGGGCAGCAAACAGTAAGTGCAAAAGCCCTGAGGCACAAGTGCACTTGATGTTCAAGGAACAGGGAGAGGCCAGTGGGACTTGAGTGCAGTGAGCAAGTGGGAGAGAAGAAAGTGATCAGAGAAGCATGAGTAGGGGCCTTGTAGGCTACACAAGAACTTGGATTGTGTTTTTTTTTCAAACGTTATTGAGACATATTTCGCATATCCTATAGTTCATACTTTTTGAGTATACAACTCAACACTTTTTAAAGTACATTTACCAAGTTGTACAGTCATCACTGAATCTATTTTCGAGCATTCTCATCACCCAGTGTGATTCCCTTATGCACATTTATCATTGCTCCTCCTTCCCCTTTGCCCCTCCCCCAGGTCTTCTGTCTTTATAGCTTTGCCTTTTCTGGATGATTCCATATAGGTGGGACCATGTAAGAGGAGGTCCCTTCTGTCTGGCTTCTTTCGCTGGGCATGACATTTTCGAGATCTGTCCACACTGTAGCTTGTGTCTGTAGTTCATTCCTGTTTATGGCTGAATAGTATTCCAACTTGGATTGTACTGGAAGACATGACAGGAGTCCAGGGGGAGGTCTGGAGCATAAGAGGGATGCATCATGACAGCGCTTGTGCTTTATTACAGGGGAGCGCGATTTCCTAGCAGGGTGAGCCCATGGCTGTGGCCCGACTGAGTCAGCTTCTGCCACTTATGGGGTCGCCCTTAGCCAAGTCATTTCACCTTTCTGAATCTTAATTTTCTTATTTTTTTCTTATTAATCTTTTTATTGTGGTAAGATATACATTAAAGCTGAATTTATCATGTGAACCATTTTTTAAAATTAATTAATTTATTTGAGATAGAGTGAGAGAACACAAGCAGGGGGAGAGGAAGAAGCAGGCTCCCCAGTAAGGAGGGAGCCCCACTTGGGGCTCAATCCCAGGACGTTGAGATCATGACCTGAGCCGAAGGCAGATGCTTAACTGACTGAAACACCCAGATGCCCTTCATTTGAGCCATTTTTAAGTGTACAGTTCAATGGCATTAAGTACATCCCAATTGTGGAGTCATCACCACCATCCCCTTCTAGAACTTTCCATCATCCCAAGCTAAAACTCTGTACCCACGAAACACGACCTTCCTAGTACCCCTCCCCCAGCCCCTGGCAAGCACCACTCTATCTCCCATCTCTGTGAACTTGACTCCTCTGGGCACCTCACATAAGTGGAATCAGGCTGTATTTATTTTTTTTGTGTCTGGCTTCTTTCACGCAGCATTATGTCCTCAAGGTTCATCCATGCTGTATCAAGTGTCAGGATTTCCTTCCTTCTCAAGGATGACTCCTATCCCATTGTGTGTCTTTGCTATAGTTGGTTGATCCATTCATCCCTCGATGGACGTTGGGGTTGTTTCCACCTTCTGGCGACTGTAAATAACGCTGCTGTGAACATAGGTGTGCACATTATCTTTAGAGTACGGATGGTAACAGTTACCCGACACCAATGTCATGAGCATTCAATGAAACAATTCACGCGGGTGCTCAGCACAGGGCCTGGCATGCATAAGGTGCCAAATGGACACCGTTCAATACAGACTCAATGACAATTGAGCTGTTATTATCGGTGATGATCTGTCGCCAACCATGTGATAGAGAAGTAGCACAGGACCCTGAACTTGAAGGGAGGGCAAAGGGAGTTCTCTTTTTAAAATATAGACACGGTTTCTATTATAAAAATAATGTGGCCATAGTTTTTTTAAATGTAGAATACAGTGGAGAAAAAAATCCCACCCCTTTAACTGAGTTTCCATTTCCTTCTACTTCAGGGAGACGCAACAGACTGCCGTTCAGTTGAACGGAGGGGACCTGGGAGGGCTGGGGATTTTGGGGGGCTGGCTGGGGGTGGGCAAGGGACCCCGGGGAAGACCGGCTTTGAGAGGAGTCGTTCGTGGTTGGTGCTTTGCTTGTGCTTTCGAAAACCTGACGCCTGGCTCGCTCAGCCAAGCTGGGATGCATTTTTGGCTTCAGCATTGGGAGAGAGCGAGGAATCAAAAGAAGGAAATATCATTTCCTTAACTACTAGGTATTAATATCCTGTTTAATTTAATTTCGGCTTTCTGCGCTGGTGAGCTCTTTCCCTCTAACACACAGTGTCAGCTTGGCAGGGAGTTTCTGACAGTATCGAAAGAGGATTTAGCTCTGAATCCTTGCCATGAAAGTGTCTCTCTCTGCGCCCAGTGTAGGCTTTCAGAAGCGAGCATTGTGTCCCGTGAAGACGGTAATTGAGTGAATGAGGCCTGGCACCTGGGCCTGCCGCGGAGCACTGATAAGGATATAAAGACAGGCTGAAAGGGCCTGCTTGCCAGAGGCAGAGAGGCTGGCGCGTCCCCGGGAGGAGGGGAGCCCAGCCGTCCCCGCAGAGAGTTGAGTGCGGGGCGCTCAGCCCCTGCAGCCCTGCGGAGAGAGAGGGTCCTGGGCAGAGCAGAGGCCCGAGCATTCTGCACCTCAACACAGGGCACTGGTACTCGGGGAGATAAGCAGGTGGCAAGTGAGGTGGGGCTGGCCCGGCTGGCTGATACGCCTTCTATTTCTTGATAAACACCGTATTCACGTTTGGCCAGCCCTCCTCCAGCTTGCTGCGGAAGCACAGAGATCCAGCCTCAGTCCGCCGCGGGGCTTGTGTCTGTTCAGTCTTGTCCTGTGGGCCAGTGTAGTCCACAGGGTGGAAGACTGAATCAGGACCCCTGGGAGTCTGAATGGTTAATTTCCACACTGATTCCAGTGTGCATCTGCCTGCCCTTGGTCAGGCCGTACAATCCTGAACAGGACTGCCCATCTCTCTGAGAGCTCTGGGCCAATCACGAAGCTCCATCCCACCCCAAAGAAAAACAAACTCATTCTGGTCCTTGCTCTGTGAGCTGAAGACAATTTAACGGATACATAACAATAGATAGGGTTATTGCCTACCCACCTGTCCACCCATCCATCCACCCACTCCACTCAACCGTCCATCCATCCATCCATCCATTCACCCATCCATCCACCCATTCATCCATCCATCCACCACATCCATTCATCTATCCATCCACCCATCCACCAACCCCCCAATCCATCCATCCATCCATCCACTAACCTGCACCCCCATCCATCCATCCATTCATCCATCAACTTTAGAGATCCTGTTATGTGTCAGGCACCAGTGGGTGGCATCTTTTAGTGGGCTTTTAATGGTGACAGCCTCGGACAAGAAGTTGAAGCCTGAATCCCTAATTACCTGTGTGAACTTGGCTAAGTCACTTCTTTAGAGTTTGCCACAATTGGGAGCTACACTAGTTAGGGGCAGGCTGACTTTTTAAACCATTGCTCCCAAATTTCAGTGGTTAACATGAGTTAGATTCTCTTTCTTTCTTTCTTTCTTTCTTTCTTTCTTTCTTTCTTTCTTTCT